>NW_020884971.1:444357-710409 GCF_003945725.1 Corapipo altera | reverse complement strand
GATGGTCCTGAACTCCCAGCCTGCAAAGAGAAAGACACAGGTAGTGAATGGCAGAGCTTCAGATCAAGAGACTTCCCAGAGGTTCTCCATTGCAAATCAGGGCAACAGGCCCCACCCAGGGCACAGGGGAGAACTTTGTTAGTTGAATTATTTAAGACTTTATGCAATCACAGCCCCCTCCCCTCCCTGTGCCTTCCCAGTCTGCTGGCCAACAGTGAATAATCTAAAAGCATTACATACCTTAACAAATAGATGGTTATGATAAACACTGAATCTTACAACATTTTAGATGGTAATGATACACATCTATCTGAACTGCTATTTGCTGCTCTACAGAGACAATAGACCAGAGAGAGAACTGGAGAAAAAAAAGAAATAAACGTATAATTAATAGCTCTAAGCAATTTTTTGTTCAGAGATGGCAACTGCAGAGGAAGGTTTATTAGGAGGAATTACTGAGGCAGAAACACTGTGATGATTGAGAAAACTTTTGGTTTACGTCCTGTGCTAGAGATAACTAGAAGTGAAATAAGAAATAGGGAAGGAATGGTTTCTTGTATACAGTTTCTTACATTCTTATCTATATTTCTTATGTAAAAATAAACAATGCTGTTCAAACTTAACATTTATATTTCTTAATGCATATAAGGGATCAGTTGATTTATTTTGACAAAGTAGTTAACCATAGTTTAAGGAAAATTAAGTTTCTAACTTTAGGCTGCAATAAGAGGTAACTGAAATATGAACTGCTGACAAAACACACTGACCAAACCCTGCTGCCTCTCAATGGTTTTGGCTGCCAAATTCAGCTTCCAAACAACTGGACCTTCAAAGCACAGACTAGTCTAGTTCGCCCAAAGGGAAGAGTGAGCTTGAGCTGTTGTTACCTCAGCTTCGGATTAGTCTTCCCCTAATTCCCAATTTATATTGGAAGTGCAATATGGATTAAAATAAACAAGCATGTTAACTTTATTTTAGTGCAACTACTGAACTACAAGAAATGGCCATGTCACCTGGAGAATTTTCTCTAAAAACTGTCAATGTTTAGAGAAGCACTGAAGCCTATGACCAAAATAAATGGCTGTGAAAACTCCCTTGGAAAGACAGAACAGTAATTATGTGTTAGAACCTGTATGAAAAACGTGATCTGTACAGTAAGTCATTACCTGTGCACTGAAACCTTCTATTGCCCAAAGTGAGCATGAATGGAATAGATCATGCTGCAGCTTTCAGCAAAATCAGACACCTAAAATGAAATAAAATTCCACTTTTTATTATATCCCAACATCTTCATATCCAAAGCAAAGCAAAACTGCTTGGAGCAATGCATAAAGTTTGTGTGATAATGGAGGGTCACCTCTGATTTCACTTGCAGAGCCACACTGTGAAGCCACCCACTAAATTCTTCAGTTTTGAAATCATCTGCAGCTGGTATTTGGCTACATCATTCCAGCAGGTGAACAGCAACACTCAGAACCAATGTTGTACTGCTCAGAGTTTTTCTAAGGAATGTAGGTGTGATCAGCTGCCAGCACACAAGAACACACAAGGGTAATAAATTCCTCTTTTTATCCACTGCCCAAAGGAGGCAACAAAGATGGGGAAGGGCCTTGATCTGAAGCCGTGTGAGGACACTGAGGGCACTTGGGGTGTTGAGCTGGAGCAGAGGAGACTGAGGGGAGACCTCAGTGCAGTTCCAATTCCTGGGCAGGGGCAGAGGAGGGGCAGGGACTGAGCTCTGCTCTGGGGGGACCAGGGACAGCAGCCAGGGAATGGCTGGAGCTGTGTCAGGGCAGGCTCAGGTTGGATCTCAGCAAAAGGTTCTTCCCCCAGAGGGTGGTTGGGCACTGCCCAGGCTCCCCAGGGCAGTGGGCACAGCCCCAAGGCTGCCAGAGCTCCAGGAGGGTTTGGATGATCCTCTGGGGCACAGGGGGTGACTCTTGGGGATGGGCCTGTGCAGGGTCAGGGGTTGCACTGGATGATCCTTGTGGGTCCCTTCCAGCTCAGCACATTCTGTGTTTCTGTGACTCCAGTGCTGTCCGAGCCCAAACTCCCTCCCTGCCAAGTACAAACTCCAGTACCTGGAGTCCAAACCTGCTGATTGCCGACTGCTTGAGGCACAAAGCCATTTCAGTGAGATGACAGATGCGAGCACATCCTTCTGGGGCCTCAGCAATTTACTGGCTTGTTGCTGTTTATTGCTGGGCATTTGGAGTAGTTGTAAGAACAACTTTGTTAAACAAACCTCTTTCAAAACAGGGGAGATTCACTGCAGAATTCTGCAGGGTCTGGAGCAGAGTTGGACTGTGTTTGGCAGTCAGAAAGCACAGGGCTGTCAGATGGTCACAGAGCCTGACACCAAGCCATGGTCCAAGGAGGAGAGCAGGATTAGCACTGCAGGGACACCCACAGTCTCAGGGTCAGTAACAGCTCAATTACACAGCAAAATGTGGTGGTGGATTCCTTGAGATTATAGACATTTCTATCAGTAAATAAGAAAACAGAAATCCAATACCAAGCATTAAGTGTGTAAAATCCTAGTTGATTTTCGAACAGTAGTTTCTGACCTTATATCTAGAATAAGTTGTGTTCATCCATTTTTAACGTAGCATAATAGTTTTGCACTCTTTCTGTCTCCCACAGAGTGCTGTGGAGCACCTTGTTCAGGTCCTGGTAAAGGTCAATTAGTTAAAATTAGACTTTTTATGGGTTTTTTTAATGTCTGTCTCAGTTTTTTTTCTGGGATTTGTCTATGTTTTTGTTTTTGTGGGGTTTTGTTTTGTAAGAAATGGGTAAAATTTATTCTTGCTATGAATTCTCATGTAGATGAGGACAGATTAATTACATGGTCTAGATTTCACACCCACATGTCATAATGAGGGAGTTAATCAGCAGGGATCCTTTACCAGAGAGCAGAGATTTCACAAACCAGACAAAAACTTCTGTTGCCTTAGTCATTGACTTCCGGCAGTTGTTCTTTCTCAGACATCAGACAACTGGAAACACAGTACATAAATGAAGCAGAAGAAAACCCCAAAGATCAACAGCATTCCTTCAGATTACTTGAGAGCCACCAACATTTTAGACTGTAGACTTTTCCCATTCCTCACAGAATCTCAGAGTGCAAACACTTCCATTTTCTCTTCCCAGCGTGGCCTGATCATCTTTCCCTGGTTCTCAGCTCCTCCACCTTCCTCACAACTGCAGTTTGACTACACCAGCAAGATTCCCCTTACCAAAACCTGTAAACTGCACAACTGTTACTTCAAAGCAGTGAAAGTTTCTAAAAGCATAGTTACCCCCCTCATTAACCAAACATTTAACAAAGAATAACCCCCTGTGTCACACTGCTCACACAATGCCTTTCAGGTTTAAGGACAACACAGAGCACATGTAGCAGGTCTTAACTTTAGCCTAAGGATTTGTTGTGTGTGTTTGCACACCTGCACCTGTCCCTTGAAGCCACTCTAAGTTATGATTTGACCGCAGGTCTGCATATATCAGATGTGGGGTCAGAAGACAACAAAAAGTGCTACTTCCTTCTGTCCTGTCCCACTGTTCTTCAGTGTTAACATGCACTATGTTGCCTTTATTTCCCCTGCAATACTTTCCCATCACCACAGCAGACCAGACTTTTCAAACCTGGCACAGTGCTTTTAATGAGTCCTCTTGTGATTACAACCTGGTCTTTGTACAGACATTAGCCAAAATTCTGCCTGTTTTCACAAAGAGCCAGTCTTTTGCACGTCTAAACATTTCCGAAATCCTGATGGGTACAAGTGTGTCTGAAAGGCCCTGGAGAAAAATAAAGCTAACCATTCAAACACTTGAAAACATTCATCAATTTGGAAACTGAATCCTCCTGAAAAGAAATCAGTGTGGAAATACCCATTTCCGTAGCTGAAAGTTGCTTCTGACATGATTTCACCCATCCCCAAACCTCCCAGGATTCTGATATTAATAGCATAGCACTTTAATATGTCAATCCTGGCCATACGTATACATGCCTGCCTTAGCTGTGGAGCAGGAGGCAGCAGCCCACCCTTCACTGAGTGCATCAGCTGGGCAAGGAAATGCAGCCAGACCATCTGATCACAGCCTGGGTGTGTTGGTGCATCTCCAAGCACAAGGTAGTTCTAAAGCACTCAAACCTGGATGCCTTAAATACAAACCAACACCATGCTTTTGAACTGTCAACTGATTCAAATGCAGCTACTGAAAATTTAATATTGCAGGCAAGCTGTAGCACAAAGTGGCTTGAGACCACTGGTCCTGAATTATTTGAAGCAGACAGACTGAATAATAGAACAGGTTTCATATGGTTATACCAGTTCAGCAGAGATCAAATGCCTGCAAATGGATCCCAATTTGCTCAAAGGTTGTTTCCTACCTGCCTGCTGGTGGAGACTGGCCAAAGGAGAGAACTCCCTCACTGCAGAAACCTCTCCTGCAGCTATTCATTTTTGTCTTTGCCATATTAAAACCCCTTCAGTTCTGACTGTGAAAAAAAAAGAAAATCATTAGCACTGCTTAGCACTCTAGATAGAGCTGTAGTTTAAAGAGAAAAAAACCACAACACAACAAAATGAAACTCCCACGAACCTCAAATACCCTGTTCTGACACAGGGGCCTGAGCTGACAGCTGCCAACCCATTTCTGTGTCTGCACAGCCCAGGAGCAGCTGGAAGTTCTAAAGCAGCCTCTCCTTCAGCACTTCACCAGAACTGACACTTGGTAGAGCTCTGCTGGACAAATCTTGAGCCTTAACAGACTTAACAGCAAAGGTACCCAGATCTTCAGGGCCTGACAAACATCTGTAGGAACCATGGCACTGGTCCTTCCTATCCATTGACATCACAGACATCTGTTTAGGTGGAGACTTGTGGCTTGATGATTCCGTTTATTATTTTAAATGCATTCAAAAATAGGATAATTGACATTTTGCATTCTAACTATTCACCAGTTTGACATTACTGTGCATTTTAATTAACATGAATACTCAAAGCTTGGGATTGAAGGGAGAGATAAGTCATATTAAAGTCAATAACTGTCATCTTTCAGTTCAAATTCAGAAACAGAACAAAACTAGACTTGTCTATCAAAGCTGATATTTCAACAGTACTAGTTAAAGGGGACTGTACTGATTCAGTATTTTCAAAGATGCCTTCACCCCATTAAAAAGCAATGTTCCATTAGGTCAAGCACAGCAGTGGTGCAGTGGTACACATTAACTGGGCACTGTTAAAGTTCACTTTAAACAATACAGTTAACAAACAAGCACAAGGCAGCCCAATTCCCAGTTAATCAGGGCTGAAGTCATACAGGGGTTGGAGCTTGGCCAGACATTGCCCTTCCCACACCAGGAGTTCTCCTCTCCCAAGGCAGTGGGGTTAGCTCTGAGCTGCCAATTATTAAATAATTAAAAATAAATACATTAAAAAATTTAAAATATGAAATATAATACAAACCCAAACCTCACCCAACCCAACCCACCAACACACCATTCTACATCTCCCGAGGGAATACAGGAAGGAATGCTGACCATATGCTTTAGGTAGAGGATGTTCACATCTCATCCTTAAGTTGCCCTGAGTCAGTTTTCCTTTGGTGAAATCCAAGTATATCCTTTAGGAAACCCTTCAGCTTTCACTCATTGACAGTACAATTCCACTCAGTACAATACAATGGACAGTTTTTCTCCCTCAATAATGGTTTACAAGCACAAATCCACCTCCAACTTACTAAGTTTGGCTCCAATTCATGTTCTGCAAAAAAGAATCTCTAAAGATAACTTGATAACCATGCCAATTAAACATCACAGGAGAAAGATGCATATGCCCTCATTTACAGTTCATTATTTAAAGTGTGAAAATATAATTCTTAAAATATGCATTTTAAATACAAAAATCAAGGAATTTTATTTTGTTAAGAATAGGTTGTGCTATCATTGATTTTCTCCTCAAAATGTAATATACTGGAGATAAATTATAAAGCTAAGGAAAGAGAAACATCCAGTGGTGGCTGCACAAAATTTTCCATGTTTACTCTATTATATCTAATAAATTCAGACATAAATTAGATGTTACTAAAACACGTAAATGAATAAATAGACTTAAACATCAGATGTGCACTGAATATAAGAGGAGAAAAGGAGATTGAAATTGGTCCTTTTAGATTAGATCTGCAACTTTGGAATGAGATGCAGAACAATTGTGGCCAATATACACTGGAACAAGTGTGCATCTATCATGCACAAAGTGCCAGCTTTCCCTTCCCCTAGAAAGCTGTAAGGATACAGCTCCAGCACACACCCATTATTGCACATCCACACAGGATTCCCTGTGTCAGTGCACTCTGACACAAAACTCATCACAAAACTGGGAGAACCCACCACTTTAACAAGCCAATTTGATGCCTATTTAAAGTTATGCTAAAAAGGTAATTACTTCTAAAGATGAAGTTATTATAAGTTATTTATAAAAATAAAATTGTTATATTAAAGTTATTTATAAAACTAACTAAAGTTAAAATTATTCTAAAAATAACTAATCCTTAAACACACCAAAATTTAATTGTCTCGTGAGAAGCACAGGAGTGCAGGAGTGCAAGTAAAGAGGGGTTTATGGAGCAGGAGCAGTATCTCAATCCATGTCCAGCCACTAAACCTGTGCCTGTTCCCCAGGGATCTTCCCTTCCCCCTGGAGCTCCTCTCTGCAAACAGGTTCTGTTCTCAAAGGCCAGGCTGGCCCGGCCCAGCAGGGCTGTGCTGTGACTGTGGCAGCAGCTCACCCTGGGCAGGACATTCTCCTCTAATCACTGCTTCCCCACGGTGATAAATGAGGTGTGTTTTACCATTAAGAAATGGTAATCAGGGTAAACAGACTCCTGCCCTAGAGAAAACACATGGAAAGGCCTCAGGAATATTTTCCTGCCTTTTCTCTTGCAATAAAGACTTATTATCCAGTGACATAATCGTAATGCTGAAACTTTCAATAGCACTGACCTTTTAATGTTCTTTACTTTCTGCTCTAAACTCCAAGCCGGCTGTCCCTGAGCTCAGGGATTTTTTTTCACTTTCAGAGCATTTTCAGACTTGTTATTATCCATGCTGCTCCCAGCTTTACTCAATAAGAGTGCAAATCACTTGTGGGCAGAAAGGTTGGCTGAGAGCAAGATAAAACATGCTCTCCAAGGCTAACTGATTAAGGTTGGAAGATACTGTTAATGAGTGTCTGACTCTCTGGGCATTAGGAATGCTTTAAACATGTTTGCTTCAACCTATTTCTTAAAATGACTAAATCATCACAGCACCAGCTAAACACAAACTGCAGGGGTGGTGCCACAGAACACCCTTGTCAGGGAGATCTGGGAGTAAAGACATGAGGTTTTGTAGAGCAGCTCTAAAACCCCTTGGGTTTGTATTTCCCAACTGAAGGGAAGTTTGATAGCAGCCTCATCATATCCTGACACAAAAATCATGCAACCTTAGCATGGAATAACTTAAAAAGTAACATGGAAAGTAAATCCTGGGGGTGGAAAACAGGTGAGGTTTTTGTATTCTAGTCAAACAATGACAAATAATTCACATTTATAAGCATTTCTTAACTGGTTTGTCAGGTGCCAGCCCTGTACATTTTGGAGTACTGTAAATGGAGTTATCTTACCACATTCTTCCAGTCAGTCAGTTTAAATCTAAAATATTTCATGCAGTCCAGATGGAAACCTCACCACCAAGTGACAGTAAAATCTGGGAGTAAAGAGGTTGTCATTGCTGCTTACATCAAGACCAGGCATAAGGTTAGCAGTTTGCTCACTTCCCAATTAATTTCTTCATAGCCACGGGCTGTCAGGTGCTGTGTTCCTCCTCAGGGAAGACACTCATTCTCGTGGCAGTAACTGTGCTCACCCCAAAGCCTCGTGGCAGACACAGACACAGCAGAGCTGCCAGGGCTGCCAGGCCCCTGCTTTCACCAAAGGCTGAAGGAGCAGCTTTGCTCCCAGACCAAGATTCCAATTCCCTGTTTCTCCAGCTGTTGCACACACTCACCAGGATATCTGGGCTCACCAGGTGTGCATGTCAGCAGCTGGATTAAATGCCAGGAAACAGCGTGGAGCTGCTCAGCCATTGCTGCCACAGCAAATACCTCACACTCCAGCCAAAATCAATCTTTTCTGCCATTTAGAAGAATCTAGTCCACTGTTTTGAGCTGTATATTTTGTTTAATTGTAAGCTTCCGGTGTAGCATTTAATTCTCATAGACCAAATGAAGCTGCAAATTAGCAACCTCTTGTTAATATTCACTGTGGCTGTGGCATTCTCTCCTCAGGAAAGGCCTGTACTTTAAAAAACCCTGTTTTAATGAGTGAGGAAGTTAGGAAGAAATCCTTCCCTGTGAGGGTGGGGAGGCCCTGGCACAGGTTGCCCAGAGAAGCTGTGGCTGCCCCTGGATCCCTGGAAGTGTCCAAGGCCAGGTTGGACGGGGCAACTTAGGATAGTGAGATGTGTCCCTGCCCATGGAAAGGGGTAGCACTGGATGGGCTTTAAGGTTCTTTCTCACCCAAACCATTCTATGAGACTTTGAATCCACTCTTTGATTCCCTTCCATTATGAAATGTAATCCTAAATCACCACTGGAAATTGAACACTGAATTTTCATTTAAAGTTCTATAACCTTAGTCAGTATTTTTCTTTTATGTATACCTTAAATAATAAGCACAGCAGACCACTGCCCTCCAATTAAACATTAGCTGCAAATCTTCTCTATGCTCTTGCATGTTATTGAGGCAGACCCTGAAGGAGTCATACAATGCTCAGGCTCAGCACCAGACAGACACAGTCATTTTTTTGTCAGGCTATTTTTTGCTGGTTTTTTTGCACCACTGTACAATGCAGCTCTAAAGACAGAGAGCTAAACTGACCATCCTAACACCACAGATAACTTGTGGAAATGCAACATATTTCCTTCTTTTAAATTGGAATGCTTTTTAAAATTAATTGGGTTATAATAGTGACACAGTGCACTGAGTAATTGGGTGCAAATTGCCATTACACAGACACTGCCATCCCCACATCATCAGTGCCCTCCTGGCTCCTGCCCAAGGCAGGAATCTCACAGCCCCAAATGCGGTGAAACCTGCTCTGAAACCAGGGCAGTGCTGCTGTGCCAGCCCCATTTATGGGACAAAACAGGCACTTTCCTGAGCAAACAGGAGAAAGGAGGGGCTGGAGGTCAACCAAGAAGCAACTGCCTGGGATTGCTGCCTGTCCTTCCGCCTTCTAGCTGCCCATGGAACTGCTCTGCCTGGACAGCACCAGGCTCAGCCTTGAGCTTGTTTCCTTTAGCTTTGGCTCTTTGCCCTATGCCATTTGAAATCTTATTTCTTATGTTGAAGTATCATTTATCCCCAAAAAGGCTGAAGTCCTGAATGAGGATGAAACCACGTGATTTAATCTTGGTGGTTTCTGTTTGGACAAAACATGGTAACTCCAGCAGCCTGCAAGGAATTTTCATTGCATCTACCTCAAAATGGTCCAGTCCAGGGTAATATTTGGATATTTCAACAATGCTGGTTGTACTGATCTGGAGATTAGTTTTGAGATTTCTGAACTCCTCGGTCTACATAATTGCACATAAAGCATTAAATGAACTTTTATCACACCAAAATCTATCAGCATCCTTCAATTCACCTCCCACAGAATCCATTTTCAAAGGACCAATGTTTTCCACAGAAATAGAACCTGATGCTGGAAAGCTCATATGAGCACAACCCAGGTTCTGCTGGACATGTCAGAGCCCCATCAAGATCAAACCATTTGATTAGCATATTATTATTATTATTATTATTATTACATTTATTTCTGTTTTTTCAAAGAGCAGTTTGTTACTTCACTTTCTTTCCTGCCTATGCCAGACCAAAACTTTGCCCATCTCTAAAATAAAATAATAATTAAAAAAAAGCCACAAACAGATTTCATCATCTTCAAGTCAGGGAAAACAAAGTGGAGTGATTTTCAGGGGAAGAAAAGCTAATGCACATTTTTTTCCAGGTTGACACAGTAGATTAAGCACAAATTCACTTGCTCCATTATTCTACCAATATAGCAATTATTACACACAGCAGGAATTTAATCACTCTCCTGATACACTCAGCCTCGTTGGGTCGCCTTCCACACCAGCTGCACATGGACAGGGTCCTGTCACTCCTCCACAGCCTGGGCAGTTGGGCAACCGAGGGGCAGCCAGGGTTCACAGGAGAGATTTGGTCATTTTATAAAGCCCAGAAAAGATAATTTCAGTGTGGACAAATGCACCTCTGCAGTGACTGTGGCGAATTGTGCTCTACCAACACACAAAGAAATCTAGGAATGAACTCTTGGTCTAACAATAAGAGTGTTATTCACTTCTTTCATTTATCAAAAAAAAAATCCGTTCAGTAAACTGTGAGAGTTATTAAAATACCAGATTACTAATGAAAATATGCATCCTAAATAGCTAAGTTATTAGTGTTCTGATCTCATCTGCAGAGCACATTTGTTTCCAGAGTTTGCTACTGAAGCCACTGGATGTGATTCTTCAGCAGCAGCGGAGATTTAGGAAATTCAAATCTGTTTTTACAGAGAACAGGTGACTGCCCTTTGATTCCATTGGATGTCTCGTGTTGAACCACATGCAGGTGTGTCTCCTTTTCATCTCAAACACCTTGAGGACCCCAAACAATCAGAAAAGTTTCAGTGTTTGTAAATGAAGGGTTTCCTATATAGTAACAAAAAAAATTAACTCTGAAGAATGGATTATCAACTTCCAATATGATAAGTCCTTCATTACATGAAAATAAATCATATTATGAGAGTGACAAACAAGGTCATTTGTACCTACAGTATTTATCTACACTAAATCATCATAAAAACAAATTCAAAGTTCTGTAGCTAATAACTACACAAATCCAGCTCAGAACTCTGGGTGTGGCACAAAGCTTTCTCACAGAGAAAAGATCAGAAGCACAAAAATTCCCTATAAGGTTTTAAACAGAAAAACTAGAGTTTTTGCTGGGGTAAATTATTGACTCCAGCAAAGAGCTTCAACAGCTGCACAGCAGATTCAGGGTAATGAAATTCTGCCAAGTGAGACCCACTGAAATACTCACCAATAAATAGAGATTTATCAAATCACAGCTGAAGAATTACTGTTTTTGACAAAGGGATGTTATCAACAGTGATTACACTGATGCCTGATCTCGAACAGACACCTCTGCAATACGTGCATGTCAATACTGCTTTTATTTTCTAGTCTTGTTGAATATTATTTTCCCCACTGTACATGTCTTGGTTTTGGTTTTGCAGGAGTTTATTTCTGCTCAAGGACAGACCTTAGAAGTCTCTGGTAGCCCCAAGACACTGCTCTGCTTGGCTTTGCTGTAATAACATCAGCATCTCTCATCTCATTTGTATGTGTGCATGTATGGCCAGTCTTCGCGAACGAAGATTTGGGAAGGTCTTTACCCTTCGAGCCTGCGCAGTGGATTTTTCAGGTGAGACACAGTGTGCGCTGAGCTGAGCCCACCCTTTAATCCTAAGGTCCATCTGCCGGGGCCGAGCGAGCTTGGACGGTGGCAGTGAGGTCCTCAGGACGTAGGTTTGTTTAGAGTGACCTTCTCTTATTTACTTGGAATCTTACTGCACTCCTCTCTATGTCTTCTGGAAATAGCATTTTCATTTTTCCTCTTGATCCTACAGGAATGATTGGAATGGTGAAACAGTAGTATATTAAATCATTCACACCTAGAGAGAGACTCTGCCTGCAAACAGCAACCCCTGCTGCAAGAGTTCTGCTGTACCTGGCTCTGCTTTCCAACATGGTGTTAATTAAAACACCATATTAAGGCTACTCTGGGCAGTCAGGTAATTGATTTTAGATATCCTTTCAGAAGGAGCTTTAGAGGCTACATTGCATTTCATAGCAATGACTAGAAAATTTTAAGGTGCCTATCTGGTAAAAATATGCATGTATCTATATATAGATATAGATATATAGATATAGATATAGATATAGATATATAGATATATATGAAAACCATCCTAAATGCATTACCAGAGCTCGTGTTTATGGAACAGGAGCCAGATGGACTTCAAAGGTAAAATAATGAAAATCAAGCCTGGTTCCTCTTTACCTAACTCTGAAAGGTCCACCATTAGTATATAAGTCATCCATCTATAAACACTTAAAAATACAGATCCATAACCTGTAATGACTTGTGGGAATGCTGCAGGAACCCTCCTGAGTGCATCCTTCTGTAACTATGCCTTGGGGCCACGATAATCAGCATGAGAAGTAGAGAACAGATTTAAGAGCTTTCATCTTGAAGATGATTTATATTCTTTCACTTCTGTACAGTTCCTGCACAGATCTGCAACATCCTGTGCCACAGTGCTCCTGGAGTGCATTTCTCCAGGATTCAAAGCAGGTAATGCCACCATCTCCAAGCAAGCCTTCCAGAAAAGTATCAAAGAGCAGAGGACACTTGACTTATTTTATCCTGCTTGTTTCCCTGAAAGGTTTCCCTGAGACAATACATAATTCTTCCACTACCCAGGGAGTACTATGAGGGGGAGGAAAAAAACCCTACTGCACAGTAATGTATAATAAATCACTCATCAACCCATCGACTTAATCTTCATTACAATCTATTGCTACAAAGATTTCTATAGTATGACAGAGGACTTACTGCACATAAAGGTTTGCCCGAGGGCTGAATGTAATCAGAGAGGGGACAGAGTGAAAACACAACTGGCTTGTTAGTACTGCTATAGAAAAACATATGTGAAGGACTCTTAATAATGGTGAACACATGGGAATAGGGGGATTTTTCTTACTCCTTTTCCAGGACAGCAAGACCTTGCCCCATCCAATACATTTCTCCTAGAAATGTTCCCACTGATTTGAGGGAGACATCTGGTTTAGCCTGTGGGAAATGTGTATTCCCCAGCACCTCTTTTTTGTGAAGCCCAGCAGAATTTAGTACAGTTAATCAGGGAGACTGAAGGATGATCAAATGATTTGAAACTGTGAAATCACCTTTTCTTTATCCTTTCAGTAAAAATACCCCTAAAAGATAACCCAGAAAAACAACAGGGCACAGACACATGGATAATAAAAACTGCTGGTGGTTTTGTGAATCTTGAGTGTCTTTTCTTCTGCAAGTTCAGCTCCGTCACAACTGACCAAACCAAGTCCAAACAGTAAGGACAGAAAACCTGACTGACAGGTTGATCCTGAGCAGTGCATTACTTCCCCCTCCAATACCTGAGGACTTTGTTTCGTGGGATCTCAACCTTATTCTCATGTTCTGTCTTTTTAACCTGACACATAAAGTAAAACATTTATCTTGTAGCCCATGCCATATCTGCAGCATGAACTGTCTGCTTGTATTGATTAGATTGAAGTGACCAAAACCCAAGGAATTACAGGCACCAACAAAGTCCCAGTGAATCCTGAGAGCTTTGAACGCCTGGAAAATGCGATTTGCTGGTGCAAAGTAGTTGGGTCACGGATTTCTCCACTTCGACTAAATGCAAAATAAATGCACTGCTGATAAGGACAAAGGCCAGTGACTCAGCTACGTGGCTGTAACAGTGCATGGCCTCTGAAAAGGGAGGTCTGTCCTCCATCCCTCGTGCTGTGGTGCCTCCCCAACACCTTGGTGCAGCCCCAGGTGAGCTCTCCTGCTCACAGCACTCCTCACAAAGCTAATTGCACTTATTAACCCAGCAGAGCACTGTGCCCTGGGAAATTGTCTTGATGTCGGGCAGGAAGCATTTGATGTGAACGTGTTTGCTGAGGGACACTCTGGAGAAGCCTCTGCAGCAGAGGGTGGTGAAAACACTCCCAGAGCATCTCTTGGACAGAATGAACCCAAACATCAACACTCATTCTTGCAAGTGAACTACATACAAATTGAAACTAATTTTATTTCTCAAAAAACTAGATAAAAAGTGGGATGCAGCATGAATGAGGCTGAAAACAAACAAAACAGAAGAATGGGAAATACTGTTTATCAGTAGAAAACAGGAAGGAGAAGAAAATGAAATCTGCCTGGAGAATGAGGTTGCCTGAAGGAACCCCCCCTCAGTCTAACTCCTCTTAGTTACAGAAGAACCAGAGCTGCTGTTGGTTTTTCTGTGCTGCTGACTCAGAGGGCCAGAAACACAACATCAGCTGCAGGTTTGGGGGATAAATTGTTGGCTAAAATATACTCTGCAATGTGCTGGAGAGAGAAGGAATGAAGATTTCCTTCTTGCTCACTGTCACAGAGGCCCAGGGTCTCACCTGGTGTTCTCCCCCTGCCAGTCACAGCAGGGCAGGTGTCACGTGGACGGGCAGCAGCTCTGGGCTGATGGACAGTTGTGATGACAAAGTTAATTTTGCACATTGGCTCACAGCTCACAGTTATTTGCAGATCACTACCCTGTCTGTAATAGCCTGGTACCACAGAGAAAATTTCATTAACCAAAGTATTTTTATTATGTACCAAACAGGCCAACACATTCACATTCACACAGACACTTGAGTTGGCACATGTGTATCTAAACAGATTTTTCCTTAGATTTAGATCTCAAATCCTGTTTGTCCCACCCATTAAATTCCATTGATTTCTTCTTCCACTCAATCTGCCACTTCCTGAATGTTTCTGAGCTGTTTTACAAGGAGACAGCAAAACTGTCAGTTTTCACACGTCTGAACTATCAACAACTTCCTTCTTAAAATTGTCCAACTTCTTGTTCCTCAAATTTTTATTTTTTCTAGATCTTCTGATGTTTTCACAGCCCCACCCACAGACCCTCATCTCTGGGGACGGGCAGGCATCGAGTCCTTCATTGGAATTCAGTCTTGAGTTTTGTTTAGGTCCCCCCTCCTTCTTCCCCCTAAATTCATTATATATTGCCATGGATTGAGCATTTCTTGGAATACATCATCTCATTCCTATCTGTCAGCCCAGGCTGCCTTCTGCTTAAGACATATGGAGAGGCATTCTTTCTCCTTGAGGAGTGACCAAGCAGACAAGGTTTTCAGAGCAAACTTTCCTCAGAAAGAACTGTCAGGAATTGTGTGGCTTTGGAACGAGCGTGGAGAGCCCAAGTGGGTAAAATTGCAAAAGCTCAGACAAAAGCATTTCTGCCCCTGATCCAAACAGTGTTTGCTGAAGCTGATGATTGATATTGCTTCTTAAAACAATTTTTTATCATCAATTTTTTACTAATGAAGTTGGCCTGTTAGAGTGGTGAAAGAACAGACACTGGGGGCAGTTGGCTTCCAACCTGCACTGGGAAGGTTCTCCGCCGGGTATGAGACCAAAGATATCCAAAGTTCAAGAATTCTGCTGCTTTGCCAGCAAACTGATCCAGCCAACTGCTAATCTGTCCTTCAAGACACTGTGGTCACAGAAGATAACATTCACAATTCCATTAACCCAGAAGATTTCAAACACTTTTTCCTTCCACCTCACAAATAAAAGTAAATGAGATCAGGTTTTTCCTCCCGTATTATTCTCACCACATTTGTCGTGTTTCAGGTCTGGTTCTTGTCTGATTCATTAAAGTGCCTTGATGCACAACAGATTAAGTACTTAAATAAATAGTTCACTTTTCCTCTAAATTGCAAAAGTGATTTCAATTTTTTAAGCTGTTCACAGAAAACATTTTAAAAAGATAAACATCCCGTTCACTGTGCAAATATAGAATATTTTTTCATGACCAACTTTCCTAAAAATGTCTATAAATGCCTGTAGTAAAGACAAAAGTCGTAAAGAAAAAAAAAAGAAAAGAAAATAGTTTTTGTTTTAAAAGACAAAACAACTGTTTCAGATTCAGTGGACACAAGCTTGAACTTCTCAGAACCAGGTCAGCCACATGTTTTCAGTGGCCCCACTGCAAAAAAAGGTGCACAATCTCTGCTTGTTTGAGCTGTAAACACTCTGGGAGAAAAGGAGAGCAGCTCCCACATTTAGTTCCCATGCAGCCCAGAAGGAGCAGCCTCAGGTACCAGACTGCCTCCCTCCTCTTCCAACACTCCAATCCCAGCACTTCCCTGGCAGAGCCTGTCTGCAGAACAATGTGGGAATATTTGCTCAGATACTGTTTATTTCGGTAGGAAAGATGCTGGTCAAACATTTCCCTTATGTTATTTTCATGCCCCAGGGCAGTCTCAGATGGGGATTGATGTCATTTGCTTGAAATATTTGCTGTAAAATAAAAGCTGCTTATTTTTCAGCCAGGAAATCCAGCAGGGGAAACCCTGAGATGCTGAAGTTGGCACTTTCTCCCATGGCCACACGTCCTGCCCTCTGTCTACACCTCACATCTGCTTTTGCCCTGCAGTCTGGCCACAATTTAAGAGTCACAGCCATAATTTCTGAAGTGCTTGGAGTCTGAGTTAGAAGCCTGTCACTCTGGGCTCCCTACAGAGCTAAATAAGAGACTAAACTTATTTCTCGCCACCATCTTCCCAGAGCAAATGGACTCCTAATCTGGGAGGTTTATAAAGGTGCTTGAGGTTAGACAAAATTTAATCCAGGGAGCCAGCCCAAATCAAGTACTAGGTAAATCAACATTAGACCCCATGTGACCACAAAGGGACCTCTTTCACTCTGTTAAAATAAATCTGTCTGCATAAATCTATAGGAACAGTCAATAGGAATCATTGGATGAAGATACAATTTGCCCTTTTATAATCCTGACTGGAGTTAAATCTCTTGTTCAAATTTACCCTCTCCTTCTCCTGCATGTCACAGCTAATTGCATTATCCCCAGTAAAAGTATCAACCTCAAATCTCCTCCTGGGCTCAGAGTAGCTCCAGGGCCCCACATCCTTGCTCTGGGCAGGAGACATCCCAGTACATTCCCACACAGGCAGTGGAGGGCTGGATCAAGATGGATGCTTTCAGGTGACAGGTTCCATACACAGACAAGCACTTCATAATTCAAAAATTTAGCTCCAAAATGCATCTTGTAATGAGTTATAGGTGCAGTTCAAGCCTCACAATTACATCTGCATCTGCTCAGTTCTGTTTGCCAGCAGTGCACCATAAATACTCCCTCCCTGACTGCAGCAGTCACTGTCAAAGCACCTTTGTGCCTTGGCTTGTCCTCATCAGCCAAACTAGAGAGCAGAACAATTCTTCACCACTTCCTCCAAATAGGAGGGTTTGTAAAAAAAGTGCTGCAAATCCTCCCCCATTAGCAAAGGTTGGAATTTTTAACCGTGGTATCAGTAGCCTCCACCTGCACATTTCATTTCAGAAAGACCACTAAAATACCAAAAGAAGCATTTGCAAGTGTTAAGACTGAGAGACAGAACCCGTGGAATGAAGGGACGGAGGTAACTTTTTTCCCCTGATAACCTGAGTAATGAGCTGTCCATATTGCAGGGAGAAAATGAAACTCCAGGATGGGAAATGCAAAGTAGATTTGTAAGTGCATTAAAGGAATTCAAAGTCTATTGCAGGTGAAGGAACACAAATAATGATTAGGAAGGAAAAAAAGAGCTCTTGGCTTGAGCGTGTGAAATGAGGCAGTGATGTCAGGACACCTCACAGCACATCTTAGATATGTTTCTGTATTTTCAGCTCAGAAATTTCTTAACCCGGATGCAGCTGGTACATTTAGTGACATCTATAGATCTTCCTATTTTATTTTTTTAATATAGAAAGTTACCTTTGCCAAACATTTCTAAAGTACTCAGGCCATTTTCTTCCTCTCAAAATATCTGGCAAAGCAAACACTTTTGTAATAACCTCCATGATACTGTACAGAAAACCCCAAGGAATCTCATTTGATGGAGTCTCACAGACATGCAGGGTCACTTCTCATGCAACCACCCACACAGAAAAGACAGACTATATAATGCAACAGAAAGAAGCAGTAGGGTTTTCTGCCAGTAAATTGGCAACCCAGAAACAGCGACCTCCTGTAGGAGGAACACAGAAAAGATCCAGTAACTTGAGAAGAAGAAACTAATTAAACCTACTTTACACAAATTGGGTGAGGGTGTTGTGGTCTAATAGGAACCAATCCTTGATAAATCAGCATGAAAAAAATAGAAAGGTCACAGAGGCCAAACAGAACATGGGAAATGTTATCCCAAAGGTAATGTCAGCCTGGAACTTGTTTGATGGCAAAGAATTATCCCAGTAGTTATCCCAAAGAATGTAAAGGCACTGAAGCAGAGCTGGATTAGTGGGGGTGCAAAAGGAACAACCACCAGCTACCCCGTGGTAGATGCAGAGGGGATTTCAGTGTCAGACATACCAGGGAACCCCCTGATGGAACAAGGGATCCCTGCATTGGAGAAGGTACAAAGGTAATGTATTAACTAAAAATGCAGCACCAGGAACTTCTTCAGTGATATTTCTGTAGCCTGTACAGTACTTCTCTGTTGTTTCTCTTTATTAAAAAGGAAGAAAAAAAGGTAAAAACAGTGATTTATCCTTAAGCTTTCAGAGCCATTAGTGTGCTCTTGGAATACAGTTCTTGCTCTGCATAATACCAGCAATTCAGAGTGATGTTGTACTGGGACCTTTCTCTCATTTCCCTTCTCCTCTAAAGATCTTCTTTTAAAAACACTTGCCAAAATTAATGGCAGGACAAGACACTGCCCATGTTAAGCATGTACTGACAATGCATGTCCAGTACAGTGGTCTGGTCACCTGCTGCTCACTCTGACAGGAGATATGTGACTTTGCTATAACTGTACCCAAAGCACAAGGAAAACATGATTGAGTTTCTCAGGGCTTGGAGCTGATTGTAATGTATGAGTTCAGAGAGCTCTGACAGTTCAGGATGTTTCCTTAGAAGTCACAGTCCCACCCATCCACCCCAGTGCAGCTTTTTTCGTTTAACTTCACTTGTATGTTTTCCATTTCTTGTTTGGCAGGTGTAAAACTTACTTGGGGAACCATAAATTTCAGTTAATCTGGCAATTTCCCTGACATCAGACAGGTTTCATTAAATCTACAGGTTTCCTTTAAAATACAGAGTGGAGATGATGTGCCACAGTTTGGTTTTCTCAATGCATAACAGCCCAAGTACACTGACATACATTAATTACTCCACAAGCTGTACAGGAATATCACAGTGGCAGTTTTATGAGCTGTGGCCATTATTAAAACATAACCATATGCATATTAATTACAACTGTTCATTAGGGGACATTCAAAATATTTGTGCTCTGGACTGTGAAACCATTAGCCCAGGAAAGTGCCTCATTGTTCTCCAGCCCGCTGTGCCCCGGGCAGGGGTTACATTTATTTGCTGGCTGTTTTCTCTCCTGGATTGGCATTTCCAGGTCACACGAGGTCAATCTGTAGCAGGAGTTTCAGGGCTCTCTCTGTGTTGTGCAATCAAGGCCGGGCTCTTTCAGCCTGGAGCCATCCTGGGTTTGGAGCCAGACTGAGCTGGCAGGGAACAGAGAGCAAACTTGCAGAGAGAGCTTGATTTCAATAAATGATAAACTCATGCACACTAAATGCCTAACACTTCAAAATCAATTAGAGTAGGGCAGAGATGGATGATACATGATGTCTGCTAGCAAAGACTGGGAAACTATTATTTTCAAAGACTTAATTTGATACACTTGTAATAGTATTTGCCTCCTGAGACTAAACCATCCCAGTCCAGGGCAGGAACCTGTGAAGGGTTTTGACAATTTTCACCGAGACTATTTCTATGAGTGCAAATTCAAAAGTACACTCAGGCTGTGGGAAAGGTGTGTTTGCCTTGTGCCTGATTTCTGGTTTATGTATTCATTTAAAAGACAAGTAGAAAGTTCCCAAAGGATTGGGTAAGATATTCATAATGCCACAGGTCAGTTAGAGTGGGACACAACATTCCCTATATCCCAGCAGCTTCACCTCTCCAAAGACCTTCCTTTACCCCCTGTTCTTAGAGAAGCTGTGATCTCTGCAGAACTAAGCAGGGAAGTTTTTGCTCTTCTTGAAAGGTGTTTTTCCAATATGTATCCTTTAGACAGTGGTTGGTTAAATTTTCCCTTTCTTTTCTTTTTGGTAAATCTTGAACTTTCCCACAGAAAGTGCTGAAATGAAGCCTCACTGCAGCTGAAGGTGAAAAATGCTTTCCTCTCCCCCCCCCCAAAAAAAAGTCCTCAAGAAACTGAAAATAATGATTTTCTACCTTTATCTTCATACAATAAACAAGACTTGAGGCTGGCAACTCTCAGTATATGCTGTATAAAGCACCCCCTCAAACAGCCCATTTTCACCCCATTTCCTCACACTTCTAAAAAAAAGTGTTAAGTAAGATTTTGACCTTCTGTTCACAGTGATAATAGGCCATGTATCTTCATTTATTTCTTAATCTAAGGAACAAGTTCTTGAGGATAAACGTTAATTTCCTCCCACTTCAAGGGAAGTCAAGGCATTAATAACTTAAATTAAGCCAGAAAGATATTCAGATCCACATAAAAACATGCTGCCAGAAAAAGACATACTTCTCTTCTTCCTGACACAGAGAATTTATTATTTTCAGCAAAAATCTTTTCAATAACCCCCTTCTTCTAAACATACCCTATTTTAGATCTTTTTCTGCAAATCCTGTCCCTGCTGAGCCACATCCCCCAGCTGAGTAGCACCAAAGTGTTGATACCAACTTGACCCAACTTTGAGAAGACCCACATTTTCCATCCTGCTTATAATTCTGCAAGGGAACTTCAGTTCCCCAAAATACACATCTCAGATACATAAATCACTTCTTACCAAACAAATCCACTATCACATGGATCCAGCTCACTGGTGCCTCCACAGAGCATTGCCCAGGATGCTTCTGACCTCTGTGGCTCCATCTCATAAGAGCCCATAAGAGGCATTAATAACCCTCAAGAAACCAGGTGAGCATTTAAAACCTTCAGTCACCATGCAAGTAAGAACAAAACAAGCAAAAGATCAGCTGGCACAGCGGTAGGAGACGTAACAAGCCAGGCTTTTCACATCAGCCAGGAATTTTGCATCCGTGAGATACCGCCTGGAGTGTGCAAAGGTGACCTTGATGCCATCAAACAAGTTCCAGGCTGACATTACCTAAATGAATTTTTAGGTTTCAGCTGACTGCAACAGTGTCTGCTTCCTCCAGCATGCAAAGGTTAATAAATTCCTCAGTGAACAAGCCTGGATTTTTGCAGAGTGGTGGGAGATGGGGAGATAAGTGACACAAGTACTTTACCTCTTCATCTGCCACTGGGGATCACAGTGGGTTGGAAATGTTCTTGGGAGATACCATGAAAGCCTGAAATAGTCACAGCACACAGCAACAGGCACTCATACTCCCTCTTCTTGCTCTTCAGCAAGGAAACCACACTGATCTCATCTCACATATTGAAATAAAACAGGGATTTCAGGCTCCAGCCTGATCCTCTCCAGCCCAAGTCATTGCACCCTGAGAGAAGGGATACAGGCATAAGGAATGAAGAACCCTGTGGTGCCTGTACCTCTTTAATTGGACTAACAAACCCTTGTACCTCTTTAGTTGTGCTAACAAGCCCTTGTACCTCTTTAATTGTGTTAACAAACGAAGTACTGCCTCTGCTTCCCTGTTGACCGATGCAAATGAACACCTTGGCACAAGATCAGAATGTGCAAGTCCAAACAAGTGGAACTAAACAGCCAGGGACCCGTGGGCAGTGGACAGTGCTCCCTGCATAGATCATCTCCAGGCAACAAGGGCAAGCCATTTTTAAAAAGGAAATTAAAATGCTCGCTACAGGTAATTAAAGATCAGAAGCCAACACTAAGAAAATTAGGATGAGGTTAAAGAGCTGGTATGACTTACTCAGAATTTATGTCCAGGGTTAGTAAATGCATTTTAAAGTGATGTTCCAACACCTGAAAAAATAAAGGAACTGTTCCTGAGACTGGAAGGGGAAGCATAAAAGGTTTATGCCACAGAGTTTTGGTGGAGAAAAAAAAAGGGGAAATAGATTAAGAAAGCAAATGAACACACAAGGCAAAAAATAACTTGTATTTTTCTCTGGACAAATCTGTTTCAACTAAATCTCACTCTGAAATTTTATCAGTACTGAACATGTGCAAAATCCCACTGAAGACAATAGGACACAGTTATATTTCTGAGTGTTTCTTAGACCAGGGCCCTCCCTCCCAGGGAGAACAGTTTGCTCAGCAGTCTGGGCACTCACTGCTGGGAAGATGTCACTGCCTGTCCTCACTGCAGCCCCTGGGCTCTGTTTGACACCGTCCAGCTGCTGTCACAAAGGTTCTGCACCATCCAGCTGCCACCTCAATGGGCTCAGTTTGGTTGACAATCCCTAATACATCCCCTGTCATCATGAAATTAAGAGCAACAATTTTTGCTGACAAACACACACATGTGATGACAAATATTAAGTTGATGACATAAAATGGTCAGTTTGACAGCCAGCACAAACCAGCATCACACTGTTTCAGTCAGGGGAACTAAGGCAAGATAACCAGCTCAAAGTTGAGCTTACATGCAGATTATGAAGAAAAACCCAACACTTAATCATAATTCTTCACTTTCCCCCTCTCCCTCCAGCCCCCAATTTGGAATTTGATAAAGGAGAAAACTGTAATTTTATCACAAGTTTGTCAAGAAAAAAAGAGTGTTTTCTCTGAACCATCTTTATTTTAAGAAAATTATGTTAGAATAAACACACTGTAGCATCCTGTAAGAGTTATAGCAGTAGAACAGCTGCCAGATTTCAGCTGTATGACCCAGGCGAAACCTGAGCATGCTTTCTTGCACACTGTACCTCAGAGAATTCATATATTTCTGAATTATTACATTCTCCTTCTGTTTTTCCTCTCTCCCTTGTGCCAGCACTGGCATGGCCATAGGAAAAAGAAAAATTTGAAGCCCCACAAAAAGGGATCCTAAAGGATGAAAAACCCGCACTGGAGGGAATACAAGTAGATTCCAGAGAAGTATCACATATAGAACCTGGAAATAAGGGGGAAAGCTTCTCAATGTTGAGTTATTTTTGTTCTAAAATGTGGGTATCTGCTGCCACAGACATTTCCCAGCTAATTCAGCAGCAAACAAGTGAGGCCTCACGGGGAGGGGGGGAGGAAGAAAGTATAAACTTTGTGTTTGTGCACATCAACCTAAGAACTCACTTCCAAGGGAAGAGTGAGTTCACAGGGAAGCGCTGGATGGGAACCCTGGAGATTTGAGTTCAGTTCTTGTCTCTCTCACAGCCCCTGAGCATGTCCTTAGGCAAGATGCTCCCTTGCCTTTGAAATGGAAGCAATATTTTCCAGCCTCTCACCCCCGGTTTTCTGCATTCCTGCAGCAGATCCCGAAGGACAGGGAGAGCTCACACTTGGCAGCACCTGCTGTTGACATTTCCTGCTCTAACGTGGGGCACCAGCTCAGGGGCAGGGCAGAAATAACCCCCTGAACACACAGTGCTGCTCCAACACCTCCCACAGAACTGCCACCGTCCAAACGAACCCTGCAGGCAGAACTTCAAGTTATCCAGGTCTGGAAAATCCCACTCTCACATGGGATACATAGAGAGTCATGTTTTCTAATCATGAGCCCTCTTTCCATGCTTATTGCTTCAGATAAAAGCTCCTCAGTTGCAGCAGAAAGCCTCAAGAAGGTGAACTGATTATCAAGAGCCTCTCTGAGCACAGAGAGCTGAGCTTAACTCTGAGGAATATGAATTACCTTCTCCTTGTGGTGGCCTCGTTAGTCATGCTCACTAAAGATGATTTTCAATAATACAATGAAAATTGAAAAGAGCATAAATAGATTGGATTTCATATAAGACTGAACACCGTAATAGTGGCACCATTACTCTGGGGCAACAAAAATGTGAATTTGGCTCTGACACCCTGTGCCCATCGGTCAAGAGCAGCAACTATTCATCACTGGAAGAAACAGCAGCTCTGCTCCAGGTTCAAACACCAGCAGGATGCCCTGGGAAAGGGTTTGTTCCGTGCTGAAAATGGGGATTGGTACAAAAGGCAAAGCGTTTAATGAAATTCATGTACAGGATATGAAGTACACACAGAGTTAGGAGGATCTGCAGGATCTGTGAGGAATATGTGAAATGCAGGAACACAGCAAATGGATACATTTGTCCAGGAAGAGTCTTGCTACATCAGCCATATGTCCAACTCACGTAATGGTTAAAACACCATCTTCAGAAAAGAATGTAATAAAATTAATCCTGACCTCATCTCCAACTAACTGCCCTTGTTTTCTCCTATCTTGTCATCTAAACATTATAAATTTATTTACTTTACTGCTATTAAAAAAAAAACAACTTTAAGCCTCTTGAGTGCAAAAGAGCACTAAAAGTATCTAAAAGCTCAGGAAGAGATGACTATGTAAATATGAAACATCTTGCTCCCAAATTACATTCTGTCACAGAGCTTATATGTAACTAGATAGGTGTACCATATTTCAAGACTTAAATAAGGGCATAATTTCCTTTTTAAGGACATGAAAAACATATTGATATTTCCATTTATTAGACACATACAATTGTGTGCAGGTCTGTCTGTAAAATGTTCAGTGTATTTTTTCCATGTAGGACTGATTTGTCAGTGCTTGCTGCTGCTCTGCCCATCAGCATGTTTGAAATCACAAATAAGATAATAAAAAATCAAAAATCCAAACTGGAACTCTATTCAAACCTTCTCAACAAGCTTTGGGGTCATTTAATGTAATGTGAGCATACAAGTAAAGCATATTATTTGCCATTTGGAGTAAAAGCATTGTAAGAGGATTCATCAGCTTGCTGTTATGAAATAGATTTGATAACGTATCTATCTATAGGATATCTTGTAAAATTACCCTAATGTCACTGTAAGTGCATTGAAAAGAAACACAAGGGAAGGAAGCTGTTATATCAGAGCTTCACTTTTGTTAATATTTTTTCCATTTGAATCATATAAAGTGGAACCAAACGTTTTGGCAAATCTTAAACTGTAAAGAAACAAAGGAATTTTACCTTTCCATTCTAGTTTTGAACAGGAATGAATTTTGGAAAACCTCAAAAACCTCTATAAAATAGGATTTCAGGTCCCCAGGTAGCTCTGGTGATATGTTTGTTCAAGATCATCATATTTGAAGGGCACTCTGCTCTGGTTTTATTGAAAAACTGCAGATCATTTTTTGGTAACTACACATCCTAAAGTTGGCAAGATGCTGATCTGAGTCCTGAGGCACCTTTTTGCAGAGGTGTTGGTAGGTTGCTTTTAGTTTGTTTTTTGGGGGGGGTTAGTGTGTTTTTTTTAAATACCATATATTGTAAATGCCATATAATTGCTAGGTTTTAAATATTGGCAATAAGTACTTTGTTTTCCCTTTAGCACAGTTTAGAGATTATAAATTAAAGTGATCTATCCCACAGGAGTCCTAAAACCTAAGAAAAACCTAATTCAGAAGCCCAAGTTCACACAAGAGTGACAGAGATCCTAAGTAGAAATGAGCTTAGAGAAACTGTTCATGAGCCAATCTCCCAAAAGTAAAGGTTAGAAAGAGTTTTAGAGGAACTTTAAATCCCCAGTTCATGTTTTAGGCTAAAAATATCCTCTTGACAGAAGAGGTGAAAGGGAAGAAGAGAGGGAATATTGGTGAGGAAATAATGGCTGCAGCTGCTCAGAAATGGAAAAGCTGCATGACCAGGACACTGTTTCCCTTCCCTCCTTCTTTCCCTACAAATCCTTGTCCCCTGTGTGTGTCTGTGTGTGCAGCACAAACCCCCATCCTCTCCAGTCTCACTCAGCTTTAGAGAAAATTCCACAAAGATGGAGAGAACATCTGGGATTTTATTCATTATATTGTCAAAGCCACGTTTTGGGGGAAACACTTCATAAATTCTAACTCCCACACTTCTGAAAATTCCTAGTGATGACCAGTTCAGACAGAAGCTGAAAATAGATTTGGCAACAAAATGTCTTGCAAAGAGACAAAAAGTTTAGTTTTCCATCTTTGCTTCCAAATATTTCATGCCCCAGATCTTGCCTTAAATACCAGTAACCCAACCACACTTCCCAACAGTTCCAATGGTTTTCCATCTCTAATATATCACACACAAGAAAATCTCAGATACAAAAATATCCTATTAATGACAGATCTCAGAAATACAGTTCTGAAACAACATAAAAGCTGGAGTTTCTAAATCTAGAGATAAAGGACATGGTGACAACTGTGACAACCTGCACAACCTGTATCTCTGGGAATGCACAAGGGAGACACAAGAGGAGGATTTTGTCCCTTCCTGGGATTCCTTGTCATTCCCAGGCCTCTCTTATGTAATATAATCACATTTTATTTACATAATTCTTTTCCCCTTATTTTTAGTGATGGGAAAAACCCACAAGATGCTTTTATTTCAAGGTCTAATGCTAGTTCAGGTGTACTTTATTATGGGATTCTTTAAAATTAGTTTTTCTGTAGTTCAGGATCAGACATTATCTGGAATGCATGACAACTCAGCCTTTCTACCATCGTTACTATTAATTCTGTTGTGTTTAATGTTTGTCTGATCCTGATTTTAAGTAATCATGTAGGAATGCATCTTTTTTATTAACTTTATAAACACTTTCATTTAAAAAAAAAGAGAAACATATTACAAGGCATTCCAGGAATTAAAGTAATTCTGAAAAAAAAAAAACAATTTAAAATATAATAGTAATTTTAGCTTGTTATTAAAAATTGCTGTGGCAGTTGCACTTCTAGTTGCTGCATAAATTTCAGTAAAGCAAGGCTAACAGTTGCTGCATTTAAATCAGCCAGATTCTACAGCCATGAGACATTAAAATCTGTGACCAGATCCCCAGTTTGCTGTTCAGACAGGGCTCCCCTTCACAGAACAGTTTGTACAAGTTATTATAAACCAGAGTCATTAAAGGAATAAAATGCTTCATTTCTTTGTTCATCACGATCATGCAATTTCTTCTATAAAGAATCTACACCAAAAACAAACAAACAAAAAAACCTAGAATTTTATTTTTGCCTTCTTCTTGAAGCAAAAATCAAGAGAAAGCAGTGAAGGGACAACATGGACAGAACACCCAATTCAACCTTAACAAGAACATATTGTGAAGAACCACCATGTGAAAAGGGCTTCCCAACAAATCTAAGCTTTTTAGTTCATTCTTCAAATTATATGATGGTTATTGACTATCTCATTTTAGAAATATATGTGCATGTGCATGAAAAAGTAATGAACCCGAGCAATTGTTTAAAGGAGGAGCATCAATGAACTGTGGTACTGACCTACAACCAAGTACAAATTTTTTTTTTTTTAACCCATTGAAACTTATAATATCAGCCTACAAAATGCATGAAACAAGCTACTAAAAACCTAGAAACTCAGACAAAATGGTAAGTAACACCCAGCAGGTAGGTAATAAAATGGCAATATTACCAAAATTAATAGACTTAAAGGTGTTTTAGTTACAATATGCAGACAAAGGAGCCAAGTCCACAGCCCAACAGGTTATTAATATTGCTAAAAAAGAAAGAAAAGGCGTAAAAAACAAAGATTAAAAAAAATCATATTCACCAAGTTATATCTTTCTGAGACTTTTTCAAGTCAAACGTTGTAATCACTGAGTAATCAGCTCCAAGGCAGAGAACTCACCTAACTAAAGCACTGTCTAAGATGTACTAGTGTGGGGATCAACACTTGTTCAGATGATAAAAACCCCTTTCTGACACATGCAGGGCTGAAAAAACACCTGGATATTTGCAATATCCTGACAGGCTGCCCCTGCCCCATTCCAACTGTGATTGCAATGGAAGTTTGCACTGAGGAACATGAAGATTTCTATTTCCTTCATTACCTAAACATGCTCTATAAATTCTGGGCTTATCTGTCCCTTGCAGAAAGCCTTGGTTCGGGCAGGTTGGTGCAGAAAGGGCAGTTCTGGGCTCCCACCAGCACATCCCAGAGCTGCAGCTTTGCTTTCCCTTCTGCCAAGGTACTCTCCTTCCAACACAGGATTCACAGGGTTTGTGAGGATGTACTGTCTGATCCAAGGGGAGAATGACCCCATCCCTGTGTGCAGGAGCTGTCACGTTGTCTGTCAAGTGCAGCAGTTGCAGAGTCTCGACAGGAGACAGAAATGCCTTGCAGGGCTTTGCCAAATGGCCCTGACACTGACAACTCTACAAGCACTAATTCAATATTAAAGTTTCAACTACTTCCATACTCCAGCAAAGGTCATACTTCAAAAACAATTTTATTCTAAATCAGAAAGAAGCTGGAAATGCTGAGGATTCCCCCTGCCCAGCCACATCCTGCAAACAACAACAAGGAAAGGATGTGGCAGCTCCAAGAGTTACAAGACTCACAGCTGGAGCACTTCACAAGGGTGAGTTTGAAGCAGGAAAGGTAATTTGAGCCACACTGGTGTCACAGATCCAGCTCATCATCCTTCCATTGGCTCAGGGATGGGGTGGGTGGGAAGACAATTATACACTTGTTAAGCAGAGAGAGGTCAAATAAAAACATGGATTTTAAGAATGCCTCTGTACCCGACCTTTGTTATTCACTTGACACTTCAGAAAAGAACATTTTCTATACAATATTGATAAGGCAGGCCTTGCAAGGCTTAGCGAAAACTAAGTGATATAAGACCAATTATTAAGGATAAATCCAGTGAGGAAAGTTGTTCTCCTCTCAGAGTGCAGCTTTTTCTCAGAACTGCAGCAGGTCTGGGTGCTCTTGTCTGCTCTGCAATACAATGGACTGTGGCAGCTCAGCTCATCACACACCACCTCATGTGCTGAGAGTGGGACAGCTGATTCAGGACCTGTGGAACACCCAAACCACCTGCTCCAGGTCACCACAGAGCTACCAGAGCTGAATTTCAACTGAAGGCACCCATGATAGTTACATTCCTCCTATTTCTCTAGCAGAACCTGAGTGGCACTTAAATGTGCTCTACCTTTAGAGAAAAGAGAATTTCAGGGCATACAGATCATCTCCTGATATCCTCTGGTTCCAAACCCTGTGCTCATCAGCCTGGCTGACACCAGGGGACAGGGGACACCAGGGGACAGGGGACACCAGGGGACAGGTACCGAGTGCCCAGGACACTGCTCAGTGAATTGACAGCAGTTATTTCAATTGTGTGTGGGCAGTCAAGGAGTTTGTACACAAGAACTCTACCCCTTAACTGGAGAAAGAAAGGGATAAAACAGATCAAAACTCAAAATTACGATATTCTTAATTGGCAAATATAGTGAATAAAACCCACAAACTCTTGGAATGCCATGGGTGTACAATGAACACTCACACAAAACCAGCCCGTTGTAGCAGGGATGTCACTCACATCAACCCATTTGCCCAGCCTGGAAACTTCTGCAGGAGAGCCTTGATTGTCATTATCTGTGTCAGGATGCCAATGGAAAGAACTCGCTATTTTTCAACCACTTTTTGAGATTAGCCCTTTTTTCTTGGAGTGTTCCACTAATTGTTTTGTCTTCACTTGCATCAGCAGGAGACCCAATTATAGCTTCAGCTTCTATCTGTGATAACCTCCTTTTTAGTGTGAGTCACCTTTTCACCTTTTATTACAGAGATACCAGAAAGGTCTGGTAGAGAAATAGGACAAATTCGAAATTCCATTTTTCAGAAATGGGATTTTATAATTGTTGGTCACTTTGCTTGATTTAATTTAAATCACATTTACATCCTAATAGGACTTAGAAGAAAATGTTTCCCAGTCATAGTTTTTTGTATGTAGCTTTAGGTTTTTAACAGGGTATAAACTACCTCCTGTTTCCACTGATTAAAATATTATTTTTTCCTCCAGAAGCCCCAGCATCACTGAATCTATTGTCATTCACTGAAAGTAATCTCTTTTTTTAATAACTAAGTAGGCCATCTATCCTTGGGCATGCAGACTGTTAACCTTGAAAGCTGATGGATGAGTTGACTGATATCTATGGGGTGCAGAGAGATGAATAAACTGGAGCAGTATTTAGTTGGAGTAAACTCCCAAGACACCATTAATTGTGATTTCAAAAAGACAGTTCTCACTTCCACCTGGCAAATGCAATTATGCAATAGAAGAGTAGTTCAACAAAACAAACAACAGCTCAGACCAGCAGCTGACAGAATGACATGCACTGTCTTCTTTAAATGGGTTTGAGAAACACAGCAATAAATCAAAGTGCTCATTCATTCTGGCAACCTGAATAACCACAAAAACATGCAGTTTGTGCTTCGAAAACAATCTCACAATCAGTTAATAGCATAATAATGTTTTAAAATAGCTTATGTAAGTTGAATCTTTGAGAAACCTGTTAACAATAGTTAATACTATTGAAAAATGTGCTTTGTAAGCTCTGAAGGAAAATGAACCTTACTGACCCCACTCAGCACAAACTCAACTCAGGATGAAAACCTCACTGCACCCACTAGAGAAAAGGAAGGTTAAAAAGGGATAGGACTGAAACTTTAAGATGCCAGAGGGACTGACAGGATAGTGCTGCTCTTGTTTTTCAGAAAAATAATGGCAGAGACTAGAAGGTCACTAGTAGGATTAGCACTTCTTCACTGAAGTAAACGAGTTTACACCTGCAGATAATTGGTTCTGAAATGGGAATTTGATTTCTAAAAGCTGTACACTTTTTTAAACCAATGATGAAAAGCAGCAAGATGGTTCATTGCTAGGATTTGGGTTTTCTAACAAAAGGCAAAAGTGATCTTAATGCTTCCCCTTTCTCACCTGTGAGACTTTGAGCCTGACTGAATAGTTTCAACTCTTCTGCCAGCAAGTCAAAGTCCAGGATCAAGGACCAGCCAGAAAACATTTATAGAGCAAGAACTGTCCCCCCAAGCTCTGCATTGCCCTCCCTGACGGGCTGAGACCCTTTGTTCATTCAGTCTTCTTGCCCCTTCTTTGCACTTTCTGCTGCATCCCCTTCCCCTGGGCCAACCACCTGCTGCAGGTCTTACCATCATCTTTGGAACAGGAGGACAGGGTAGTTTCTGATCCTTTTCCACTCAAAATCACAGCACCCAAGCCAAGAATCTAAGAATCCACCTGTGCTTCCTGCTTTAGCTGGAAAGAATTGAAGCATCTGTCCTGCCACACCTTCTGTTGCACCTTAAACTCCAAATATGTAGTTACAGATCTGTAGGAGGGAAAATAATCCTGCAGACTTGACCATCAAAGAACTTCATCATCAGAGCCACACCAGGAGTATAACCCATATACACAGAGACTGTTCTAAAGGAAGTTTAGCTTAAATCTAATTATTTCAAAATTCTAGTAACAAAACATTCCAGCGGTGAGAATTGCACTTGGGAAAGGGCATGCTTTCTAAGGCATCCTACTGTGTAACAGTTATCAGGATTTCTTTTTCTATTCCAGGCCAAACTAATGTAAAATTCACTGAGACAAGCCTATAAACCACAGAGATCTCTGATCACTAATGGGCAGCAGCCACCAGCAGTTTTCAGCTCAGGTTCATGGAAACAACTGTTTGAGGCTCCCTGCTGACTCTGGGAACCTCCCCTTCATTCTACTCGGGGACACCCAACCACAGAAGGAACTTTTGTTTCAATTGCTGTATTGTGTCTGTTTTCGTCTCTTTGCAGAGCTTTGTTTGTATGTGACACAAAGCTAAATTAAATGTTATTGGAAATACACTAGCAGGAGTATATATTTCTCGTTGCTGATTTGCATCTCCTGGCTATCGGATCTGAAAGCACTAGAGGAGATTTGAGAGCACAGGCTGTGGTAATACATTTCTGTGCATGATAAACCGAGTTAGATGCTACGTTCCAACCTAAAAAAAAAGTTAAAAGATATTGTTTTGGATATTGTTTTCACTGCCACTGTCAGTGTAAGTAATAAGTAACACCAGATGGTGACACAAGGCCAGAAGGGGCCAGGACAGAGAAGGAGCTGCAGTGGCAGCAGCGTGGTGGGGTCTGTCCTATTGTCCCATATACACCTCGCTATCCCGTCACTCCAGAGAGAGAGAAAACCAGTTTCTGGTCTCTGGTGCCTTGCTGGTGGTTGGGCACAGCACAGTAAACACCACAAAATAGAGAGAAAGCCCAGTGTGCTCTGGGATCGAGGGATCCCGGTTCCACGGGCACCGCCCTCCCACCACGGGGGTGGCTGTGACTCCCCTGTGAGAACCCAGAGCCCACCAGTGCCAGGGGGACGCTGAAGGGGTGACATAGTTCCAAACAAGCAAATAAAAAGACCATTTTTAGTGCCTGTGGAGCCCCGGAGCCACCTCAGCACTGAGGGTGCAGGACCAGGACCACACAACCCCACCAGGAGGAATGGGAGAAGGCTCCTGGACATTCGCTTGGGGTTGTCACAGGTGTTGGGAATCACCAGAAATGACCACAAGTGCTGGGAATCACCAGGAATGGCCTCAGGTGCCAGGAAGCAGCATTAGCCCCCTGCCCTCAGGGAGGGACTCAGCCCTGCTCAGCTGTGAGGGGTCCAGTGAGCACAGCCTGGGGGGCTGGGGGAGCCCAGCCCAGCTTCCTCACCACAGGGAAGCAAACACAGAAGAAAGATTCCAGGCTGAGCAAAATGGGGTGTTTAATACAAAATGCCACAGTTTTGGAATGCCTGTCACACCCACAGTAGCTGTGGCCCAAGTGGAGTCCAGCCAGGAGCACCAGGGCAACTTGTGGTTTTGTTCGTTCGCAGAATCATAGAATGTGCTGAGCTGGAAGGGACCTACAAGGATCATCCAGTCCAACCCCTGGCCCTGCACAGGCCCATCCCCAACAGTCACCCCCTGTGCCCCAGAGGATCATCCAAACCCTCCTGGAGCTCTGGCAGCCTTGGGGCTGTGCCCACTGCCCTGAGGAGCCTGGGCAGTGCCCAACCAGCCTCTGGGGGAAGAACCTTTTGCTGAGATCCAACCTGAGCCTGCCCTGACACAGCTCCAGCCATTCCCTGGCTGCTGTCCCTGGTCCCCCCAGAGCAGAGCTCAGTCCCTGCCCCTCCTCTGCCCCTGCCCAGGAATTGGAACTGCACTGAGGTCTCCCCTCAGTCTCCTCTGCTCCAGCTGAACACCCCAAGTACCCTCAGTGTCCTCACACGCCTTCAGATCTAGGCCCTTCCCCATCCTCGTTGCCTCCTTTGGACACTCTCTAATGGCTTCAGATCTTTCCTATATTGTGTTGCACCATGATAAAATTATTTTAAGGATCTGGATATCTGAACCTCTGCTCTGGGAAACGTGGGGTTGAGCCAGAGAGAAAACCTGGTGTGACTGAGTGTGGGAGGAGCAGCTTGTGGAGGGGCCTTGTCCCAGCTCAGGCTGTGCCAGTGGCACTGACAGAGGGGCTCCCGGACGGTGGGACAGGGAACCTTCCTTGACACTGCTTCTATTACAAATTCTAACAAAGATAAAACTTTGGGATACTGCAACATCTGGGGGAGGTTGAATTTTATTTTGGCCAAATTATCAGCCATCAGCCTCAATTTCACACGAATTGGGTGTCAGTGAAGTCACTGTGAGTTTCCAGTCAGAGGCAGGCTCCAGCTAACACATGTTCCTCCCTTTAGCACACCAGTCAAATAAGAGTTTAATAACAACCTGGTGTGTGTGTGTTTGGTTATTTACAGGAAGCAGATTCTCACCAACATTGCTAGTAGCCAGCAAACACTCTCTTTTTGTCCAAAACCTGCATTTATGGAGAAGATATAAGATATAGTCGCTATAGTGTTGCAGCAGGGACAAAAGCGAAATCCCAATACCATTCTGCCCACAAAAGCTGTCACACAGGTACTTCCCACAGCTCTAGCAGGGGCTCAGCACATCTGAAGCAAATTAACTCAGCCATTAGGTAATCACAAACTAGCAGTGACTTTCCCAAGTTAGAGACAGCATTGTGAGACATGCAATAAACAGATTAAAAGAGATGGAAAATCCGCTGAGCCTCTGCAAAGTCCTGCATATGCTGTGGAATCATTGATAGCTAATAGGTGAGTTACGGAGCCAGGTGAGCTTATGGGGGTTTAATCTGTGATTAACTTTTTACTTACATGAGAAGGAAATTTCCAAGGAATTTCATCCATGAATTTTCCACAGAGCTGCTTCAGAACCAATGTGTCTGTGTTGTACTTCATTCCCAAAGCTCCCTGTGCTGTTCCTGTAACTTCAGCTTCCCCTCAGGGCTGCACTTCTCAGGAGATCTCCTGGGAAGATTTTGGGCTGCAAAGCACTCCCGCTTTTCCACTTGAGAAATTTGGAGAGAAATGTTTGAGCAGTGGCAGAGTTTGCTGTGCAGCAGGAACAGCACCCTTGGGCCTGCAGCCCACAGAGGTCCTTTGCTATCCCTGCCCTGCACACACCCCCACAGCTCTTGCCTGGCTGCCTTCCAGGAATAGGGACTTGCTGCAAGTCCAGAAACCACCAGCAGGCCAAGTTCTGCTGGTTTTTTCACTTCCTGTATCGATGGAGCTCCATTATGTCCCCAGGCCTTGTTTCTCGGGATACAGCCACTCTGCAGAGGTGTGTCCCTGCCTGCAACACACATCCAAATGCCACGGGCAGGAGCTGCCAAGCACTCCTAAACACAGCATCGAAACAAAACCCCAGGCCCAGGAGGTGAAATCCTCTCCATAGTGCTGTCATTCTTTTGTTCTTTATCTGAGATTGAACAGGTGTGCAATGCTCTGTCAGGGTTTTTTAACAGGTGGAAAATGTCATCTTGTCATGAGAGATTCGATGTAAAACACTCCGTTGCAGTGGTTTCTGGATCTCAGTGCTCATCACCCACCCATGAGATACAATACTTGTTCTAGTCTCTGACCCGTCATTTGTCAGTTACTGGCAAATATATCTCTGTGTTGCACCCAGCAAATATGTAAAAATATCAAATGCATTGTGTTGTTAATAATATGGTTGTAAGTCACAGCAATTAAACTTGCATTACAATTAAATCTCTTCTGGCCATAATGATGTTCCTGTTATGCCATTTTATTATTGCAAAGTGAGAAGTACAAATAAATGTATAAGAAATTGTAATTAGGTATGCTTACTTGTCTAAGTGCTTTTAAATGTTGCCTTTTGGAAATATAAACTGGCATCAAAATATGCGATATAAAAATTTCACACCAAAAAAGGGTCTTTTTCTTCTTTGTTTATATTTCTCGACCAATATACCCAGTTTCATTGCAGTAGTAGATATTTTATCTAATAGATATTTTGAGCTTTGGCAGGAAATTTTTAACTGTGATTTCCCAGTTGAGAGAATCAATGAAATTATAGTACTCTCAGAATAGCATCTCTGAATTCACACCCTCAGCCAGCAATACTGCTTTGCAAGTATTATTTAACATTCCGTTGGTTTTGTCTTCATAATCTACTTTCTTCCCTTAATGTATCATTGCCTACATTAGCAAAAAGCAGAAATAGGAAAAAACTTAGCCAACAAGATTTTGAGAGCAGAACTCCTTTTCAAGGGATAGAATAAAGAAAATTATTCATTTCTTTCCAAGAGTTCTGGTACTAGAGATGTAGACATTTCTGTGTAAATCCCATTTGAGAAGGAGGCAAAAGTTATTTATTGAGGACCTAAAATTTTTTTTTTTTTTTTTATACTGGAGTTCTAATGTACTTTAACCCCACGTTCTAGAAAGACAAATTCAAACTAAAATAAGCAAAGACATGGAATACTGGAATGATGGAGGAGCTATTGTAGAAAATCAAACCTTTGGCATGCTTAGTCTTAGCAAGTCAAAGGCTAAGGTTGTTATTTATAGAGGGCAGTCGTATCTGCCTGGAAAAATGAAACCTAACCCTCCAAATACTATATTTAAAGGTGGAGCTGGAGTGGAAGGAGCTAACCAGCAAAGAGATTTATTGTCCCCTAAGGCTTGTGGTGGTTCAGTGTTTGTCCCTGGCCATGAGTGGAGGGCTGGGGAGGAGTTCATGGTGGGTGACAGGAGGACTGAGCCAGAGAGCAACTTCAAGGGGAGCCACCTCTGCAGGACAAAGCCAGGGGATGTCCCACTGCTCAGGTGTAGGCTTGGAAAAAAATGCTCTTTTTTTACCTAAACTGCATTAATTACCCAGTCCTGCCCATCAGGGAACATCAGCTAGTGATTGCAGCAGAGTGGTAGGAATCATAAGGTTGGATTGTCTCTTAACTATTTCACAGCTTTATTGTGTTCGTTCCTACTCTTCTGCAGCACCGGAATTGTTATTTTTCTGTCTCACAAGGGAGCGAGCAGGTAACTGATGGATTATTGAAATCACTTTCTGAAAACTCTCCGGGCACTTCTCTGCATCTCTGTAGATATCTAAATGCATTTAAAAGCTGGCCTGAAAGCCCTCCAGGCTGGTAAAGTATGGCTACAGGAGTGCTACAGAGGTGCAAAGTATTATCTCAGTTATTAAGTATACATGTCTCCTTGGATACAAGTCAGGCTAAATCATAGGGTTTTTTACTGCATGCTAATAGGCTTTGGAAAATTAATTAATGAAGGAATTTGCCATACAAAGAGAATTACTTGAAGGATACCTGAAGTTTTTTTAACTCCATTTGCTTGAAAAATGGAAAGTATGCAGGAAATGTCAGGCCGTGTGTCTGAGTCTTTATATCGTACCACCCCCCCAAAAAAAAAAGTAGAAAAAAAGGGCTTTTTTTTTCCATGTACAGAAACAAGCAGATTCATGAGAGAGTTTTTCAGTATTCTGTGTTATTCTTGTTGCTAAGGAAACTTTCCTTCATCTGCTCTCAGTAAGGCATCCTCAAAAATCCCTCCACAGAAGAATGGCATTACAGAGCAGTGTCAGAAAAATCAGCTGACAATTAACCAGAAAACTGGAAAGTTTTAACAAGAGAGTTCCCAATTTCCTTTATAAAGCCCAGGACGATTGTAGCAGGGAGGAGCCTGCAGGAATTATAGCAGGTCTATGTAATTAATCTTGTCCCTATAGAATTTCCCTCAAGAGGAAGAAACAAGAATAAAACAAAACATTTGGCTTGGTTTTGTTGACACAGTCCCATCAGCTTTGATCCTGTATGGTCTCCACTGTACTTTCTAAAAGACAAAGTAAAAATCTCCCTCCCCAAAAGACTAGTAGATGTTCTTTGCTATCATCTCTACTTGGATGATAAAAGATTAAAGAGAGCAGGAAACAAAGCAATCCTCAAGATCTCTGTATTCTGTAGCAGATTTCCCTCTCTCTGTTGCCTGTGTTCATTTCCAATCCATCACACAGGCACCACCATGGCTTTCAGTGCCACTGTTCACAAATAATGCCACTTTTCATGAGGAAGAGAGCAGACTTGTCTCATAGAAATAATAGGTGAGAGTGTGCCCTCTAATTTATGTTGTGGGATTCCTCATCCTTTCCTGGCAAATATTTACCTGCCTTCATTACAAAAACCTGGAAATCCATGTTAGCAGCTGTTTTTGTTATGCCCTCTGACACAAATCAAATACTGAAATAATGCTACATTTCCTGGGGAGTTTGGAATGCCAGCTGGGCCACATTCCAGGACATGGTAAGGAAGGGAAGGGGGTTTGGTGTATCCCTCCTCCTACATGCCCAAGATCTGCTGCCCCAGCAGCGTCTGGCAGAGCTCCTTTCTCCAGCAGCACAGATAATGTCAGGAAAGAGGACAAGAAATGGGGCTCGTGGAGCTCCTACACACTCTCCAGAGAAGGCCCTTCAAGCAATCATCAGTGGGGAGAATTAAACTATTGGTTTACCCTGACCATTGTATCTAATAGCCACTAATGACCTTATGCTCTGTGCTTTTGTCTAATTGCATATTAAAGCCATTTGCACTTTTGCCTGCTGTTAAAATATGCATGTTATTGGTCCCAGCAGTGTTGCTCTCATAGAAAATGTGATACAGGAGCCAGTAGACCAACTTTTCCTTGAATGTACACTTCTCTAGCGTGAAAATAGAAGAAGGAAAGATTCTGAGAGTCTTTCTCTCTCCTGAAGGGAAGGAGTGGCTGCCTTACACTATGAAGCCACTTGTAATATTCACTAGAAAAATCCTATGTCTCCCAAAAAGGCGATGAACCATGTGTGCTATATGACAATGAACCTTGTGTGCTTTACCCTCCTGTCCCAATCCATGGCATGTCTCTGCCCTGTGACAATTTCTGGGCACACTTCCACCATCTCTGGTAGAAAGTTTTATTTTCCTCTTTGAAGCCATTTATTTTGGCATGTGAGACCAGACATGAATGTGAGTCTCAGCAGAGACAGAGTTCACTTCCCCCTTACTCACCAAGGAAACCCAGTAGTTTTCATCCTTGGAGAGGTACAACTCTGATGGATGCAGGACCCGTCTTTCATCTTCAGCTCTGGGTGCAGACTCACCTGATACAACCGAGGAAAAAGCCATGCCTGTCCAGTGCCATGCTTCCTCAGGAGGTTTTTCTCCTTCACATAAGGGATTTCAATAATATAATTTTCCCATTCAAACTCCCTTGTTTTCCAGAATCCCAGGTATTGTAGAAATAGAGCTACTGAGAAGCTTCTCTGTCATTACATATGTGAAAGTTAGGTATTTGTACATATAGTGCCATTGAAATATCTGTCTCTGGAGATGGCATTAACATCAACATCTCTGGCTCGCAGCTCCATCACACACACACAACCAAATCCAGTCCATTCACAAGCCTGTGCCCTCTGCTGCTTGTTACAGTCTTTTCTGGTTTTCCTTCCCAGTGTTCACAGCCTTCAGTAGGAACTCTCTGTATGTGATTTCAAGCCATAAAATGTTCTTTTTTGCTCCTTCTTCATCTTCTGGATGAGAATCCACGAAACCATCTGAGCATCTCCAGCACTGGAGTGTGCCCTGTTGGACACGACTGCAATGCTCCTTCTCTGGAACCTACCAAAAGAAACCTCGTGCTGCAATGGATGAAACTGTAAGCAATTCCCTCTTTCCAGCAAATTGAGAGCCTCAAAGGGATGCCATTTCTTTTCAGATGGCTCAGGTTTTGCTCACAAGACCTTAGCTTTCATCTTGGTGAGCAGGAACGGAAAACAGAAAAGTATTGTGGTATGTCTGGAATATGAAAGATACATTCTGCTGCTTCTTTGATGTCTCATGAAAGAAAACTGGAAGAATACAAATGCAATATCATTAAAGCACATTACTAGTCCAGCAGGAATGGAGAGGTTGGTGCATTATAAATTTTTGCCCAGTGCTACTTCAAACTATGATCTGTAATACATTGAGGAAGCTGTTCTGACTAATGGATTTTGGTATGACAATGAAATTTAAACTTTCTCAAGTGAAATAAAAATGACAATTTTTTAACACTGTTTTGAGGTACCTTGAAGTGGCAGTTGCTGGCTAGAGAACAAAAATCCAAATGGCAAGGTTTAGATATACAGAAAATGGAAGATAATGATGCACGAAATAAATGGAGAAGAATTGAGGGAAACACTGGAAAGAGGAAGAGCAGAAAACAGTTTGACCCACCAGTGAGCCCGATTCCATTTCTATGGAAATGAGCTCATTACTCCTAATTTTTTAGGTTTTTTTTAAGCTCCTGGTTGATTCGTGAAGTGCTGTTTGAATTCTGATAAGGGCTTCATGAATCACTGAAAAAAAACCATTCAAACAAAATATCCAGAGTCAAATGATTACCAAGTCCCATAGATTAATAGAAAGTGCCTAAGCACTTTCTATAACAGAGCAGGCACCAGGAGAGCAGCTTCTCCCCTGCTATCATGAGTCTATAAGGTTTCATTCTGCAAAGAAAAGGGATCATGCTTCTGAAATCTAATTCTGGATGGTTTCTCCATCCAAGAGCCAACATTAAAAAGGAAAGACATCTTTGATTTTTTTCCCCTGCCATTTCCATGTTTGATCTCTTTTAAAAGTCAGCATCCCAAGAATTGGCCGTAGAATACTCCTTGTTCCTCAGAAATGGGAGCATCTGTGTTGTTCATGTGACAGGGCTTTGTAACCCATCAGTGTTGGCTGGAGGCACAGCCAAGCAGGGAAGGGAAATGCTCGAGGTCCAGAACTGGTTCTTCTTAGCCCTTCAGGATGCTGAAATAAAAATCAAATAGAGCAAGTAAGCTTTGTTTATTTTATAAACCCATTAATTTTACGAGTGTCTTTAGACATGAGCAGAGTCTGCCTGTGACAGCTGGGTTTGTAACTGAGCAACTCTGACTGACTCCACATGTTATTCATACAGCACCTACACCTTTCATTAATTCTCTGAACACTTCAAACAGAACGCCCTTGGCAAATTCTGTGACTCTGCTAATTTGCCTTGTACTAATTTTCAAGGTGTGCATAGGTCACCAGCTCTCTCCACATGCATCTTGTAACAATGCTCTTGCTAGAAATTACACAAAAGCAAGCTAATCCTTTTGCCTCAGTGCATTGTGTGGCTTTTCCAAAAGCCTTCACATTTTAGAAATGACACAGTTCATCACACTTCAATCATGGCAAACAGAACAGCAACAACCATCCTCATGGGAGATGCACAGATGGTCTGGGGATGTGCATTCTTTAAACTCTTACAGGACTCTGCACTGATGTCAAACAAGGGGTTAAATTAGCATTTGAAGTGCAAGAACCAAGGCCAGGTTGGAGGGGGCTTGGAGCAACCTGGGCTAGTGGAAGGTGTCCCTGCCTATGGCAGGGGGGGGCAATGGATGAGCTTTAAGGCCTCTTCCAACCCAAACCATTCTATGATTCTATGAAGTATTTGGATTTTTTTTTAAATATTATTCAGAGGTGGATGGACATACACACCCACCATTCTGCAGTTATGATGATTTTCGTTTTAAGACCAACAGGAGGTTGAGGGATAAATTTCATTTTAAATTTACATGAGGAATTACACTGGTGCAAATAAGAAATAATTTGGCATATATGACTCCACTGAAATGGTACAAACTTAAGCTGATTTTCATTTTCTAGAATGCAGGATTAATTTTGGAAGAAGGTTGTGAAGCTATAGAGCATTATTCTATTCAGTTGATAGCATTATTAATAATGCAGAGACAGATTGTCACTCTGTATGTTCCCATACATTGAGACAGGAGTTTGTGAGGCACCAAAGTGGCTTTGTTAAAATATTTCCAAGATTTTCTTTTTGCATCTCACATTTCTGCACTTCTCAGAGCACCAGGAGCAGAAAGGAATCAGTATTTGAAGAAAAGCAAAGACAGAGGATTGATGTGGAAAAGGAAAATATCAAAAGCTATTTCTCTGCACTGTGAACTCTCATGACAAAGTTGTAGAGGTGGCGACAGCTCTGGAGGAAACTTTGTGTGCTCTGTGAGTGAAGTGCAAACTGAAGATCCAGCAGCAGTCTGGCATTTCTGAGACCTTCCACTCCCAGGCTTTTTAATTGCAATTTGAGTTTTGACATTATTGATACCTCATTTCATTGCCTATTTCCATCGAGGGAAGACTGTGGTGTAGGATAGAAAAACAACTGGTTATTTTGATTATTTACAAAAAGATAACCAGTAACATAGAGATTATTTTCTCTTTGTAATTTATTTCCACTTATATTTGTGAGCAATGTTACTTCTTCCCATTTAGCTCTGATTTCGAGATGATGAAAGTCCCATTCAAACTAAATAAAAATATAATAATATCATTACAAATTAACAAAGATTGATACTCCCTTATGCTAGGTAAAATACAGAGCTAGTTCTTATTCCAAAATGTAAAGGACAGGTGAAGAAGAGAAAAATGGTAAAAACACAGAAGCATCTTGTTAGTGTTCCCTATCAGATATAGGGGGAAGAAACCTTCCTCTTACTTTCTCTTTAATTATTTATCTGAAGTTCTTATAAAAGAGACAAAGAATTCAAAAAGTGAAAACTGGAATCATTGGGAAGAGAGGGATGTGATCCTGGGAAGGAAATGAAGAAAGACCAGATGTATGCCTTCGTACTGTAAAGATAACACACTGTGCAAAGGGAAGGGTTTTATTCACAGATTGCACCATTTGAACGACCAAAGTTGCCTGTCAAAATAATTTATAATGTCTTTACTTACTGAAGTTCATTAACTATAAATTCTTTCACCTAATGTTGTTTTAAGGGTAAGAGTTATGTAATGCAGGAAATTCCAGGTATATGGCTTTATCTAACACAAAAGGTTCAATCCTTACTATGGAAGGCAAGATAGTCCAGCTCTACTGAGGGAACTTCCCCAGCAGAAATGCCCTTTGTGGAATCCTGCCCAGCACAATGGAAGAACAGGATCCAAACACTCTTTGAATGGCCACAGGCAATTTTTCTCCAGTAATTTAAGCAACTGGACCTTATTCTCTTATTTGACTGCACTTTCCTATTGGTATGACATATTAGTTTGCTCTTTTTCAACAAGCAGCCATGTAACTGGGTAAGCATCGTACTTCTATCATTTTGGTTTCAGTGTTTAATAATTCTAAATCATTAGAAGTTATCTTTAAAAGAAATGGGTTTATTTTCTCCTTGTTAAAAAGCACTAAATCTACAGAAATGTGAACAGGTAATGATTCTTTGTCCCTTTTTCTCTCCAGGTTAGAACGTGGACAGGAGGAAAGTTCACATGGGAACCCCAGATCTGGGCAAACCAACCCTAAAACTGGTTGGGACAAAGGACCAAGACTCATGTTCCCATTTCCATGAAGGGGGAAGGCAGTTGCCATAATACAGGTGTCCAAACCCTGATGGCTCTGAGCATTCTCTGGTGTTGTGGTACATATTTGCCAGCTCTGCCATCTCAGGTCTCAGTAAAGAAGCTTTGGTTGCCTCAAAGAGTCATTTCAAAAACTGTCCCTTGTACATAAATAAATATGCCACAAAAATAAAAGGAGAGCTCCTCATTCCCACTGTGAGCCAGGATAACGCTCCCTGTGTGTCCACAAAGGGCAGGAGCAATGCCTGGCCCATCCACAATATTCAACTCTGCCCCATGCTCTGCGATAAGCTGCAAACTCCTTCTGGAACAAAAATGGACAGAGCTGCCTCAGTAGTGCTTCCCTACTGTGTATGCACAGCATATTATTCTTCCAGATTCCCTTTCTTCTCCCCAGGACAGACACATTCATTTGTACATTTAAAAAATCACAGAACAATCCATGGCCAGTCAATACAAAACCAGCAGAAAGACAATATCATTGATCTGAGTGCAGAACCCTGATAAAGGCAGTGCCCTCAGTGGCTACAGAGACTAAGGAAGGCAGTGCTCAGGTGGTTTTCCTTTTAATTGTGTTGTGCCTTCTCTACCCTCCTCAGGAACCCAAAAAATACTGCACTGTCAGTCTCTATACTCTTCCCTTCCCGGGTTAGAAAGCTTTGCTGCAGCACATTTACACTTCCTAAACAAGCATTCGAAATTAAGAGCATTTAATCAAAACCTTTCTTCTGATTAACTGTACTTTCATCAGGAAGATTTTAAACACATTTTCCTTTTCATCATAGGAATGTTGACAGACTTCCTTCATCAGTCTTTTAACTAACAGCAGGTAAGGGAGGCAGAGTGAATATGACACACTGTTACTTCTGCTTGATTTCAAGTCTGCTTGTGAGACTTTCTCTCAGCTCACAGCTGAAATTGTCTTATCTCATACATTCCCAGGATTACTGTTTCATGTAAATGTCATTTTTGCTGTCCAAAACATTAAAAAAACCCACACCAGTGTGCTCTAACTCCTGTCTGTCTCTGAGAGACATGAGGGAAGCTGTATGCTTTTGATCAAAGACAAGATCCCCACTTCAAAGTAACACCTCATGTGTAAATACATTACACGCAGCTCATGCTGCAGGAAGGGGACTCCTTGATTTCATATAACCCAAGGCTCGTACCGTGGGATTTGCCTGCACTCGTACAGTTTAATCTTCCTCCTCTGAATACAGACAGAAAATTACACAAAAACGTTACAAAGATCTTGGGTTCCAGTCTCCTCTTCTTTATCTAAGCCCAATAGACCCCAGTCCAACATTTCACTGAAGAACACCCGACTTACTGTGGACTGAGAGAAGAACATGGAAAAAATTACAAATTTCAGAAGTATCACAGACTTTTTTTAAACCTAAGTCTTCCTTCCTGTAACAGAAAGTAGTGGCTATGTGGCTGCAGATACTCCACCATTAATTTGACTGGGATCTTCCAACATTTTTTCTATCACCACTGGAGATGTTTTTGTCATTTCTTTCCTCTCTGCAGTCTAGAAAAGCCAAAGAGAATTCCAGATTCTCTTCAACACATTTGAGGATGTTGGGAAAGGACATGAAGTCATTTCATAACATTCTGATCAGCATGGGTATGGTTCTATCAGGTCATACAAATAACAGGAACTCTTAGGTATCTACAAGTAATTGCACGTGAAATGAAACAGTTCAGAGTGGGCGCAGAGGGGTCAGTTTTGCCATCAAGAAACAGCACAATCAGCAATGGGAATGTGCAGGTATCACTCCCATCTCTATGGAGTCAACAGGAAGCTGCCTAAGACTGAAATTACAGTTTTCTGCACAAAATAACCCTAATTCAGTGATCTGGGTATGATTTATAAGTCACATAAACTTCATTACATCTTAAAGGAATCTGTCTATGAAAGAAACAAATTTTGGTCTTCAGGAATCTGAGTTTTGAGATTATTTTAAATTGTCCTGTTGTTCTCCTAAAACCTCTTGTGTCTCTCAAAAGCAGAAAAAAAATTTCCATTTACCTGAAGTGACTGTGCAATATGCTAGAAATGTGTAAGCTCTTATTGCTAATTAGGGATTAAAACCTCTTGAACATTCAAGACTGTTAATAAGCTGAAACAAGTCTTTGTTCCTGCTATATTTACTCTCAAGATGTGCTGCTCCTCTTTTTCTCTAAATGTGGTTACTGCAGTAAATGCACAAGAAAAAGATCTCAGGGTTCCTTCTCTGGATTTGGAAATAATCTGTTCCTTTTAGGTTTCTACACCAATATTTTCCTTGTGGAGCAAAGTGTAATCCTTAGTCAGAAATTTGGCATCACAAGCTGCTCTTCTGGTGAGACAGAAGCTTAAGCATCTTGCTTTCACTGTGCCAGCAGTAATGGAATTGTGTTGGGGACATTTGGGCTGGATGACAGATGATGCAGCCAGGAACGTCCAGCCCCACATGCCCAGCCCCACATTCCCAGCTCATTCACATCCCAAGTGGGTGTTTGCATTTGTGGATGTGTGTCTGAGACCTGGGTCCAAACAACAGCTCTGCCCGAGGTAAGAGATCTAAGGCCAGTTTGACTCCAACAAGGTGGTTCCCATCCTATCTGCTCTCCCAAACTAAAACTCTTCTCAAAACGGGATCCTGTGGCTCCTTGTGAAAGGTCTGCTGGAGCCCCACAGACATGGAACAAAACTGCCTGGGCAGGGGCAGAGGAGGGGCAGGGACTGAGCTCTGCTCTGGGGGGACCAGGGACAGCAGCCAGGGAATGGCTGGAGCTGTGTCAGGGCAGGCTCAGGTTGGATCTCAGCAAAAGGTTCTTCCCCCAGAGGCTGGTTGGGCACTGCCCAGGCTCCCCAGGGCAGTGGGCACAGCCCCAAGGCTGCCAGAGCTCCAGGAGGGTTTGGCTGATCCTCTGGGGCACAGGGGGTGACTGTTGGGGATGGGCCTGTGCAGGGCCAGGGGTTGGACTGGATGATCCTTGTAGGTCCCTTCCAACTCAGCCCATTCTGGGATTCTGTGAAAACAACATAAGTCAGTAAATCCTGCAACATTTATACAGAATGTGAACTTACAAAGATGTTCTCAGTGTACACAAAACCATATCAGACACTTCCCAGCTCGTGATGCAGAGACCTGACAGGCCCTGTTTGTGCTATTAGCAATGAATATGTACCTTTTCACATGCTTGGTTACATTTTGCCTATCTTACAGTGAAACTCCCACGACTTCCCAAAGGGTGAAAAATTAAATAGTGTAGCAGACAGAGAGGGACTCAGTAGTTTGTACAAGCTCAGACTTCACTGAAAAGCTGAGGGCATACCTGGAAACACTTTTAAAATATATAAAATTCATGAATACTTTTCAGTTTGCAGCTGAGCCATAAATATGTGTAATGAACATGTAACAGACATCTCACCTCTCCAGCATGGATATATATCTGCTGCTTCACCCTCCCTTGGAAGCAGAGTGATTTAATGTGCTTTGCTTGGGAAGTCACCCTCCAGCAAAATAAATTTGATTTCTGCTGCAATCAAAAGAATTTAAACAAAATCACCTCTCAGCTCTCCCAAGGTTCATTTATCCAGACATCCATTTCAGCCTTCATTTCCAATACAGAGAAATTAAAGCAGATTTGTTTGAGGCAATCTTTAGGATTCTCCAAGGAGAGGTGTGAAGTCTGGTCCTACATGGCCACATCTCTCACATGTGCCGTATTTCCTCAGTCTGGGCTTATATTCAGCTCTCTTGGAATAAATTGCTTTCCCAGTTATGTTATTTGCATCTGTCTGTCTTCTAAAAGCAAAGGTCTGGTAATGAAATGGAAAGGGGAAAAGGAAGGGCAAGGGGAAGAAACTCTTCCTTCCCACCTTCCCACCATGCCCTGTCATGCCCTAGTCAGGAATTTCCGAGTACATCATTCTCCAGGCAAATAAGGGAAAAGAGCAGCAATGTGCTGTGAAATCAGCTTTTAGGAGATGGAGTTTGGATCCTGAGCCTGCAGTTGAAGATTTAAATAGCTGCTCCTGCCAACCTGTAGGCTCAGCCTTGGTGATCACTCCCAGCAGTGTGAAATTGCAGAGGTGCCAGACATTCTGAATTTCCCTTTCCATGTATTATGGCTCACTGCTTCACGCGTCACATATAGTGCATGAAAATCACTGCAAATCACAGCCTTTTGCTCAACCAAAGGCATTTTCAGCCATCCCTCTCTTTTCATGATGTTCAAACCACCCTAAGTAACCTCCTGCTACTTAGTTTTGTCACATGATTTATTAAACAATGGAATCTGAATACTTTCCATGAAAGAGAAATTGGAAATCATATTTTTAATTCAGACACACGGGATCTGCACATTTATTAATCCAGTGTAATAGCGTCATGTAACCGTGATTTTTCACTAGTCATTAGTGAAGAAAGTTGTCTGGCAACCACTGAAAGCTCAACAGAACAGGTCAGGACTATCTTTTTCCATTAATATGCTGCTGTCACCCTGTTAAAATGCTAAAAACAGGGACAACTCAAAGGATATTTAATATGAAGAACAACCTTCTTTTTCATGTACATTATTAAACTAATAATTTATTCCACTCCCTTCACATAGAAAATTTTAAACACCATTTCTAATACATTTTAGACAAATATGTTGGAAATCTTGTCTCCCATTTGAAACTGTACAACTTTCAAACCTGGCTAAATTTAGCCACTCCTATCGTTATACTTGTTCAGAAATAGAAAAAAAAATAAAATCAAAAGGTGCTCAAAAATATTGATTTAGCTAATGTTTCACACCACTATCTTACTTTCACCAATTTTGTACATCATCAGGATGTATTATCATACATTTGACTCCAGAATGAGGGAGATGACAGAGAGATCAGGTTGTGAAGGCAGCTGGAGGGGGTCAAAGCCCAGCTCTAAAGCAAGGAATTTGAACCCAACATTTTGCACTGGGATTCTCAGGATCTGGTTCTGACAACAAATTAAAAAAGAAAAAGAAAGAGATTATCAAGATCATCAAGGAAATGGGGGCTAAGACCCTGACTTGTACGAATGTTCTATCTCACAGAAAGAAATACCCTCTGAAATTTGGGAACTTTGTGGGATCTGCAGGAACTGGAGTCTGAGAAGAAGTCTGTGAACTCTTGTTTCTGTTCAGAAAACTAAAGCTGAAGAAGGGTTTTGTCTGAATGATTGTTTGGTCAGTTGGTTTGGTTTAATATCTATTATTCTAAATGTTCCTCCCACAAAATTCTTAATAATTCCAGGTAATGTTATGAATCATAATGAAAACCTTCCCTAAACTAAATTTCCCCAGAATATATCTACCAAAGTTTAGGATCCCTTCTTCAAAGACAGACACTACCTTGGAAAAATGAGGCCACTGACTCATTTCCTATTGAACATTTGAGAATCAGGAATTCAATCCCAGTCATTTTCCCCTCCTCTCAAACATCTCATGTTCCATCTTGCTGCAACAATGAAATAAGAACATACCTGACATTTTCCACAAGTATTCTGCATCTGTTTTCATACAATTTTACCCCCAATTTGGGTTACAATTTACCTTAATGGAGCCAAATTATCAGCTTTTTCTTCCCTTTAATGTCATTTCTACAGGCAGCTCAGCAGATAATTTTATGCTACTGCAGGCACACAAGGCAGATTCTAATATTGATCTGAATTTTTCCCTTGAATATGATTTGCATTCCTAACCTGATCTACTTTTTTTTTCTTCCCATAGAACATGATTTACATTCTTAGGTCTTGCTGCTTCATTTTAAAGCCATCTTGAAAAAGTCTCTTTCTAATCATCCTTCTAAATGCATGTGGGAATAACTCTTCCTACTGATGCTTAGGAGAGAAAAATCTCAAATAAATTGATGCTATTCTTGCAGACCATAATGACTGGAAACTGTATTTGTTGATGGAAATCAGAGAATTTTTATTGCTTACTAATAATCTAGCTCTGGGACAGCTAATTACCAGGGCTTGCCATGTCTGAATACTGAGGAAGTGCATTCAATCTTCCAGCTCCTCTGAGCAGGAACAAATCAGCAGGATCAGCTAAAGACCATCCTTGTGGCAAAGCAAACTCCAGCATAAAAACTTATTTCACACAAAGCAAAAGAGAGACATTTTCTTTGGTTTAAACATAGGGAGGTTGGGGAAAATTCATTTCCTTTTAACCATGGCCTGTTTCCACTTGCCTTCCCCACCCACTGCACGTGCTGGAGGGGCAGATTCATTCCAGAGTGTGACCATGGCCTCACTCCTTTGGGCCTCCTGCCCACCCTCCCAATTTTCTCTCCAGGTTAAGCTCCTCTTCCATGAGACACAGAATTGCACCTCTGAGGTAACATGGTCCATTATATCCCACTGTCAACATAAAGAGACACAAACAAAAGCAAAGTGTTTAATTCTCCTGAATTTTGCCCAAATTTAAAAGTAACTCCGTGACAAGAATCAGTGACACTTGTGTTCTCAGTTGTTCTCACCAAGTTCATTCACTCTATCTCATTTCTAAAAGCACCTATGTTTTAAATTTTTATTTTAATACAAGAAGAAAGGTGTCTTCTTAAAATTCTTTCTGTTAGATCTGAATGACAAAAAGTAATTTACCTTCCTACTACACTGTCCTCTTATCATTATTATGTTCATAGTTTTCCAAATATACTTTATTCACTAGAGGAAGTAAATGTTATCCTTACAGCTTGGAACACAGCTGACATATCACAGTGGTCCAAAAACACTGGAAGAGGAAAATAGGAAACCATATATCCCTGGAATTTTTTGTAGTAGAAGTATTGTATCACACTGGAAAGACACAAGAGAGAGGTTGTGTACATCACTACTCTATTTGGGTTTAAGTTTATTATTGAAATGTATCATATGGGAAAAGGAAACCCAGATTTTAAGAAACTCCAGGCAGGACAGACTGAGTCATATTCACCTCCAACATCAAACACTGGACTGGATCTTGATTACTTCAATATTCCCCTAAGTTGCCTGAATAAGAACTGTAAATATATACTAAAACATCACATTCAGCACCATGAACAATAGTTTTGGGGGCTGAAAGCAAAGACACCACTAGAATATTACTGGCCAACACACCTTCAAGTGACAGGTAAAAGCAGGAAAATCTATGACATATTTCCTGCTGGTATTAAATAATTACTACTTTTTTCAAGTCAACGGAAGTTCAATTCATCTTTAAATAAACAAACAAAAGATATCAATAAACTTTAATAAAGTCACCAAGCAATTTGAGTCATTAACACACGCAGATGCTTCTGTTGAGCCCACTGCCCATTCACATCTGCCTTTAGCCAAAACCAGCAAAGACAGCTGAGCCAGAAAGGACTTGGAACTCTCAACTTTGCAAAAGAAGAGAAATCTGCCCCAGAACAGTGGTTCTATGGGACCGGCAGAATATCTTTTGCATCATCAGAAGTTGTATCTCAGTGGTGCTCCTTTCAGCTGTAACCTCTGCCAGGCCACTCCTCCACACACACTTTGGTACCATTTGGCAGAGGAACCTGCAAATCCCAGTGTTTTCCTGAATAAACCCCTTTGACTGCAGGACATGCTCTTAACCAGACCACAAAATTGCAACACATGCATTTAGGGTGGGATTCTTCTTAAAAAAATAACTCTGGTGGGCATTTACAGAACAATTACTTTTGACATTAAATGAATTATTCTCCAGTGCAAGGTGTTCAGACTTTAGTCTATCACTGGAATTAATGAGGTGATCTCACACAGCATTGCAATCTATAAATTACACATTTGAACTAAATCACATTTGCCTGTGCTATAATTATCAGGCTTTGTACCTTCATAGGCCTTGTATTTGCCCAAAGAGAGCTGAAGTCCAAAGTTAATAGCTTAGTGACCTTCCCCTTCACACACAGCAAGAGAAGAGATGCAGAAAACTTCAGAGGTTGATGCAGAGCAGAATTACCTTCTGGAATTGCCTGTCCCTCCGTTGGTTGTACAGGGAGTGGGGGATGTGCAGTTTAGCAGGGACAAATCTCTGCCTGAACATCCTTGGGGCTTTAAATCTGTGCCTTATTTTACTTCACTTTATTCATGATAATGTCAACATGCTCAGAGTCTTTACTGAGACAAGAGAAAGCAAAGTGCAATATCAGAGCGTGTCTTTTTCTTCTTAAAAGCACAAAAAGCATCACACCAGTGTTCAGCTACAGCCGCACGCCAGAGCCCTTCGGATTGTTTCGTACATGGAACTTCTTGGTACTGTTGGTCTCATTGTTAAGCTATTTCTTTGCTGCTGTTACACTTTTGGACCTGCATTCTTCCATCTGGAGGTCCTTCTGTCTCTTCCTGTTCCTCCAGAGCACTTTGTGGGTGTTCTTTAAGCTCTGATAGCCCATTCTGTGCTTTTGTTTCCTGGTTCTGTGCTGCCTCTTAGTGAATGGAGGTCATACAGATTTTTTTATTTTATTTTGTATTTTGAGATGCTCACTTTCCTCATTATTTTAAGGTGTTGAGTAAATAGTCTCCTCTTCTAGCTATCATAACACAATTAATGGTCTGGTTTCTACAAAGGTCAGTCCTTTGAACAGAGCAGTACAATCATGGGAATAGAAACAAAGCAACTTAGTGACCCTGATTTTTCAGTCTAAAGAAACTGCGGTTTTCTGAAATGACTTCCAACCTGCTAATCAGATTAGCAGAGAAACCTAATCTTCTAAAATGCTGACTGCTCCTAAGGACTTCTGTTTTATACTCGACACTGCCCCATTAGTCCTTTTACATTCAATGTCTTCCTTTGTCCAACAACACCCTCAGTGATCAATTCCTTCCTGTGTCCTGTATTTTATCAATGAAAATATTACAGAGCAGGGCAGAACAGGAACCCCAGTATTCACTATTAAAACCAAACAGATAACCTTTAAAACTAATTTGTTAGGACTGTGAATTGAATATCATCCAAAGGTATATTTTTATGTGTGCCTGTATCATGGTTTGGCTTTTTGGCACTGGTGTGAAAGTTTCATTTCTTAATAGCCATTATGAGCTCTCTCAGTTCCTTTAGGCATCTCTGGAAGATACCTGTGCTTTAAACAGCTAAGCTCTTTTGTTCAGGAGTGAATTTGTATGTCATCACGTATACAATTGTTATTTATTTTGATATGTATATATGAATATAAGTATGAAATACTAAAAGTCCAGCAGCTGTGTACTTTATTATGGCAATGCAGGGTTGCTGTTTGTATTGTGTGCATGGGTTTGCCAGGAGATCCAGATCCTGGAAGAGTTTTAATTCATGCAGTTGGTAGTCTCAAGTGTCAACACACCTGCATTGGTGGCACAGCAATGCTTTGCCAAGAATTAAAACATCAAAAGACTTATGGCACTTCTGAAGTCATCACACCTGAAATTATCACCAGCACTGAAGCAGAGATCTGACACTTGAGATTACAATTGCCTGAGGAAAAAAAACAACCCTTTTCAAACCAGCACAGCACAGGAATGATTTCAGGACCAGCTCTTCATTTGCCCTGGTGCATGTATGATTTTCTCATGGATGGAAGAGAGAGGGTCTAAGGCCCCGGGAACTAAATATTCATGTTCAGGAGTTTGGAAAGGCTTTCAAGTGCTGCAGAACCTCTTTGCTCCCCCGTAGGGGTGTGTGAGTGTCTCTGTATTATACAACAGGACTGTATCAGCAGCCCAAGGGCAGACTAGAAACTATCAGCTGAAGGAGTGAGTTCTCATCTCGAGGCAAACACATAACTGCTGTTAAATCAGAATTCTCACAAAACAGCACAAGAAAAAGAGGTTGCCTGGAGAAGAGAGGTGTGAGAGACAAGGCGTAGGGTTATCTCTAAGATATGCAGTGAGAACTCCGTTCTTGCAAGAACAGAGAGAGTTAGGAATTACTGGATTAGAAGACTTTTAATAACCTTCAAAGTGGGAGCAAAAGGAGTATGTGGAGGATGCCTTCAGTTTGAAAAACAAATTAGGTTTGACACGTGAAGTAGTTAAGACACTAAAAGGTCTATTTTAATTTGCAAAGGCTATGAACACTGGGTATATCCCCTAAAAATCTGTTCTAATGGTGGCAAGTTAGATCTGTGTCAGCTTCAAACAGTACCTTCTACTGCTGGGCCTCCTCCTTTCCTACCCTCTCAACTCAGAGCTTGTTTGTTTGCACAAATCCACCACTTGTGCTGGTTCTGTTCCTACATTTCATCTATGTGACCCCAGCTTGAGAACGAGAGGAGATTAATTAACCAGGAGTATCAGTTCAGCTGACAGTCCTGTACATGAGGTCGGGCAAGGACTCCACGTGTGCTTGTAGGGCCAGAGACAGGCAAGGGCAAAGAAACACCTGACTTGTGACCTGAAGGAGACTTTCTAAAATCCCAGGAGACTGACAGGAGGTCAGGGGAGCAGAACTAATGAATGCCTCCAAAGCACACCACCCAGGGCAGAGGTGTGTGCCAGGAAACCTTAAAATGTTCTCCAAATAAACACCATAGCTGTGAATACAGAGCAACAGAGAATAAGTTCATATTTAGACTTACTCAGGTTTTCTGAGTCAAAAATTAGTGCTTTTTAAGAGCTTGTCTTTGTCCCAATTAACTTTAATCAAGTGCTTCAGAATCTAGAAAATGTTTTAAGTGAATAGAACTCTTAAGCAGAGAGCCCAGGGAACAAGAGAGCAGCTCTTTTGTGCTCTCTTTCAATGCTGTTGCTTTGCTGTTTTTCTTTGTTGTTACATTTTTACAGTTTTCAATACAAGTGAAGCACCAGAACTGTGGGTTTCACAAACAAAATGAGAGGTGCAGGCAGAAAGAGATCCTTGAGGAGACAAGTTCAAGCAAAAATTTAAAATCATTCCCTTGACAGTGTCAACCTGATGATCTTTTAAGTGTTCACTTTGCTATGATCTCTAATGCCCTTCACGTAAAGAAGAGACTGATATTCTCCAAATGACAGAATCCCTTTGTTTTCCAATATTCTGTATGAAAACACAGTCACTTTTACTTTTTAAATAATACCCCAGGAAAATAAAAATCAACACACTTCATATGACTTGATGACATGTCTTAAAAGGGTTTTAGTCAAATGAACTCAGGCAACACTAGTTAAATTTTAAGGCAAATGGTCTTGGAAAATCTGATTAAAATCTGTCATGAAACAAACACACCCTGTCTATGTCTGAGAGAAAAATCTTGGAGGATATTGTATCGTATATTGAATTGTATCTAAAAAGGGTCTCTTTAACTCCTTCCCCCAGAGCTTATTTAGTCACCATCCCACTCCTCTGCCCACCCTGTGTCACAGCACCACTGCCCCCTCCCCTTGTTCTGGAGCTGTGAACCAGATGAACCTGAAGTTTTATGAATCGTCTTTCTCATTTTTGCCTCTAAATGTCTGTACTTCTACCACAGACTTTTAAAAATAGTCACCAAATGAGAATTTAATGCTTCCTACTGATAGATAACATGAGCACTCTCAGCCTGCTGTTTGCTCAGAATGGTGCTGTGTTATGATGCTTCAAAACATTACTTCTGGTGTTTATTTGTTATTATTCATTATTATTATTATGTGGTATTTTGGTCAACTCTGCTGGACCAAACACTCAAACCAAACTCTCTCTATGCTCAGCTGGTGCTTTACCTGACCAAACTGTTCAGGATTTTGCCTCAGTCTGTCTCTCCTAAAAGTGAGAAAACGTAGAAATCAGGTGCCATCACATTTCCACTCCCTTCCTCTGTTGCTTGAGCTTTGCCAGGAAACAACTCCTACAACCAAGGAACTAATAGTGAAAAATCATTATTATTACAAAACAACTGAGTCTTCTAAAACCTTGCCTGTAAAATTACTTTTGAAAAGGTTACTTTCTCAAAACATATAATGTCTTTCATTAACTTGTGGGAATAAAAGTAGGAGCAGAGCTGACAAGACTAATGACGAGGCAGTTCAGTGTAGTCTCTGTGCCCAGAGCACATCAGGGGATCAGAGCTACTACAGCCACCTGAGAAGTGTCTTTTGAAGTCATTAGGATTTAACAATTAACAGAGAGTTTTGTTTGATGGTTAGATGCAGCCACATAAGAAAGACATTCAGCTCCAATTACCCATTATTTTGCCTGTAACAGATTAACAGCATACTTTAAAGGCATTTTCATATCCAAACCTATATAATTGAAAGAGAAAAAATTCAATTCGCCAACTTCACTACATTTAAAAAAGAATACTGAGTTCTCTTTTAATAACAAATGTGCAAATAATCATGACTTTGAACTGAAAGGATGAAAGACACAAGTCAAACCTGAGGAATCAGTGATGCACATTTTCTATTTTATCAATTTTAATACTTACACAATATTTCCATGATGGTTGTCAAATTTTTTCTATTGCCTGAACTAGGATATATTAAACTAGATAGCAAATGTTCATCCCTCTGCAGTCAGCAGCAAAAATCGTTCTCCTTTTTGAGAGTTATTCATTATTAATTGGGTCTCTGGACCCTGTTAATTGTTAACAGCAAAGGGATCGAGAGACCCAGGACTGTGTCTGATCTGAGTTACAGCTCTCGAATGTGCTCTGAATATTTCATTACAAGACTTAATTTTGCACCATAAGACAACTTGAAATAGCTATTATTTTTTCTTACCTGAACTTCCCATTTAATGTTTAATGCTTCTCTCACTCCATTTTCGAAAGGTGCCTCAAATTCACTCCAACTTGGTTTAGAAACTTCTCCTATTTCAGAAAATTTAGAATTGACTTCTACTCCATGCTCTGGATAATTCATGAGGTGTTTTTCTGGTTTACTCCTTTTAGTTTCCAAGAAGGACTTTTTTTAAGTTAAAAAAGTAGTTCTGTTGATCTGTAATTGATTGACTGACTATATAATGAACCTTAATTAACTTTTGTCCAAGTTCAACCAGTGCAACTCTAATTTCCAAGAACTGAATGCTCATCAGAAGCTGCAATTTTTTTCTCCCCCATACAGACCCTGGGAATTAATTTGGTGAGTGAGTGTGTGCTTTTAAGGAGAAAGAATATGGTCTGTGTGTTTGTGAGAGGCAGTTTTTCCTAAACCTCCTAAATATCTGGTAACACAAAGTTATATACAAATATTGTCCTCTCTGGCAAGAGTAGAGGATGTGGAGTTGAAAACACAAATATTTCAAATTCTGGAATTGGTTCCCATTAATTGAAATACATTTTTCATTACCTTGCTATTTGTCAACTTGTTAATTTATTTATATTTTGCTGAGTGACTCACAACAGCCATCACAACTTCCTTTGAAAGATAAAAGTTAGTCTTTTTTATACATTTGTTTGCCTCAGGTTTGAAATCTTATAGAAAACATCAAATATTCCATTACTTGACAATAAAATCAGAAATGGCAGTTTTGGAATATTTATTCTAAAATAATCAAAGGAATCCTTTGATGCATACTTCAATAATTATTTAGTACATTTTACTCCTATAAATATGTTTCTTTGCCTTACAGACACAGGGAAAAACTCTTAAAAGATATTTCAAATGAATAATTCAAACAATGACTGACAATATAATTGTTTATGTTTTTTTATGTTGGCACATTCACTTTATTCCTTCAATTTATAAACCAAGTTATCACTCTCTGTGATATTTATAAAAGTTGAATAAATAAAAGAAACTTTATAAAGATGTCTTGTCATTTTTTCTTCCTGTATATTTGCTAATCTGCTCCCATTATTTTAGTTCTTTAGTTGAGAGCTCCTGGTACCACTTGTATCCTGCCTTTGGTGGAATTTTAGCTGTACCAAGAAAATACATAAGCACTGGCAATTAAATTGCCTAATCAACTTTCTGCAGCTTATTAAGTTGTTTTATTGTAAAGGAAGATTAATGTCTTCCATAGGCAGAGGAAAATACCTGAGCAGGAGTCCATGAATTAAAGCTGTGATATCCTGCACATACCCACTTTCTGAAGGAATTCTGAAAGAGATAAAAGTAAATTGAAGTGAAAATGTAAGGATATAAAATAAAATCACAAGTTGAACAGGAATGAAAATACCAAGTTGGAATTGGAAAATCTTTCATATGTGGAAGAATCTCTCGGGGAATGAACTGTGTCTCTTGTAAAGCAAAACTGTTTTATATATAAAAAAATCTTAACAAATTCATAAAAAAACAGGACAATGATAAAGCTACAAAGGGAGATTTAAAAACTCACTAAAAATAAAAATCTGCTTGGGGCAAAACAAAAAGTTGTAGACAGACATAAGAACAAAACAAAGAGCAGGAGCAAAGGAGCAGGTGGAAGGGCAGGAAATGGAGTCCAACACTCAGAATTATGGCTCACAAGGACAGAAAGCACTTTGAAGTGATGGGCTTGGCAGCAGCAGCAGCAGCAGCTCACAGAAAAAAGGAAATATGGATGGAGGCACTTTCACATCAGCAAGAGCAGCCTCTCCTTTATCCTTGCTTCCCTGGATCCTGTTAATGGCTCCGGACCGAATTCCGTCTGGACTAAAGGGCAATTCCTGAGCTGGGGAGTCACACACAGCTCCCAAAATGTGCTCCTCACAAAGCCCAGGAGAGCAGTGTCAGCCCTGGGGTTACACCTGGAATCCCACTCAGAGTCAGAGCTGCTCCTGCTCCCCCAGGGCTGGGGGGTCACAGGTCAGGCTCCAGCACAGACCTGGGGGGGAAAGCAGGATTCAAACGGGAGCACTGCAGTCACAGCTGGAAATGGGAGCACATCAATATCCAGGTCTATGAGAGAGCTTTTGATAACAGAGTTAACAGCAACTGTCCCTTGCCTAAAAAAATCTAACAAGTATTTCTGCAGGTACCTCTAAACAAAAGCCTCAACTTGGAAAACAGAGGCTAAAAAATGTTGAACTCACCCTCTATTGGGAGTCAAGGTCCTACACTGTGGCTGTGAGGAAGTTCAGTGAAGAGCTGAATTTCGTGAAATCAATTAAGATTACATCAGATGAATTTCTGAAGAGGAAAAAAACCCACTAACAAAAAAAACTCTCCTGGGATCAATGCCACCTTCCCAGTTTTCAGCCAGACAGTTCTGTTTTAAAATATTTTGCTCAGAATTCAGACATCTGCTTTACTGTGTGTTTGTTTTGCAGGTTTGGTGGTAGAGGGACTGGCAAGGGATGAGTTCTGCTGTTTAAAATGCTGGCCTGCCTCTGTCTTCTCTATTTGCAATTTATTACCTTATTTAACTGATTGACAGAGATATTTTAAAAATTGCTGAAGTCTCACTGCAGTGCCAAATAAAATTAAGTATGTGCTTAAATACTTAATGGCATGAAATAACAGTTATTCTTCTATTTGCTTTTTTTGTTTACTGGAGACTTGTACTGAACTCAGTTCACTGCTTTTCAAAAAACATACACTGAAAACTTAATTAATTCAATTAAGGAACTGAAAGCACACAAGGCAAAACATCATCCCCAAAATATGTGACTTTTCTTTTTTCATTGCAGCAACACTCCAAGGCAAAAGGACATACGGGCAAAGGTTCCATCCTTTACAGAACCACTGCATTCCGAGGAAAAGCCTTTCAGACTGTCTGGAGTTCTGAGAGAAAATAAGGGCAGAGGGCAGAAGGTTGTTTAAATTGATCTCTAACTACTAACACAGGAAAGGGGGAATGTACTGGAGAAAGGGAGAAATCAAAATAAATCTAAATCAGGGGCTTTTATCTGTTGGTAGCACACTGAGGTGCCACAAAAGCCTGCCTGGCACTAATAGAAGTGCCCAGGGCTCTGCTGGGCAGGAACATGTTCTGCTCTGAGCAGCCCAGAGCTCCTCAGCATTTCTGTGTTCTGCTGCTCCCAGAAATGATGTTTTGGAGCATTGATTCTGTCAACACTGTTCCTAATCCTGACATTTTCTGACATTTTCCATTTTGTAAAATAAAAAGAGTTTAAAATTTTTAGCTTTGACCTTGACATAACGAACTGATGGATCTCAGCAAGGAAATGGAGGTAGTATGAGAGTATTTGTTCCAATCTTTCCTTCAGGTGCTATCAAAACTGCAAATTAAATTATAATTTTTTATCAAAGGTGTCTGGAAAATGGATAATCTTTCTGTGGTGGTGGTGAAGCCATAGAAATGTTCCATCCTATATGGGGAGAGAAGTCTCAATAGAAAATTATTCAGGGTTTACAGAAGAAAATACATTTAGGCACAAACAACAGGATGCATTTTTTTTTTAGCTTGCCCAATTTAACTACCTGCCTACAACCCAAATGAATATGAATATCCAGTGTAGGGTCCAGAGGTTTTACTTTAGTGTTATGAACAAAGCAAGGTGTTGTGTTGCGTCCTGGATAGGCAAGAGCTTGGTATGTTTGACTCTTAGAACTTCTTGCCTCACGAGAATTTGAAATTAAAATGTGTTCAGTAGTAAGAAGTGTGTTCTTCATGTGATTCAGGGGCCAATCAAGCCTGATCACAGTCAAAAGGCAAATGCAAAGCAGTTCTTCTTCTTGGCTTTAGTCCCTCTCTTCCTAGTAAATGCACATCATCAAAAGAGCAGTGGCATATAAAAGCTTTAAATGAGATCACAGATGTAACAAAATCTTGTTTCTGCCTTCTATCAATTCAAACAAATGTCATTGTAAATGTATTGTAAGACCTGTGATTGATCAGATCAACTCTATCACAGCATCACTTCAGATCACAAAGTCAACTGATTATGTTCTACAAATCTCTTCTTCATACAGTCTCAATAGCAAAAGGCATAAACATTGAGAAAGGGAAAAAAAGAGTCTTAATTTGCTTATAATGATGTCTTGTCATTTTATTGCTACACATCCTCCTCTTTTTCTGTCTTTAGTCCCTCATTCTTCTTCAAGGATCAACTCAGAGAGGTTTGATATATTGAAATTTAAACCTTTATTACCTTTTAACACACATAATAGTGCATCCAAACACACAGCGAGGAGAGCATCATGGCCAACACCCAGACAGAGCACACAGCCAGTCCTGCTCAGTCACCCAGGCTCAAAGAAGGTGGGGAACCCAAGCTGTGTCTCGGTTGGCATCCCTTCTAACAGCATGGCAAACACTTAGGGACTGACAGCTTTGGTTATTCTTCTAAGGCAACACCAGGAACCCTGGAAATGATGGTAAAACCTCCTCCTGGGGGATCTGCAGCATATCATGCATATTGAGAGGCCATGAGCCATGTTTCATCAGAGGAACTGCACAAAGATCTTGCAGGAGTGTTGATGACTCACATTTCACCAATGGAAAGGCCTTCCCAAATCACTGCAGCCCTGAGTATCTATTTCCAGTGGGTTTCTGTGGGAAATAAAAATGGAATGCCAAAGACGAAAAGAATTGAATGGCTGTGGATAAAATGGGGAAGGGCAAGAACTGAGCAACTGGTAGGTGGGGAAAAAAGGAGGTTAAAAGGCAGGAAGGAGCTTGGAAAATGGAGGTTAACAGAGGTGGAGAGGGCTGGTAAGGGTGTACCTGGAAATCACAGAATGGCTTTAGCTGGAAAGGACCTTAAAGCTCATCCAGTGCCAGCCCCTGCCATGGGCAGGGACACTTTCCACTAGCCCAGGTTGCTCCAAGACCCGTCCAACCTGGCCTTGGACACTTCCAGGGATGGGACAGCCACAGCTTCTCTGGGAAACCTGGGCCAGGGCCTCACCACCCTCACAGCCAGGAATTCCTTCCCCATATCCCATCTACCCCTGCCCTCTGTCCATGGGAAGCCATTCCCCCTGTCCTGTCACTCCAGCCCTTGTCAATAGTCTCTCTCCATCTTTCTTTAGTCTCCCTTCAGGCCCTGCAAGGCCACAATTAGGTCACTCCAAAATCTTCTCCAGGCTGAACAATGAGATGGTTGAAAGTATTTATAGTTTCATACTGTCATTTTAGACTTCAAGTTATTCCATTGATTTCTCCCATATCAAAATCTAATTTGAGGGACTAAATCTTGGCTTGATATCACAGACCTTCTTTCTTTGCTTCTGTGTAAGACTGCTTCTCTCCTTTTAATCATTTTAGAAGGGTTGATGTTTACAGATCCTGCAGGCACAGACAGAAACACCTGGGACCTGCCCAGCTCAGGCCAGGCATCCTCTCTCCATCCCTGTGCCCTGGTCCCTCCAGCAAGGTGACAGGAATGTCCTTCCCTTCAGCACAAACCTCAGCACACAGAGTTGAAGGCTGGAAAGGGGTTGAACAGATAAAAGGGGGATCAGCATTACAAGTAACCACCCCTAGAGACGTGTTCACAAAAATGACCATAGCCTTCTGACACCTCATCAAGGGGAGGTTGTCTGTAAGTTCCTTTCATGGAGAAATCCATAGAATTGAAAAACTGAAACAAGGCAAGGATCTTGGAGCCATCTGTCCACTCTCCCACCTCCTCAGACAAGCCCAAGGACGAGTCTGCAAAGGGCTGACAGTGCTGGTTTCAATGTTGCTTGTCTTCAGCATGATCCATCCTGGCAGTTCTAACTTAAATCTACTGCTTTGTCTTCCAAAGAGGGATGAGTGTTTTAAATAAATCTTCTCTTCCTGCTCTCTGTGTTAGCACTTCATTCTCTCCAAACTAAGTAAAGCATCTATCCTGATTTACCAGACATCTGGGAGAGACAGAAGCAACAACACTGGTTATGAAATCCTCAGAATCCTTTGTAGCAAATGTCTTGGGTCAGGAGTTCAAACTACACCCAGAACAGAGATGGATTTTTCTGTGCTCTATCCCAACCTCTCTGTGTCTTAGTCAAATCTGATTGGAGTCAAAGAAAATAACCTGCACTGGACCTTTTGCCTGTCAAAGGGAGCTGCTTTCCCACACTTTACAAGCTCATATTTCCTCCTGGCTGTTGGATGGCAAGTGAAATGTGAGGAGGAGAATTCAAAACAAACACGTGTACCTGCATCTCCTTGAGTAGCTTGGATGGGAAAAGCAGCTGTTTGGAGTCATCACATTCCATTTGTGAAAACACAGCATCCAGCACAGCAAAAAACCCCTGAGAACTGCTTCTCTTTAAATATATTCTAAGTAAAACTCAACGTCCCACTAAGGAAAAGCCTGTGACTACATCAGGAACAGGAGGAAACAACCACATTGTGTATAAACAGCCTCGGTGGGGGAAAAGGCTGTTTGCTTATTTTTATTTTTCCTCTAAATTGCAACTGTCATGTAAACCCTTTAATAAAAAGATCAGAGCCAGTCACTAAAGTGCTAGTCAGAAATGCCAGGCAGTGCAGAAATCAGCATTTTAATTTGAGTTTTGAACGGAATGAAGCCTTAACAAAGCTCTCAAGCTATTTAAATATGGGGAAAATTAGCTGAATGAATGAAAGAAAATAACACAGCTGGTGACTATTTAAAAAGGAAGAGCAAGACTGCTTTTGTAAGTTCAAACAGGGATGTTCAGAAATAAGTTCTTATAAACTAAGCAAAATCACATGTTGCATAAATATACATCTATATATCTATTTATCTCTCCAGATCAAGGTCTTGATAATAATTAACCATAATGAAGGTTTCTCCAAGAAAACTCATATATATATGTAAGTATGTATGTATGTATGTATGTTTATACACATACATTAGAAACTAATCCACTGCAAAGTTCTTTTAGAAGCATGTCTTCTTTCTGTACATTATTTAACCTCACTGAATTATTCTGTAGAATCTGGGAAGACTAATTCAGGCAAAAAAAATTTCCAGCTAAAACCAACATCCAACTTTTTTATAGTTTTTGGACTCTTGCAACTTAACAGCTACTCAGAGAGTACACACAGCCTGCTCCACCCTCACTCTGGGCTCAGTTCCAGCAGCTGTCCAGCATGTCTCCAAGCTCCTGAGTACTTTATTTTGCCATCAGAATGTTAGAAAATGTAGTTTTTCCTCTGCAGGCAAAAGGCTGAAGTGGGACAGGAGCAGCACATTGAGCTCAGCTCCTGAGAGTCCTGAACACCAGCAGTTCCACCTCCCTGCAGAAATCCTTCCTTCTATACAGAATCTCAGATTGTCCAGCAGAATTCCTCTGGCAGAAATGATGCATCTAATTTGGAAAAAGAGAGAGAGAATGAATAAGAAGGAGGTCTAACAAAGCCAGGAACTGTGCAGGTGAAAAGCTTCCAGCCATTCAGGCACTGATGGAACTGGGAGGCCAAAGGACAGTTCCATCTGTGCCACAGCCCCACCACCTCTCCTGTCCCCACTGCTGCCAAAAGGATGGATAATGCAGCACTTTTTGTACTAATAATACACATAATTGATCTCTTTGCTTCATATTTTCACACTTTTTATAGGTCTGCTGATTTCATGGCAGAGTGTCTTCTGCAACCCAATCATTTCTTTTCATGGGAAACCCTCCAGGGCTTCATTTGGGATTTTTTGACTGAAAGAACCTTTTTTTTCCAAATTTTATAGGTTTGAAAAAATATTTTAATTTCTTTAATTCTCCACTTACACCTCACAAGTCAGCCTGCCCCCATAAAATCCTCCAGTGGCAAACAGCTGGACTAAGTTCTCTCTAGGGCAGTGAAAAGACGAGAGGTGAAGGAGAAATTAGATTGCTGAAGTCATCATTTTACCAAAGCAGAGGAGCATTCCCAGGAGCCCCCAAAATAACCAGGAGCTGTCCCCAGCCTTCCCCTCACCTTCCACAAGCAGAAGTGTTTCCCTTCCACTACCAGGAGTATTTAATGCATCCTTGCTTTTATTAAAACCTGTGGACACTTTAATTCCAGCCTGAACATATTTATCCTTGTCAGTGTCTCTGAAACCCGTTCAGCAGGTGGAATGTTCCAAGATATCCGAGTTTTAAAAGGCCAGCTTCCTGTTTTAGACTCTCATTCCTACAGTTTTGAGTCTAATCAACTCCAGTACCACTGAACAACTTAACAGGCTGCCAAAACTTGATAAGACAATGTAATTGCCAGCTTTTATGTATATTCTTAAAATAGCTCCTTTCCTCACAGAGGTTGTACAGGATATAAGTGTTAGCAGAAACAATAAAAGGACTGAAACAATTGAGACAGATTAAAGAATTATAGCATGCAAAAGCTATAAAAAATTCCAAACAAAATGCCCTTACTCCTTGTCTTGCAAAAACAATAATTTCATGTACTGGAATAAATTCCTTACAACCAAAAAATCTCATTCACTATGAGGAACGAAGATAATATTTACCAGTACTGCAGGAAAAATAGGTATGAAGAACCTCATATCAGTTCAGGTAATTGAAGTTCCTGAAATAAATGAATTTTATCTTACAAATTTCAGGTATTCAAGCCAGTGGAAAAACACAGACAATTACTTATTCCAAATATTGGTGTTCAACACATCAGCTGTTGGAAGGTACAGTCTTATTGGGAGTTATTTCCATCCCCAGTGTCAACACCTCACACAAGACAAGGCACCTTCTGCTTGTGGAAGCCCCAGCCTTGCACCCCTGTGCTCTGACCCTGCAGCACGCTGAGCACAAACCCATTATTTCAAGTATTTCAGGTACAGCCCCAAAGAACAGATCTCCAGTTTATTCTAGCAATTCTATTTGAATAACTTTAGGGCTCACTCATAGACAGCCTTTGGCAGCTGCTCCCCTTTGTCATCCAAAGCCTAAGAAGCCCTTAAATAGTATTACAGCTGTGGAAACAGAAACAGAAATACAGTACAGTGGTTTTTCCTCTAACCTTGACTCCTATCAGTAAAGCATATTTCCTTCCCTATATCTCTTGATCACATTTTAATGTATTCTTTGGACCAATGCTGTTGGAAGTTATGTAAGTTCACTGTTCTATTATGCATCTTATTAAAAAGACACCAAAGCTTTTTCAGGGCAACCAGAGGGTAAAATAGAAGGATTTGTAGGAAAGTGGTTTGGAAGACACTAAATTAATCTTGCACTCCAATCAATCTGCAAGTGAAAAGATGCTTGACTCAATCTGTCAGCCAAGTCAGGCAGGTATCTGATCAACTCCATGGAAATCTTTCATAACTCAGACTCTGGTGAATGCTGTAACCTTACCTGGAGAATGGCATTGCCTTGTACTCATATGCCTGGGAATGGGTGAAATTTGAAGTCTGAATATCTGATCAAGGCATTTCTTTGTTTCATTAAAAGAATGACTCCATTAAGTGTTTAAGCAAACAGTACAGTTCTATCAAAGGGTGAGACTTCTGAAATAATGATCTTGAAATTTCCCCATGACAGAAAATTTCGACATTACATAACCAGACAAATTCTGAATATCTGCTCAGTGCAGTACATAAGAAGAAAAATTATCAAATTGAGATCAGATTTCCAACCAGATGTATTGCAGATTTCCTGCAATACAAATCCAAGCTGTTGGGATAATCAATATAACATGTTATGCATGCAAGTGCAGCAAAACCAAAGCGAATGGAACTATATAATTCTCTCTTTGCCCACTGGAAAATTGAGGTCAGTGCTGAATTTTTCTAGGACATTTGATAACCAGATCCTTCATTACCTCATGCCTCCAATGCTACATTACAGAAAGCAATTGAGTAGCCTGATTATTAAGGATATTAAACTCTTATTTCAATCACACCCAGCGGCTGCAAAACAGCTGCTTCCTAAAAATGGAGGTGCAGGATTGGGATGCCAACACTGCAGGCAAAGCTGGGGCTCAGCCCTGTCCATGTCAGCTTTTAATGGCCAGTTCAGACACTGCTGGAATCTGTTAAGAAGCATCACAAAAAGGTGTCCATGAGGAGACTCAAGCTGATCAGAGGGCTGGAGGTCTGAGAGAGGCTGGGAGAGTTGGGATTGTTCAGCCTGGAGAAGAGAAGCCTCGAGGTGAACTGACTGTGACCTTCCAGTGCTTGAAGGAGCTACAAGAAACATGGAGAGAGACTATTGACAAGGGCTGGAGTGACAGGACAGGGGGAATGGCTTCCCATGGACAGAGGGCAGGGGTAAATGGGATATGGGGAAGGAATTCCTGGCTGTGAGGGTGGTGAGGCCCTGGCCCAGGTTGCCCAGAGAAGCTGTGGCTGCCTCATCCCTGGAAGTGTCCAAGGCCAGGTTGGACAGGGCTTGGAGCAACCTGGGCTGGTGGAAGGTGTCCTTGCCCATGGCAGGGGGTGGAATGAGATGAGCTTTAAGGTCCTTTCCAACCCAAACCAGTCTGGGATTCTATGAAAAACAGACTAGCTGCAAGTCTCCTCCAAATCCCAAAGTGACTTTCCAGCTTTGCTCAGAGTCCTGCAGGGATTCTGACTCTGAATCCAGAGCAGTTCCTTTTCAGGCTGTCTCAGGTTGGTCCCTCCTGCAGCTCCACTACAAAGTGGGACAGTGAGACAACAGGAGCTTCACCATTTCTCCCTTGGAATAATGAATTCCTCCTCTACAGGAGGGGAGAGCTGGCCCTGAGCCCCCAGGGAAGCTGCCACCCTCCTCCCTGCACCATGGTGGGAACTGCCCCGGCAGAGGTGAGAGACTCTGCTGAGCACAGCACCTCAGCAATGAGGGTGTTCCCTCCACTCCAGCCCAGCCAAGACGTGCTCCAATCCAGCAGAGCAGATATTCACAGCTGACAACACTGCTTTTGACTGGAGGCTCATCAAAAGGCTGCACCCAGGCAGAAAGCAGCATGAGAAAAGTAGGAGGATGTAAAAAAAAGGTATGGGATAGAGTTTAAAATAAAGGTTGAGGACACTTTTTCCCCACTAAGAATGAGGATGTAGGGTTCCACATTAAGTACATGTGCTAAAACACACAACTCATGTGGGAATGAAACCACACAGAGAGTTCAGGCCCTTTAGTGGAAAATGCTCCCTGACTCCCAGGCAAGGTTTTGCCTTAGTTATGTCAAGTAGTAAGGTTAAAAACCTGAGAGGAATAATGTTTTGTTAGATGATGTCAATGCCCTGGCTTATTTTATATTGGAAATGGGATGAAGAGGGTGTTCTAAGGAAATATCACCTGCATGCAATATCAGCAGGTCCTGGAAGATCACTGAGACACACAAGAGTGCAAGAACCTGCTGTGCTTTTCCTGAACACTTGTCATTTGCCACATGGAGACAGGAGACAGACAGAGGGAGGGAGGTGTGGAGTCCTGGCGTGGGTGGTTGCAGAGCTGACATTTAGCAACAGGAAGGCTGAGTTTCAGTGCTGAAAGGGAGCCAGAAGGGCTGAGAAGAAAGTTTGCAGTATCTGGGAAATACTGCAAAGAGTGAAACTAAAATATACAGAAGAGCAACACAGTAATTGCTATTTGAATGGCAAGCAGAGCTGGAACAAGGCAATTACACGTGACTGCAAATCAAGGCCAGGGCCATTGCTCAACACTTTTGGGAACATTTGCAGACAGATTCTCAGTCTGTGTGCTGACTTGGTCATACATGAACCCACCTTGATTTACACCATCCAAGGGTGTGGCCTCAGCCCAGCATTAGATTTACAGAGAGAGGATATATATGTCATGGGGGTAGACATAAGTCCATTTATAAAGTTAAAATTACTAAATAAACCAAATTTCAGAGCAGCTTCTGATCTCAAAAGGATATTACAGCTGCAGTGATTATGAAGGCAAGTAGTGGTAATACACCCAGCAAACACAACAGGTAGGTCTGTCCTAAACAACAATTCTGTCATTGAATATACCATAAACATCCTGGAGCAGGGATTTAGCTGACAATTAATTAGACAGATAATTCTATCTTGGGCAACTCTTTTCTCGGGGCAGGACTACTCTGTGTTTAAAAGCTGTCTAGGCACTCTGTGTTTAACATCTTGCATCTAAATTTTATAAGTTTTTAGTAAATTCTGTGGGCAGTGGATGAGACCTCTTTTTTACCAGTGTTTTCTTGTGTGTATCCAAAAGTATCTTTCTAGTGGTACCATTTATTGTGTACCTGTGTTGTGCATTACCCAGTGTGTCTAGACAAGTGCCTCACTGATTGTGTGCCCCGTATGGTATTATCCCTTTTTAGAGCAGCAGGGATTAAACTGAAGAGGATCAGTGTGGTATTTCCAGCTATTCTTAATGCAAAGGGAAGCAGGGTGTGCTCCATGGGGTTGGGAGAGAGAGGTCTCCAAGTGCTGTGATCTGGAACTCTGTCTTCCTGATCAACCAGGTTGTGTCTGGTTGATTTGTTTGGGGTTTTGTGGTTTGGTTAGTTGGTTTTGCCATTTAGATTGGCAGATCCTGGGCTAAGTTATTTGTCTACTCAGTTGGTTCTCAAGGCTGTAAAATAAGTTTGCTTGTCTATCTCGGGAACAGGCACATCAAGTGTCTGCAACGTGTTCCCTAACCTAGAGATAAGACTCTGGAACAGCGTAGACTTGATCTGTGCTACATATATGAAGTTGTTAAAGCTGTTTTAAAATGTTTTTCAGGTTCTAAATGGCTTCTAAGAAGTTGGGATCTGACTCTCATGGTAAGTGAAATTTGGCATCCTTGTATTTTCAACAGGATAAATTCTACTCTTGCTGCTGACTGATGTCCCAGCCTCATTCCATTTTGATACATGCTCTGGGAAACAATGAGACAGGAGAGACCTCTCTGTCCATGAACATGTGACACAAAATGAGTCTGCATGAGCAATTTTTCAGTTCCAGGACTGAAATTTCTATTTCCAGTGTTGGAGAATCCTGTCTACTAGAGGTAAACACCCTGTGGTACATCAGCAGCTTGGCAGGTATGAAAAACCCTCCACCTTCATTTAATCTCAAGGCATAATTTACAAAGATCTGTAATTTGGGTGCAGCCCAAATGAGTGGTCCTTTTCTTGGTTTGAGAGCAGTTGCCTTATGATCATTGTGGACAGTGTTTTTTGACAGGTAAGCAAAGGTTTCTGAAAAATATCACTGAACTGAACAGGAAGTCCTGACCAAAGGTGAGATATTCAAAGCCTTCCTCAGAGGGAAGGAAACTGCTGGGGAAAAACTGCAAAGGGAAGAGCACAGTTTTTTCAAATCTAGCTGGTAAGAAAACATACACACATCTAATTGTGGACATTAACACATGGGGTTCTACTGAAGAAATAAAAAAAGAGAGTCACGAATATATCTTTGAATAATTTAAAGAAAGGCTCTAATAGAATTTAATACAATACAGCTCTCTTGCCTGCAGGCTATGGGTTATCTCCTCCACCAAATAAGTTCTGGGTCCTTTCTTGTTGAATAGTGGCCACTGTCACAAGAACTCTGCATTAATATTCTCAGCAGAAAGGCACAACTGCTCTAACAGAGAACTTGCAGCAGAATAACTCTTATCTGCAGCAGAGAATATCATTATGGGCTCCAGTAAGAAAGAAGTAGATGGAAGAATATTGAGGAAAGAACAGAAAACCACTGCAAGAAGATAAATTATTTACACAGAATTCCATCCAGGAACACAACCCTTTTTTAAGTCACGTTCTTTTAAGTCATTGATTTCAGAAAAGAAACAAAGAGGTGTTGAAAGATGAATGATAGTCTCAAAACTACATGGTGCACTTAGCAAAAGGAGAGAAGAGGAAGGAATACAAACTGTATACAAAAGATGCTAAAATAACACTCATCTAAGCCATATTTATTGGCATTATTTATTCTTTAAAAGATGTACAATTGCTCTTTTATCAGAAGCACTTCACATTAATCCAAGCTGTATCTTGGGAGTCTGTTGTGTGTGTGCCAACTTTTAGAGAAGTGAGACATAGTTATTAGGCTTTTGAGTAAAATATGTGAAACTTAGAAGATGGTCGAGATCATTTGTGCATTTTAATTGAATGACTACTGAAAAAAAAAAAGGATTTTTATCACATCACATTTTAACAGAGCCTCTGGATTAAATACTAATTAATTTGCCACCAAAGTTTGCTGCTAATCAGTTGCATGTCAGCATCCATTCTGAGTGACATTTAAATGACAAAGTATAGTGGGATTATCTGCAGCCTTGCAAATTACCCCTTTATAAAAGTCAGAGTAAACATTATGCATTCACTAGAGGTATCATTAGCCTCCTGTTTACTCTCTCCATGGTTCTTTGGATTACAGGTTGTTTCAGTCTATAGATACAACATTTAGATCACCTCAGAAAAAAAGCAGCTGCAAGTTTTGAGGCTGAGCTTTGAAGGTCTGAGCTCCACCAGCCACCCTCACCAACAACTGTCCCGGTGGTTTATGTGCAGCTGAATGTTCTCCCAGACAGAGACTAAACTGAGCACTGAGAATGCTGACAAATCCATCAGCAGCACAGGGGCCTCGACTGGAGCTCTCAGGAGTAGTCTGAAACCAACAGGAACTGGGAACCCTTTGGGAGAAACGGCCAATCTCCATCTGGGAGATGTACCAGCCACAGCTCACCTTCAATCCCAGCTCAGCTAAAGAGAACAGCTGAGGAAAGGTGTGTGAAGGGAGGATGAAGCAATTACAGGAAACAATTGATGCAGTATCTGTAGCAGTATCACAAATAGTTACTGTGGTCCCAGGTTTTAAAAAGCAATAGAAAAGCAATTCAGTGAAAAAGCAAACCATTTTGTTGATGAATAATTGGGACAAGGAAGGAGAGAATTAGTTTTTAGGCTTCCTCATGTTTGAACAGTCTATTAGTATTTGACAAAAATTATAATTGAATTGTCAGCTCCATCACGTAATGTAAACCAAGGAAGGAGGGTGTCTAAGGGGATGGAATCCTCAGACTGTTCAAAAGCTGGTCACTGAGGCTCAGGGTATATCATATATATCACCATACAGCACAAACACAGCCAAAAAAACACAGCTTCAACAGTAGAGATAAAAAAGGACTTGACAGAAAAAAGGTCTTTTATAGTAGAAGAAATAAAATAATAATTTGTACCAAGATGGACAGATTCCAGTGGCCTCAAATTTGTCTACAATCTAAAGTAGTAATATGGAAAAATCTCAAGGGATGACCCTGAAAACCTTGAAGAAATCTGATTTTTTTTTTAGAACACTGAAGAAGAAATCAGTGACAGAATATTAATTCTAAATTATGATTTTGGTCTCAAAGATCTTGAACTTGGCCACTAACCTCAATCCAACAACTGACTCTAGATATAGATTTAGGGACTAGTCAAACTCAATCAAATGGGAAAGGAAAACATCTTGAGAAGAGAAAAAAAAACCCCAAACTTCCCAAGCATCCACACATGTAAGCCACATTTTTCATTCGTCATTGCAACTGTTGATATGTAAAACTGCACCCAGATGGAGCAAAGACATCAAACGTGGAGGAAAGCAGGGCTGGCTGCAACATCTCCTCCGTGTCCTCACCTACCTGTGCCATCTTACACAACCCTCTGTGATCCCACCATGGGATTGGGGTGAGGGCTCTGTGCAGACTCACCTTAGCCCTTCTCTTTTGGATCCACCATCTCTGCTCAGGAGTAAGAAGGAATTGTCCTCATACATAGGTGGGAGAGGGAGATAGTTACCAAGGAAACGGGCTTAGTTTGACAGAGATTTGGAAACCCAAACCCAGCTGGAGATGGGAAATCTGAGCAGCCTCCTCCGAAAGCATTTGAAAACAAGATGCAATCTGACAGTAATTAAAACCCAGTTAACTCTCAAGTCACTTCCCTTTGTGGATCCATCTTTCATTTTATTTATCTTCTCAGTAATTCTCTCCGTGGCTCTGTGGATTTGAAGGGGATGGTAATGGACACCCCTGAGAGCCAAAAGCTCAAAGGGACACACAGATATTTGTCTCTTTTTAGGACCATTACTCTTTGTATTCAGGTGAGGGAAGCCCAAGCCGTGCCCCAGGTACTCACACGGGACTCTCACTTTAAAATAAATTCAACCAACGTAACCAAGACCAGAATTTCTCCTGAGGCTGGAGCTCAGCCCAAAGCTCAGTACAGTCCAGACACGCCATTGATTTTTGGAGAGGGGCTGGAACAACGATTAACAGCACCAGGATAGATCCTGAGCTGGTATAAATCAGTGGCAGCCCCATTGATTCACTCCCAGTCAGAGGAGAGTTAATCTAATTTACACAAGCTGAGGGGGTGAGGCATCACACTTGAAGGAGTGGGCAGTGGAAAATGATCCTGCACAGAGGAGATACAGCAGGGGAATGGAAATATAACAAAAAAACAAGAACAGGGAGGAACTGCTTGAGGTGAAAAGTCCAAGAGTAATGGCTGCAAGATGGACAGGAGACCCACTACAGGCAGTTAAGATGCATTTTAAAGGAGGGACTTACAAGAGAATTTTTTTCTTCCAGAAGAGAGGCTTGGTTGTTTTTTTTCTAGTCAGATTTTACATTTTGTTTATGGGCTTTACTAGCAGGAATTTTAAGAGGGTTAACTCTCAACGGCTGGAAAGGAGGACTGAAAAACATGTTAGTTTTTGAAATAAATGTTTCTGAAGAAGCCTTGGCTCAGCAGATTCCCTTCAGCAGGCTGGAACCTGATTCCATGTACAGCCCAGGCCCTGAATCATAAATACCACACTTGGCCCTGCTCCCAAATGTCAGAGCAAGAGCTGCCCTGCTCCTTTTTCCAGTTCTGTGCATCCACAGAGAGTTCAGGGATCCTTGGTAACACGCTCTTCCCCTTGGAGATATTTTGTGACTGAACTGAAAAGTTGCAAGGAATTTGGTGTCTGATGGACCCAAAAGGCTTTTTTCCCTCTTCCTGAAACCAGTGAAAAGCTCTAGAGGTACCACAGAAAGTCTTCTATGAGATACCAGTAGGATGATTTCAGAGTATGACCCAAACTGGAATTTGTTAAATAGCCAGGGAACTGCTTCTATTTTATCTCAAACTAATGAGCATTTCACTCTTCTTATTTTGCCATGTTTTCTGACAAGACTATAATTTGAAGCAGGAATCTGAGCCATAATTTGATACATCAACTGTAAATTTGCTTGGTTTTCCCTAAGCCAGCCAGTTAATACTATTTACAATAATGTCATTGTCTGGCATTGATATACAGTAATATAATACCATGTCATGTAGTTTGACACATTTTAAATTAAAATTGGGAAGATTGTCCTTTCCCATACCAAGTTCCACTATCGTTAATCAGGCACATATTGTTCCTGAAATTTAATTGTTTTAAAGGCACGATGTTAATTCAGGGATGTACAGGTGGAGATTGCCAGCTGGAGAGCACCAGATGAGAAATGGTATTGACCTTCAAACGTGTATCTGCCTCAACCCTCTGAGAGATCTCCTTTTTCAGATGGAAAAATAAAAAAAAAAAAACAAAACCAAAAACTCTTTACCGGGAGCAGACAAGAACAACTGGGAGTTGATCTAATTAAGAAATTCATATCTTTTACGAAAAGATCAAATCAACTTTTCACACTTAAAGATGATTCTGACTCCAAATTACAAAATCAGAATTCTTAGGCTGGTTCCCAAAACTGGGCTAGGTGGTTTAGGCTACCCTTTGTCTCCACAGGCTGTCTCCACATGGCTTCTTTCCTTGACAAATGTGACATTTCCTGGCCACAGGCTCCCTACAGGTGGAAAAGAACCATTGCTGGCCTTGACATGATTGACTTTCTGCCATTGCATCAGAGATGGCCAAAGTGTCCAAACTGGAGGAAAATTCTCATCTCAAATCAGATGCTGACCATTAAAGGTTTCAAAAACTGAAAGATCTGGGGTACAGACTTACAAAGAAGCTATGAAAGCCAACATTTCTTATTTAATTTTGGGGTTTGGAGTTAGAGACATAATATTTATTACTATTTAATTTTAGTTCTCAACTAGATAGCAACTAGATTTGACCAGCACTCAAGTAAAAGAAAGGTATCTGCCTCAGATCTGGTGAAAAATACATGGACTATTATATAAATATAAATTTAATAAATCCATTAGGACCTGAAATTATATGCTTTTACAGTCAAACTGGAAAGACCCTCACTTAAATCAACAGAGTCAATTCATTGAAGTTAGAAATGTGCCTACCACTGCAGTATTGAGAGAGAAATGATTCGTACTCAAGAAGCAGTTTCTAGAATTTACCCACATTCTGGAGCCAGGAACTTGCTTCCAGATTTCCATTCAGTTCCAGTTACCATTCAGCCTCAAAAAAACCCCTAATCTTTGGGTTAAATATTTGTCATTACATGGCGTTGGAAGTTTAACATTCCTGATACAGAGAGATGAAATTAGAAACATCTTGAGGAGAGCATTCTTGTTATCAATCATGTCATCTTGAACATGTTTAGAAGCTTGCTGCTGGCACCAGGAATTGATATTTTATTCAAAAGAATGTATTTAAAGAAAATGACAGCACTGTTCAATTCAGCTTTTGTAAAACAAGAAAACTTTCAAGTCGTCCAAACCATGTGGATTTCAACATTCCAGTGATTAAGACTATTTTCAATTATACATGCTTTTCCCATTATTTTTTCATAGCTTTAGGGTAGATTTTCAACACTCTGCATGAAGAATTAGACACACAAATCACTCACAACTATTAATGGGAATTGCACAGATGGTGGAAGAACTGGTACAGAACAAGAAAAGCCAACTCAAACCATTAAAAACTTGAGAAAAACCTGCCACGAACTTTGCAGAGTGGATGGATCTGCCATTTCTGCTCCTCATCCTGCCAAGCTGCATGCGTCCAACGTGAAGCACTGGAAGCAAAAATGGAAAACAGCCTTAAGAAAATTAGAAATGGGGAGAGCACCTCTGCAGCTTCACACCCTAATTAAAACATTCGTTACACCAAACATTTCAGGGTAACATTTGTTAGACTTTAATAATGTGAAGAAATCTGCCATTTTCTTTTAAGTCTTTATGACAACTATAGACAGAGATATTCCAAGAGTAGAAAGGTTTGATAAGGTGACAGAAAGAATGGATGAAAGCAAGTCCAAACTCACCACTCCGTTACCCCCACCCTCCTAGACTTTGAAGTGCAACAAATGATGTTGGTTTTGTTGCACCCTTCATTTTCTCACAGCATTATAAACGGACTTGGAGCAATGCCAACCATGCCTGTCGAAATTAAGAGCCAACAACGATGCAAAGAGCAATTAAACACCAAGATAATTTGATTTACAGTACTGCATTGTGAATCTCTTACTCCCATTGTGAATCCCTTACTCCCCACACAAACTCTTTACTGTGTTTGTAATACACAGTTTCAAAACCCAGCTCAAACAATTTTGGTTTTGCCCTCAAGCATAAGTGTAGTTCAAAAACATACATGCTGGGTTTTGTGACCAAAGTTATTCTCCTTTTATATATTCTCAGCTAGTGAAATACAAAGTTGTTGAGTTGAAGCTGAAGAAATGTATCATTAAGAAATGTTTCATTCTTCATTATCTTCTCAGAACTTCCTTGGGTTGAATGAATTTCATCACAGATTGATTTGAACTCTCCAGCAGAATAACAGTGAAGCAATAAACTACATAAAAAATATACAAGGATATAAAGTGTACTCTCCATAGAGAGGTTGGACATCCTCAAAAGTTATTGCCATGTTCTCTGCTTAGTATCACAATACCCAACTGCAACCCATAATATTAACTGTCCTGCTGGATAGTCATTTTTGTGGCTCCCTGGAAAAATAAAGCTGTTTTCTGTCACTTCACATGTTTCTGGGTGGTAATTTGTTACACAGACAAAGACTGAAAAAGAAACTTTTGTATGTACATAATACCATAATTTTTATAACTTCTAAAACTTTTAAATTAAGATTCTTGCTCAAGAAGTAGTTTGTGAATGAAACCTAGAACAGCAAAATGGTGAACAAATTGAAGGTATGAATCTTACTTTCATAAAACTGCCTGCATATGTCTCCTGATTGACTCCTCTGAAGTTTTCTGTTCTCTGGAAGGTTCTAAATTTCTATGGTTCCTTACTTTATTCTTCTGCAACTCCAAAAAGACAGGAATGAAAATCCAGAGAAAGCTGTGGAATTTGCAACACATCTTTATAGACAAAAGATATTTGGAAAATATTGGCCCTCCCCTCCTAAAACACAACTTTGCTGGCAGGGGGGGATTCCCAGGCTCTGCTGGAAGAGCTGTGTCCACCTGCTGCTGAGCTCTCCAGCTCCTCATCCCACCTCCTGTGGGAGACACGGATCCGGGAAAAGCGGGGAAGCAAAGGGCAGGGACACGGAGCCTCAGGCAACGCTGGGGGAAGGGAGGGACCTAAATTTAGTTATCTCAGGGATGGCTCAGGGAGGTGAAGGACAGTTTGTGACTTCACAAAATGAAATTTTTCTTCCTGCTGTAAATGGTGACTTTAGAATGGATGTCAAAGACAGTGACCCTGGCCAAGGAGGAGAAGATTTAGTTTTGGAGTCTTACGAGAAAAAGGAAACAAAACACAAAAGAAAAGGAAAAGAGAAGGGAAGAGGAAAAAAAAAAAAAAGAGAGGAAAAGGAAAATAAAGCAGGGAAAGGAAAAAAGAGAGGAAAAGGAAAATAAAGAGGGGAAAAGGAATATAAAGAGGGGCGAAAGGGGAAAAGGAAAAAAGAGGGAAAAGGGGAAAAAGGGGGGAAAAGGGGGGAAAAGGAAAAAAGAGGAGGAAAGGGAAAAAGAGGGAAAAGGAAAAAAGAAGGAAAAGGGGAAAAAGAGGAAATGGGGGAAAAGAGTAAAAGTGAAAAAATAGGGAAAAAGTAAAAAAAAAAAGAGGAAAAAGGAGGAAAAAAGAGAGAAAAGAGAAAAATTGGAAAAAGAAAATATGGAGGGGAAAAGGAAAAAGAGGAGAAAAGACAAAAGGGGAAAAGGAAAAAGGGAAAAGGAAAAAGAGGGAAAAGGTAAAAAGCAGGAAAAGAAAAAAGGAAAAAAGGAAAAAACAGGAAAAGAAAAAAGCAGGAAAAAGGAAAAAAAAGTGAGAAAAAGGAAAAGAAAGCAGGAAAAAAAGAGGAAAAGATGGGAAGTGAAGGAAAAAGGAAATAAAAGAGAAAAGACTCCAAACCAAAGCAGTCTTTCCAGCAGTTTGGTTTCTGTTTCCATCCAAGGTGTTTCCAAAGAGCTGCCCAGCATTCACTTGGCAGTATTCCTTGGCCAACAAAGATATTTACAGGACTCACAAATAATTTATGGCTGCAAGTCCAGAAAACTCACTAATATGTTCACCTACCCTATAGAACCGTAATCGTTCACCGAAACTGCAAAAAAATATCTGCTAATCCTAACACGAGGTGAGTGGAGGGAAACAGCGAAAAAATTGCTACTTCCTGGAATTTTTAGTTGTCATTTTTAATATGATCTCTGCAGGGATGGTTTGTGTTCTTCTTTGAGAATTAGGAATATATATGCATTTCATGACATAAGGTCTACTGCATAAGGAAATCTTGATAATCACTAAAAAAGAATCTGCATGATATCCTGGCACATACTCTGTTCTTTCCACTGACATCTCTTGGGACCAGGATGGCAAAGGAGGGGAGTGACTGCAGCACTCTCATCTCTGCACCTCCTCTGGAGCATAAGCCATGGTTACACTGCAAGTGAACTCTTATTGCATCACATAGTCTCAAAATGAACAGTAATCTATTTTTACTTAGGAGAAAAATGACTGTGTATCTCATCTGTTCAGCTATATTTTATTCCCAGCTGCTTTTTATGTCCTTGTTTCAGATAAAATGATACTGGAATCTTTCAAGTGCCTCAGAGAGCCCATTTTGTCAACCCTTCTCAAAAGAGGGCTTTCAAAAGCTGTGCACTGAAGGGCTGACCTGCATCAGAGGGACACACAACAGCTCTCAGGTCTGTGTACTGCTCCATACTGATGTTTTTCTTGAAAAAAATAAAATTATAACCATAGCTCATGCCTGCAGGTCTTTAAATATGTGAAAAGGGGTTAATTAAAGCTAAGCATAAAAGAAAGTTTGGGCCAATAGGCACATCCTGGTTTGAACATATATACTGCCCCAAAACAAGGTGAGCCAACAACATCTTAGAAGGACACCTCCAGCAAGCTGCCAGCTCCAAGACAGCAGATAAAAATGTGTTTTGGCAGAGGTTTATAAAACCAGTTGAACATGGTAGAGGTGTCTGAGAGTGCAGATTGCCACCTTCTCCAAATTTTCCTCTAGTACTACAAAAATTTTCCACACAACCATTTCCAAAGTCATAATGTCATATAGTGTGCAGCACCAAAACACCCATCCTGTCATTATTCTGTATTTTAAAATCAAATCTATGAGAAGGGATTTTAAAAACCCATTCAGATGCTAAATAAGCAGCCATGTTTTTAGAAGTTGTTGAGCTACCATTAAACAACGAAGCAAACAGATATGGAGCTTCCAGCTCCTGCTCTCAGCTGAAGTTTAGGAATCTTCATTTGCATGCCTAAGCAGGAGCTAAAAAATATCCAGTATCCAGTTTCCAAATATCCAATTCAAGGCCCAACTGTAGTTGCCTGCTCATACACAACACATGACTCAAAATTAATCTTCTTTTTTCACTCTTTCAGGCCAATTTCAGACCTCTCTTCCACAACACATTCCTCTACCAAATCACTGGCAATTGAGAAGAACTAGCAATGTTTCCTTTAAAAGAGCACATCCATAGTAAGCACGATATTCCCCCGACACTGAGAGCTGGGATGTGCCAGAATAGATCTGTTGATGTGCACACATTATAGCAATAACCTGCACAAGTCTGGGAAACGTTTAACACTTAAGTAAGTAATGCTGCAGATCAGTACTAAAATGAGATGCTCTTGTTTTGTCAGAGTTTTGGAGCCTTACTTAAAAGACCACTTCCAGTAGGCAAATGTTTGCTCTAGGAACCCTTAAGCAAAGTTGAGCAGAGCTTCTGAGAGAACATGGACAGAATGGAAGAGAATGTGGGGTAACCAGGTATATCACCAAAGCTCTGACCCTCAGAAAGTCACAGAATGTGCTGAGTTGGAAGAACAAGGATCATCCAGTCCAGCCCTCAGCCCTGCACAGGCCCATCCCCAAGAGTCACCCCCTGTGCCCCAGAGGATCATCCAAACCCTCCTGGAGCTCTGGCAGCCTTGGGGCTGTGCCCACTGCCCTGGGGAGCCTGGGCAGTGCCCAACCAGCCTCTGGGGGAAGAACCTTTGCCTGAGATCCAACCTGAGCCTGCCCTGACACAGCTCCAGCCATTCCCTGGCTGCTGTCCCTGGTCCCCCCAGAGCAGAGCTCAGTCCCTGCCCCTCCTCTGCCCCTGCCCAGGAATTGGAACTGCACTGAGGTCTCCCCTCAGTCTCCTCTGCTCCAGCTCAACACCCCAAGTGTCCTCAGTGTCCTCACAAGGCTTCAGATCAAGGCCCTTCCCCATCCTTGTGGCCTCCTTTGGACACTCCATTCCTGCCCCACAGAAGTTTTTCATGGACACAGGATGTGCAGGCACAATCTCCACAGGCACTTACAGAGCTGCCTCCCTCAAAAGCTCTCAGAATAAACAGGAAATCAAGATTTGACAGGAGGCTTTCTTTTCAATCCATACAGAAATTCAGAGACTGGGGGGAAAAAGCCCTGTAAATAGTGTAGGAATAATCAGGTCAGAGGTGTCACCTCCAGCTGCAGAATTAAAAATGGGCCTTCAAATATCTGTTAAAAGCCATCTACTTTTTTCCTTTTTTTTTTTTTTAAGAAGGAAAGAGAACATTGATCAAATTGCAGCACAGACATGACAGAACCAGGATGCACAGAACATGCTTAATCATCAGCCTACCACTCAGGAACAAATCTAAGCTTAGTAAGAATATTGAATACCAGGAGAATAAAATAAAACAAAATTGTATTTTCATATTACTGGAAAAAATTCTTTCCCTCAATGAAATCTGTTTGAATAAAAAAAAAAATTAAGTATATAAATATTCCTAGCACATCCCATGTGCAAAAAGACTTGCTCAGTAATGCACTGTATAATTTTCATTTAAGTCTAGAGTGTGATAACAGATGGGGTCCCAGTAGTCAAAAATAAGCATGTTATGATCATTGGCAGCTATTAGACTGGTGCTAATAAATGACATTATGAAGTAATTTATTGTGCCTAACATTGTAAAAGTTCATGATGATAGTTTACAAGGAAAAACTTATTGAAAAATTGTATTTTGACGAACACCAAAAAGGAACAGGATGATGTAACAGTTAGGCAAAAGAAATTTCAAGCTCTTTTTATAATCAGAAAGTTCCCATTTGTGCTTACTTAAAAAAAATACTTTGGATAAGCCAAATGGTACTTTTCTTAATAACTCAACCATTCTATATTGGAGTGCAACAAGTGCACTGATACAAAATGAGGCAGTTATCTTAAAAATAAACCAGCTGTCCATCAGACAAACCCAGGCAGTTCACTCAACCTTCTGTCTTCATTTACTTCCCAATTTTTTGTTGTCTCCTTTATTTAATAGTACCTGTAGGTCTGTTGGCTCACAAATAGGTTCAAACTGACCCTTCCAGATGATTCAGCTCTGCTTATTTGGCCTTGGCCCTTGTAGTCAGGCACAGAGCTGGTTGAAGACAATTTGTTTAACATGATTCAAGTTTTATCAAACATTTGAGATTTTTCTTCCCTTTTCTTCCCTTCCTTTTTTCTCATATAAATGTTCATGCTTTTTCTGAATGAGGGTCTGAATGAGGGTTATTGCTTATTGCTTAAGTGGTCATCCAATATTTCCGTATATTTTAATATTTTTTTGCCATTATTTTTGTTCTTAATCATTTCATGTGAATGGTGGTTAGTTTTTACTACACATTTTGTAGATGCTTTGTGCCATGCAGAAAAGTGAACACTGACATGAACAAAATCAACCAATACTTGGTTACAAAAACTACACAAAGACCACACACGTGCTCATGTCAGTGCAGCTCTCGCTGTCCCTGGGTCTCCTCAGGCCCAGTGATGCCTCGTGGCTCTACACACATTTTATGCCTTGAGGATCATCCGAGGCCTGTTGGTCAGACCAAACTCTTCCAGAAGACTCAGGACATTAACTTAGAATCATAGAATCATAGAATCACACAATCACAGAATCAACTGGGTTGGAAAAGACCTCTGAGATCATCAAGTCCAACCCTCGATCCACCCCTGCCGTGGTTCCCAGCCCATGGCACTGATGTCACATCCACTCTCACCTTGAAGGGGCATTTCCTGTGTAACTCGGTCAAAACCTGTGGGCTGCCTAAAAAGGTGCAACTTGATTTTGATTTGAAGAGGAACCAACCCCTTTTCCAGGTTCTGGCCACTCTTGGCTGTGGCTCAGGTAGAGATAAAGCTGGAAGGGACAGTGCACAGTTCCTGTAGTGAGTCTCTGGCACTGGTTACTCCTGTGTGCAGGGCCTCCAAAATGTTTGGGATAGGTTCACAGTCAGTTCAGCATATTCCTTGGTTCCTAAACTCCCAAGGGTTTAGGAAAGCTGTTCCTGTGAGTGCTCATCATTGTGGGGATTTCTCAGTGACTGTTGATGGCAGGAGAAATGCAGGCCAAGGGCAGGAATAGTGACTTCTCTGAGACTCACAGTCAGTCTCAAAAGATACTCCAAAGGTTCTTCTGCAGCCTCTTAGAGCCTTTGTTCAAACAGGTATTTAGTCACTAAATCAGGCTTTTAACTTGAGACCCTTCAGAACAGGGAATGATACAGCAATTTCTTAAAGGTAATTCATACTTTTATCTCTTGCTAAAAGGAGGCAAGCCATGAATGAAATTAGTTAACTGAAATAATGGAAGGTTGATATAATTTTTCAATATTTCTCTCTCTGGAAAACAACTTGTAAAAAATTATATCCCATATCTGCCTATTCCTTCCCATCTGGAGCAACTTACCAATGAGAATAATAAATTCAAAAATGTGGTGAATGATCACATACCCATTTCAGAGTTTAAACTGTACTGCATCAAATAGGATCAACTAGAAATTATGGAATAAGACCCTGAAGCTCTAGACAAGGGTCAAAATACTGTTTGCAGCAGCACTAGAATATTTGATGCCATGCCTTGGAGATGTGTACAAGAACAAACAAGAACACATAGTAAAAAATATCAGCAACACATCTACAACTGATTCTTGTTATTCTTGGTTATACAGAGGAAAGTAACACAAGAAAGAAACACACGTATCCTTAAATTAAGTGTTTTACTACTGAGTTCTCCATAATCCTGGAGAATGTCACTGTAAGACATTCAGCACTTCAAGAAACAAAGAAGGAAGCTGCCTGATCATCAATATATTGAAAATGAAGTAATCTTTCCCATGAAGACAAATGGAAGGCAAGCAAACAGCTGGAAATATTGTGATCTAAGACTTGGAACCCAAAGCGAGCCCAAGCCAACCCTATAGGAATAAGGAATATTAATCCCCAAACCGTCTATAGACTGAATCAGGACCTGATTTACTCCTATGCTAAACCCATTGTTCACTATAGAAAGGTATAGGATTAACTTCAGACTGTTTTTCCTGGCGAGATATTACTCGGCACTGTGTGAGCACAGATAACACCTTCTTAATATCTAAAATGCCCTTTCCCTGTGTCTACATGCCCACTTATAAATTCGATCTCTTTTATGTTCCTCTCGACAGTGTGTCTCTTCCCAGGGCAGCCCAGCCGAGTCCCAGCTTACAACTGTATTTATTGAAAGAAGTACAGCAATAACAACTGTTCTTTTGTCTCTGTGAGAAAAGGCTGCCTAGAGCCAATTATCATTTATCACTCCAGATACACATTTTATGATCGCTCTGTTAAAAAAAAAAATAGTTTAGGAATAAGGAGCCAATTTAATATCTTCAAGTTCAATCGCATCAGAAAGGAATCCTTACTTGCATTTTATGTTGTTCAGTATAATTGTCAGATTTTATTAATTTTGCATGCTAAGCTGGAAACATTAGGCACAGGTTTCTTCTTGGGAGAGCAGCAAAGCTAAAAACAGCACAAGCACCAGAGGAAACTGTGTTTATAATTGCTCTGTTTCTTAGTTGGACTTTGTCAGCTCAACTTGGGTGGCAGTATGACATGGAGAGAAAAAGCTCTCTGATTTGGAAAAGGTTGTTTGCAGGTGTCAAAACAAAGTCTACTAGGAAACCAAGGGAGAAATTAAATACTGTGAGCCATTATTGCAGGTGTGCTCTAGTGAAAATTATCATCCTTTTGTTTTTGCCTCAGTAAATACGTTGTGCAGTTGAGGCCAAGGAATGGAATTTAAAACACTGTAAGCTCACAGCAAAGCTCAAATTTAAATTTCTTGGTCCAAACACAGAGATTAGAAATTATTCATCCTTCTCACTGAAGACAGGAATACAATGCAGGCTGATAATGAGCAGGTACCGAGGACTAACCATTCAAAAAGAGGCATCTCTGGCACTGCACGGATCTAACTCTCAGCATTTTGGGAGCAGCTGCCTCAGAGCCACGTGGGAGCAATTAGTGTGTCCTGGAGATCCATCTCCAGGCAAGAGGAGTACTTGTGCAATGGGGACATGGCAGGGGCTGCACCTACAGAAGCCACCCCACAGCAACAACCCCCAGGCTCAGTTGCTGCCCCTGCCAGAGCTGCACAGGATCCCAGACCCAGGGAGCAGGTACCACCTCCTTGGAGGTGCTCTCTCTGCTACCCAGTTCAGTCTGGGCTTGGGTTTGGGACACAAAAATCTTGCACTGGTTTGATGTCAGTGTACTCGATCTGTTATGCATTGAAAACCCAAACTGTGACACATCATCTTCTCCACTCTGTATTTTAAAGAAAACCTGTAGATTTTGGGGGAGGCTCAGCCTGGAGAGGAGGAGGCTCAGGGGAGACCTCATCACTCTCTACAACTCCCCGACAGGAGGGTGTAGCCAGGTGGGGGTCAGGCTCTTCTCCCAGGAACAGCAGTAGGACAAGAGGACTGGGTCTTCAGCTGTGCCAGGGGAGGTTTAGGTTGGATATCAAGAAGAAATTCTTTATAGAGAGAGTGATCAGACCTTGGAATGGGCTGCCCAGGGATAGGGTGGAGTCACTGTCCCTGGAGGTGTTTAAGGACAGATTGGATGTGGCATCAGTGCCATGGTCTGGGTGACAGGGTGGTGTTGGGTAAAAGGTTGGACTCGATGATCTCAGAGGTCTTTTCCAACCCAGTTGATTCTGTGATCCTGTGATTTAATGAAACCTGCCTGATGTTGGGGAAATTGCCAGAATTTCTGGTTACACAAGTAACTTTTACTCCCGACAAACAAGGAATATAAAAGATACGAGTAAAGTTAAAAAAAGAAAAACTGTTCCAGGATGGATGGGTGGGATTGTGACCTCTAAGGAAACATCTTGAATTGTCAGAGCTCTCTGAACTCATGTATTGCAAACAGCTCTGGGCCTTGAGAAACTCAATCCCATTTTCCTTGTGTTTTGGGTACAGCTATGGCAAAGGCTCACATCTCTGCTCTGGGGGGACCAGGGACAGCAGCCAGGGAATGGCTGGAGCTGTGTCAGGGCAGGCTCAGGTTGGATCTCAGGCAAAGGTTCTTCCCCCAGAGGCTGGATGGGCACTGCCCAGGCTCCCCAGGGCAGTGGGCACAGCCCCAAGGCTGCCAGAGCTCCAGGAGGGTTTGGCTGATCCTCTGGGGCACAGGGGGTGACTCTTGGGGATGGGCCTGTGTAGGACCAGGGGTTGGACTGGATGATCCTCGTGGGTCCCCTCCAATTCAGCACATCCTGTGACTCTGTGATTTAGGACCCTTGTTGACTTAAACATGGAAAACAGTTTTTTGCAGGTTTTTTTCAGGACACTGGCTGGCAGAGGGATTGCTCCTACCATCCCACAACCAGGCTCTGGATTAGGACAGAGGCTCCCTTTTCATGACAGTACATTCTTGTGTGTGTACACTTGATGACAAAACAGATTTTATCTGGGAAGAAATAAAGATCTTTGGAAGCACTTCAAGGTGTGTAATCCAGCCTAAAGTGACATCTCCTGCAATATCCTGGCACCAGGATTTTGAGCCTTTCATTCAATCAGATTCATATTGCTACAAAAATTAAATGATGGAGGAGGAAATGCCTTCTCTTCTCCCTCAGAGCCTGAGGGAGATATTTTAATAAATATCCCCATCTAGCAGATCTGTTTTGGAGTTACCACATGAGATAGGTGGATTCTTAACAGTCTGGGTGATAGTGTGAGAAGTTCATAAAGAAAAGAAGGCAACACCACCAGTCAACTGAACACTGGGTTATCCAGTTTAGGGTAAATAAAACCAATCCAACAACCACTGGAATTATCTTTAGAGAAGTAATGAGAGAGACAGTGCAAAATGATCAAGGGACATGGCATGAGCATCCTTGGTAGGACTAAGGATGGGTGTCAATGTTTCTGCAGCTGTGACATACAGTAAATGGGGCTGAACGGGGTGTTCTCAACACAGCGGAGATTTATCACTCCTGTGTTGTTGGAAGCTATTCATTCTCAAGAAAAATCTGGGAGCGTTCACGATTTTAATGAGACGTGCCTGAGGCTTTCACAACATCTTGGCTTTTAGAGGTGTCTTTGGAAACTGGAGGAAAAGATGAGCCCTACAAAACAAGGCTGACTGGGGAAAAGTACCTCTCACAAGGCCAATTCAAAAAAACAGAGCCTATTTACCCTACACTGATGTAAAGGGAGGGGAACAGGCTGGAAGGGGCTGAATGTGCCAATGAGATACTGAGAACAAGTTTCCAGTTTCCAGTGTGTCTGTCTGTAACCCCAAGTCAGCAAGGGCATATGTGTGCTCTCAGAAACAGAAGTTATTGTTTCCTCTGGAGTGTTATGTTTTGTCTTTACACATTTATAAGAAGTGGTCCAAATGTCATAATATTAAAAACTGTTAATTTAATTCTTTCTCTGATGGAAGGTTGTTTATGTTGTATTTACAACATGGTTTGCCTCAGTAAAGCTCAGAAGTCACAAGAAGGATTTTATGCTGACTTGGCTTCCATAACATCTAACTGTGGATTATAATTAAAAAACACACACAGGCTTCTGTGCATGAGAAACAGAAGAAAGAGATACTGAATGTGCTGTGCAATCATTCCCAACAAAGATTAAATACATATATACTTCAATTAAATGAAGCATGAGACCTGAGTCCACAGGTTCAGAGCTGAATTAAGTTTTAAGTTAGGGTTGTCTTTCTGTGTTTGCTTAGCTCAAGATATTTAATTCAGAGCAGCACTCGGTAACTCTCCAGAGGTATTCATAACAGCAAATTATTTTAGTTGTCTATAAAGCTGAGACTGGAGGAATTGATGTATCACAGTTGTCCCTGAACACCATTCCATGGAGTGCAAAAAAACTGGAACCCCTCTGCCACACTCCTTATCTGTCCCAGAGCCATTGCACCAGCCCAGCTCCACTAAGTCTAAGCTAATCACTTTAATTCAAAGAGCCTTTTTATAGTCTTATTTATAATAATAAAATAAAATTATCAGAAAACCCCAAAACTTTGTTTTTGCAAGCCACCATTAAACTAGAAAGAAAATCAGAGCACTCAAAACATGTTGAACAGGTTCATGTCTTTTCTGACACAGAAAACCCACCCCTGTACACTTACTAAACCAAAGCAACTCCCCCTCCTCCCCCAGCATTTGAAAGGCACAGGGTAATTTCTGCATATTTTGACTAAAAATTTTACCTCCTTTTGATAGAGCAAAAATCAAGGTAATCCCCATCATAACCAGGGCCATTTACTTTAAAACAACTACATATTCCTGACTATATTATTTCCTTATACTGACTGGCAGTTTTACATTCTGTTTTTTACATGTCCAGTGGTCACTAGGACAGATGCTAAAGGTTCACTGCTTTCCTAACAGAGGCATCATTGGTCTGTTGGTGAGTGATCTTTAACTCCTACTTTACAAATTGTTAATATTGTAGCTGGGATTTCATGTGGTACCACCTCAGTGTGGAGCACCACAGCTTATTATTGATGTTATCAATGTCAACAATCTAGAAAACAGAATATTTCTCAGGTTACACTGATACTCTCTCATTTCACTATTAAAATTTTTATAGAGAGAACCAGAGATGCCATTCACCTAGAAAGGCTTTTCTGCCACGTGACCAGTTCTTTGTCACACAGCACACCAGAGAAAATGATCTATGACAACCCAACCCCAGCTACGACAAGTGGACAACCTGTGGCATATTAAAAAGCGTAATTGAAATAGCTTTAAAATTTATAGCTTAATTATAAAAACACAATTTAAAGCTCACATGAGGGAAGCAGAGGTGGGCCCTTGGAAGTTACTTTCAGTGCAGCAAAATTTACTGCAATTAAGATTGCAGAAATATGCTATCAAGAAAGTTCAGTAGTGCTTTGAGCTCTACATTTATGTCCACTACTTTTACGTATATTTTTATTCATAGCAAGTACCATGAAGCTGTGACAGCTCCCACCAGAGCCAGGACTGTCACCAGAGACTGTTTTAAAAACAGCCAGAGCCTTGGATTTGGGCACCAGCCTTGACAGGATATTCCTACCTTCCAGAATGCTCAGGCAAATTAAAACACTGCAGAAAATGGTAGATCTCAAACACCCTCACAAACAGAAAGCATTAGAAGTGAAATATCAATAACGTTTCCTAAAATGCAATTGAGTGTCTTGGTTTATGAAGTGGAACCACATCATTAGTCAGAGAATCCTCTCACCACTGAGCGTGGGGCTCCAGGGAAGTTCAGGGGAAATCCAGGATAATCTCTGTGGTTTTGTTCCCAAGACTTCACAGTTGCTACCACCAGTGGCATTTTGGGGCACCAGAATTTGGTGGAACTGCTCAGAATAATCTTGAAAGGGCTGTTTAGGCTCAGCACTAAATACACTGAGGAGATGAAGAGAGCAGGAACTAATGCAGATAAGTTTATAGCCAAGGACTGTACAGAAGGGTGCACATTGATTGCAAGGAAGAAGAAAGGGAGGGAAAAAAGCTCCTTATTATGTTATCTAGTCGTTTCTCTTTTGTTAAGTTTTTATTTGGTTGCAATTTCAAAAATATAATTAACAGTCCCCCGGCAAAACTGAAGAGGTGGAATATTAATGGAAATTTTAATCTTCAGCATAAGAAATCAAAAACATTTGAATAGCCTACATACACAAGCATCCATTATGTATGTAATATTTTCAATTCAAATGTAATATTTTCTTGCCACCCAGGTTTCCATTGCTTTCTACTTTAAAATCTTTTTTAGCAGTTCCATTTCTATGCCCACCTGTGCCTTTGAGAGACATTATATTGGTAAGTATCATGTTTGTAGAGGAAAGAATAGTAATCTTCAAACTCTGGGATTGGTTTGTGATAAGTACGGGGCAAGTGGGATATTTCTGTCCTCAATTTATTTATTAGGTTATGGCCCTTACAAGCAAAGTAAAACAATCCTGGAACGCTCATGCAAAAGTTTATGCTGACTTAGAGAGCTGTTCTCCTTGGCCTCTTTATCTCTTTCTTTCTGGAGACCTCACTGTTTTCCTGCTGTTTTTTATTCTGTCTAGGACAGATATTCTGCAAAACCAGTCTCAAATATTCTGTGATTTGATGGCTCTGTGAATGAATCAGTGAGTCAGAGAGAAGGATTAGTTCATGGTGTTGTCCCTCACTGGGCTCCACTCACACGTTTTAGTTTGGAGGACACTGTGATGTCCCATAAGAGTTTGTGTTTCTCAGCTCAGTAACTGTTTCACAGCTTGTGATGTGATTTGGGTCTATGTGAATACATACAGGTGTAGCATTAAACCTGCATTATATAGGGAAACTTGTTTAAACATGTCTTAAAATGGCTTTTGGTGGTCTCTTTACAAACACATGCTTCTTCTTCCCAGCACCCCCTGTGTTATCCATGCAGGAATGTCCTGGGAAGGTGTCCTGAGGTGTGTCCCATTGGCCTTTGTTAACCCCTTCCTGTGACTGGGTGTTCCTGTAAACCCCTTGAGACTTCTAATTGGTTACTCTGTGAGTCCTCCTAAACCCTATAAATGTAACATCCCCAACAATAAACACTCTCTTGCCTCCTCTCCACGCCCGGTGTCCTGTGTCCTGTCTCCCTGCCGGACATGGGGCCACGTGTGGGGGGGGAGTGGGGGGGGGAGCACCTCTCCCCTCCAGGCTCAGGGCCTGAAAAGACCCCTGAGAAACCCCTGGAGTTCCCTTTCCCCATCCTTCAAAGCGTCGCAATGGTTCTTCAGATGGAAATGGAACTAGAACTGGGTTGCCCTACGTCGTGGGTGGGGAAAGGGATCTAGATACAGGTACATTTGTATATGTACTTCCTCTATATCAGGATGAAGTACATATATATTTCCACTGACTGTCCCACAGCAGAGTCATCAATTCCAGCCGTGGTGATGCTCCTGTGAGAGCTGAGAAAGCACCACTGACCCTTCATCCTTCAGCTCATGTTTGAGAGAAGTGTCGGGGGGACACTGATACCCATCAGGAGCAGTGAGAGAATGAGAGGTAGAGAAGATTAAAAAAAAAAAAAAAAAAAAGGAAAAAGGAAACAGAAAAAATGGAGAAGGATAAAAATAGAATAAAGAAAAGAAATGAGAAGTATAACAACTTCACTGCAGGTGTGAATTGCTGTTCCTTGGTGCTACATCTCAGTAAACAGAATAAATGCTTGGTGATGTGTGACTGCTTTCCAATCAGTGAGAGCAACGTGCTGTGACTAGGAATGGATCATCTCTCAGCCTTCCTTTCCATGGGGAAAAAAAACAAAGACAGTTATCATGGTAGTGCTGGACTGAGAAAAAGATGACTGGTCCATGTACTAAGTCAGGAGATTCCCTAATTTCAGAAGGTAAAATCATCATTGCAGTTTAAACCAGGTTTCACAAGTGGTGTGATGTGTTTGTAAGAAATACTACAGCCATTAATGAACCTCTCCCACACCCTCTGGGGCAGGAGCACCAATCCCAGCATCCCCCAGTGGCCTTACTGGGACCATCATTTATGAAATCAGAGCACAGGCAGTGAGTTTCCTGAGAGAGAGAGTCTCAAGTTAATGGTGTCTGCAGGTGCTCTGCACTCCAAGGAGCTACACAATTTTGAAAAAAAACTGATGAAACTTGCACAAGCACTTGCATGCTCAGAAAAGCATAATATGAACTAACAATAAAAACTATCAGCTACAGCAACAAAGATACTGCAGAGGGCCTCATTCCATGGGCCCTGTCCACCCTGAGTTTTTTATTTCTAGTAATGGTGAGTTGTCATTTCCTAGTGGAAGGCCACTTCTGCCCTGGAGAGCTGCATCCCTGCCTACAATGGTTAATGGCAGCTCAGGCTGCCAACAAGTGACAGGAATTTACAGAAGAGAAGATCAGTTTGTGGATTTGATTCCTGCATGATTCAGACACTTGCACAGGCATCAAAGGAGGCAGATGTGAGTTCTACCTGAATATTGAACAACTTATGAGCTGTGTCAACGCTTGCCATTTCTGACCTGCTCAGTCAGTCCTCACCCCTATTTTTAAACTCCTGAAGGCAGCAGTTTAATTTCTTCTCTCACAGAAAGAAATTTCAGTTACTGCAGAGCTCTGAATGATATTGAATCAATGTCAAGTGCTCAAGTTCTCTCTCATACATCAGCGTGGCTGTTGAAAGAAATTGAAATTTCCTTCTTGTGATCTCACCAAATCCTGATCTTGTTTCAGGGCTACAAGAGTCAATTTTGTGATTTTACTGTTGAGTTTTAAGGCCTTTCTATAGAAAATATAGCTTAGCCATTCCCCTAAGCCTACAGCAAACTTGGCAATCATTGTCTTTTGGGGTATTAAGATACTCTTATCCCGATGACCAATATTGTCTTGCTCTCCATTTATGTCTGTTTGGTTTGTTTCTCTGTATCTGCAAGGGCAGACATGGAATATATGTGAAAGCAAATGCTATTTTTCCATCATGGCAACTTACTCCCTTGGGTTGCCACCGTAGAGAGAGAAATTGGATGTAAATAATGTCACTTAATGTACCAAATAACATTTATATGCAGTAAAATCCTCCCTTTAGATACTAGCTGCCTACTCTCTTTTATAGGCTCACACTTAGCAATTAAGCCACTGAACATCTGGGCTTCCAATCACTCAGTAATCATTAAAATCAAAAAGAAGATCCACTGAATGCCTCTGTGGGTCGGAGTGTGGACGATAAGCCCAAAGCAAAATATCTGTGGCACACACAGAAGGGCACGCTCTGAAAACAGCTGATGCCTCTTATTCAAAATTTACTAAAGCAGTGGAGGAAGCTGAGCATCCTGATGATTTATGTGGATAAATAACTTAGTGTGATGCAAAGGTTTGCACATCTTTATTACAATAAAACAACACCTGGTGCCCTTTTGTTACCATCTGCATGTTCAAAATAATTTGGTCAGCATTATTGGTTTGGAAGATGGCCAGGGAGTCAAATCATTCACTAAATGCTGTGTGTGAACAGAGGAATTCCAAGCAGGTTTTTGAGGTATTGTAACAACAAAACTTTCCCATATGTTGCCCCAGCTGACAGCTCACCAGGGAATGGAAGGGAATGGAAGGGAATGGAAGGGAATGGAAGGTGCTCCTTTACCTGTGGAGCTTCCTTAAAACTGCTCCCACATGCCCCTCACCTGCCTGGACTTCCCAGCAGAGGGAGAGGACATGGCAGTCAGCACTTGTCCCTTATAACTGGTTGTAAAGCTTGTCTAATCCAATGGGAGCTGCAAGTCCACACTTCAGATTCCCAGCCATTTCAAAAATAAATAAAGTGTACTAATTAAAGCAACATTCTTTTTCTGAAAAGGTTTTTTGGTGGTATTTTTTTGCTACACTCAAACCTGTTCACAGACCTTTACCATGGAGATCTATTTGAGAAGAGGAGGACAAGAACTACTCCAAATTCTCATGGAAACTTCTCCAATACTTTCATGCCATGAGAAAGCTGGCTAGAAGTGAGGGAACCAAACAGTACACCAAGGAGCTACTCATACTAAACAGTTTGTCTTCAGAAATTGTGAAACACGTCCTTCCTTCTTACAAAGGCGTTTCAGTCACCCATTTATTCAGTTTATCTAATACAGAGGCTCTTTAGCACTGGAATCCCACCTATTTGGACAGGACAGAGGGAATTCATGCATTTCTCTTCCTCTATATCTCTCAGGAGTTGTGAGCATTGAGAGACACAAGTTCAGAAACCACCATCTGTGGGGGGTGGTACCTTTCTGCACCTCTCCCTTACTGCCATTCCATGGGATGTATCTCTCAGCAATTTACCACATTCTCATGGTAATCAAAGGTTAAATGGTGGAGAGTCCATGAAAGGTCACTTAAAAAAAATACTTCATTGGACCTATAAATATTTTATCACTTAAACTGAGGAAAAATCAGCAAGTGTACAGAGGTGGGGTGTCCAGTCTGGGAAATGGCATCTGTGCTTGTGTTCTCCCTTTTTTCCCTACAAATAAATTGGGTAGCTGTGGAGCAACTCTGACCCTTTTACAAACCAGTGACGGTCAAGTCAGTTAACATTTATAGACATTACAGTATCTGTAAAACTGACCTACCTTTTCTTTTGTAAACACTATTTTTCATTAATTACTGCCCCATCTGCTTCAAAAAGCATTGACCTGAAACATGGAATACAACTGAGTAGCCTAGAAGCAATGGTTCATGCTCATGTAAAAAACAGTGTAGTGAGGCTATTTTGGAGCACAGAAAACCACAAAAATCATGATTTGGGATTCTGTCAAGTGGTCTCCCAGCAATCACTTCATAATAAGAGGTGCATTTTTATATTCAAAACGTGGTCCTGTAGTTCAAAACTCAGTGCTGGCTTATCCCCTGAAGTATCTGGACATAAAAGAGATCTAATATGAAAATTAGCCTCTGTGAATAAAATATAAACAACACTAGAGGGTTTTTTTAATTGCTGAAAACCCAATTGAAAAGGAAAGAATGTTTAAGTATCTGCCTTTCATAACACGGTGTAATTCTAGAAATTCAGTGGAATCAGAAGTAAGCTTATAGGGAACGTTATTACCATAACTATGAGCATTCCTTTATTAATGCAAAAAGTTATTTACAGCAAATCTAAATAGAAACAGAAGAAGACATAACAGCAGAATTCTTGGATATCCTGGGGATAGTTTGCTTATACAGAATTATTTTAATAGTCTAACAGGAAGTGAGAAAGGAAGGAAGAAAAAGAGAAATGCTTCTCTATTATTAAAGTACAGCTCCACTGCCCAGATGGAGGATGTAATTGAGCAAATCCACAGTTAGCAGCAGTGTAAGTGGGCTTATTTATACCAGTTGAGGGTTGCTACAATAAATAATACATATAAAAAGCTTGGATATGTTGGATCATTCAGATTTAATTGAAATTTTTTTCTTTAGATTACTAAACAACACAGAGTGGAAACAAAAGGGCCACAGTCTTTGTTGCCATCATGTTCTGCGTGGGAAACCTGTCTCTCTTCCAACAACTCCACAGGAATTATATGAAAAAATGCTCAAATCTCTGGTCTTCCTTGTTCATTTTCATGAGCACAGACAACGCTGGGGAAATTTGCCAAAGGCAGAGTTAGTATTTTCTCTTTTTTTGTTGTTTTGTCTTCCCTTTCAAAACGAGGGGTAATCTCAGGGAATGTTCCCTGTTCAGGGCTGGGAAATCTCCCTGCTAAATACATTTTGTGAACTCATCCTGTCCTGCACAGCTTCACAGGCATCTCTTCTTCCTGAAAGCAAATTCTCTAAACCAGAAAAAGGTAAATTTACAAGCTGGAATTCACATAACATCAAAACACGTGATTCAGACAACACCAGTCTTCTAAACAGTCATAAACTCTAATGTGAAATATATACACCAAGGAAGAATTCCCAAACTTAAGCAGTTTCCAAATCGCTCTGAAAACATTGCCAGATGTACAAGTAACATTCAGCAGTTGTAACTTGGCCATTTATGTACAGAATACAGCCCATGTGGGTTCACTTGAGGTTAAGTGGCAAATCTGGACTCAAGTTTTAGATTAGTGAAAAAAATGTGACATTTACATTGAAACTGGAAAGAATGTATTTATAAATGTTTCTCAAAATCCTACCCTTTCATTTGTCACACAGTAGTTTTCTCTTTACATCATGGTATTTTTTATTGGCCATGTACTGTGTTTTTAAAACAACCTTTGGAAAATCAAAGTGGTTTTCTGTTTTCATGTGAACAGCAGTGGAATTTGCTGCTGTGTTTTTTCCTGCAGTCACTGACACCTGAAGGTTAACATCACCAAATTTTGTCACTGGGTTTATTGGTAGGTCTGGCATGACAGATTTAAAAGCTTGAGTGATTCACTGATGTTCAACATTACCAGAACCAGTCCTGTGTAAGAGTAGGAAGCATTTTTATTCCCATAACAATGCCCGTGACAACAGCCTGTGGGATGAAGATGGAGGGAGAATATGAATGAAGAGTTTCAAAAATATTTTTATCTGAGGAAGTGTTTGTGCCTGGAAAGCACACAGGATCTCAAGTGACTCACTGTACCTCGGGCTGGCTCCCACCTTGCTCTAAAAAACAAACTGACATTTTCATACCAAATTGCTCTGATATTCCAAGCACTGCCAGCACCTCTTTGCTATCAGTAGGTTTCTGCCTTCCAGAAGAATTTTTCGTGGAAATTTTGATAGAGCAGGACCAGGAATCATAAGAAAACTATTTACTCATGAAAGTAAAGGTAATACTAATCCTCTACTCGCTAGCACAGCTTTACCTGTGTGAACAGAAGATGAAGATGTGTTTATGGGATCCAAATCCACCAGCACCTACCACCTACTCCCAAACAGTTACACTGCTGTGGGATTTTCTCTTTCAAACTGATAATACAATTAATAAACATATGACTTACATTATAGAACAATGAATCTCTGGTGTGGTGCTAATTAAAAAGCCAGTATTACATTACTTCCTCAGGGGCTCATTTTATAATTTTTAGGATTATAGCACATTGATTAATTTATACAAGTTTTTAATCCCCTAGTATTTAATGAAGTCTAGGAACTTGGGAACTTGTGCATAATTCAGATTTGTATAATTTTATTACATGGGAGAAAAGTTAAACCGGTCATGTACTACTACATGTAGAGAAGTGTCTGAGCACACCAGTTCAAACAGCAGCCTATTAACCATTTGCAATGAAAACATTTGAGCCTGAATTAATTCTGGGGTTATTAGATTATTTTTCAGCTTGCTAAGGACTCCAACAAGCATCGCTTGTCTTCTGTGCTTGTCAACTGCCTTTTAATTAGCTACTGTGGAACAACTGAGCACAGTGGGAAACTAATATCTGCTCAAGTTATCTTCCATATCATTTAGAGAGCCTTGCAAACAACACTGTCATTATCCTGCCCAGCCCCAGATTTACCCACTCTGTAAGTTAAAGTGGTTTGCTGCAAATGGAGGTGGAAAAACGCACTGCAAGTGAACACTCCAGGAACCAGCAAAAGAAACTGGTGAAGAGAAAATATTCTACAAAGATAAAATGATTAATTGTGTTTCAGGCTGCTACCTGGTTCATTTTTACAACCTCAAAAATGCAGCTCAGTCACTCAGTTGTCAAAATGTTTGACCCACCCACAAACCATAGGCTTAAAAACAAGAGGGTTTTATTTTAAGTCTTCTGTACACAGTGTAAAATATCTCAAGAGCTACACTTTCAGGAAACATAATCCTGACTCTAAACCCAGGCCTTCTTATACCTCATGGGGGGAAACAAAACAAACAAACCAACCCAAAAGAAAACATAGGCACTGAATTCTGAAGTCATGTTTAACCAGACCTCGTAGGAGGTCAGGGTCAGGCTCCAACTCTGGGCATTAATCAAGAGAAACAGAAAATCTCTAGATGCTTAGAGCATGTTTTCTGGTCCAGTGATGGCTAAAGAGAAACATTACTGAATCTCCAGCTCTCTACAACGTGTAAATACAAAGGAAGGAGACTGATTATTCAAAGCACTGAGGATTATTATGGAGGTGGAGGGGGTACAGTTCTATTTAGTGGCACTGCCACATTCTGCAGTGTTTGCACTCTAAGTTGTGAGACATAAAAAAGGAAAAACCTGCACAAGTCACAAGTACAAGCTGAGACTGACCAGTGAATCTGCTTAAAGACAAGATTTATGAGCAATCCCTAATGACATTTTGCACAAAAATTTCTTGCTTTTGTCATTTGTTGGTTTTACAGGTCAGGCTTTTCAATTTTATCTTTTACTTTAATTTGGATTCCCAAGATTTAGATGATAACAAGGAATTAAAAAAAGACACGGGAATGCTGGTTAAGTAATAATTAGAATTGATAAGCACATTGGTCTGCACTGTGGGAATGTGGGACTCACATTCTGCTTCACATGCCTTTGCTGTTTGGCAGCATCTCAACACTCCCCTCACACAGATGTAACCAATTGAACGTGGCATCTGTCTGGGTGGGGACTGACAAACACGTTTGCTGGGGTATTTATGTTTTCCAAACAAGTGAGCAGGCATGGTATAAACCTCTCCTTACCCCCCTGCACAGACACTCAACAATGTTGTTACTCAGGAGAACACCTATAGTAAGACAGAACAGCCACTGTGTTGGTAAAGGTGGTAAGTTGTCTCTACTGTGTGATAAAAGCTGTTCCAAAACCTAATAATTAACTTGAGTTTGCAGACTATTTAAAGAAAATTCCTTTTTGTTCCTATTTTAGAAAGATCTAACACTGACAGCAATACTAAAAATTAGACTTTGGTGCTAAAATGTACTCAGCCATGAAACATTTATCACCTCTTCCAGAGGAAACACCTTTAGATTATTAAATATCTGGGTTTATTCCGACTCAGGGTGCAGTGCCAGGCAGAGAGGTAATTACACAGCAGGGAGAAGTGTCTCTGGGAAGGCCCTTATTTATTTCAGCTCCTCACAATTATATTCATTTTCTACATGTTTTTTGAAAATCACACCAGCCTGTCACGTTTCCACCTCAGACAGCAGAAAATGATTAGTGGTATGAGCAAAAGTCACATTTTCCTGTGACAGTGAGGTGCTCAGTGCAGAGACAATGATCACTTTGGACTCAGTCTTGGGGAGCTTAGACACAGCACTTGTAACAAAGTTTCCCTGTAACAGCTTTTAATTGTTTTTTGGTTCTTTTAATTTGCACTATTTATCCAAGGTAAAAATTAAAATCTCCATGTATTTTGTCTCATTTTGCGTTTTTCAAAGGCAAACTTAAATGCAAATCATTATTTTTCAAAATAACTATTTGGGAGACAGAATATGCTCTGCTCCCAGGGAACAGCCTCAAACTGCAACAGGGGAAGGTCAGGTTGGACATCAGGAGGAATTTCTCCCTGGAAAGGGTGGTCAGGCCTTGGCAGGGGCTGCCCAGGGAGGTTTGGAGTCCCCATCCCTGGAGGTGTCCCAGGAAGGCCTGGCTGTGGCACTGAGTGCTCTGGGCTGGGGGACAAGGGGGGATGGGGCACAGGGGGGACTCCATGGGCTGAGAGGGCTTTTCCAACCTCAGTGATTCTGTGATTCTGTTTCTGGGGTGTAATTTAGCAAATCAAATAGGAGCATCTCCTTACAGACTTTACAAGCTCTCTCTGAAATATTATTCAGTATCATTCTTTAGGTTTCCATTAAAAATTCCACAGATGCTTTGGTAGTGCTCCTACCTTGGCACTTCAGCATCTCCATAGCTCACCACTCTCACTAGTTATCTGCCCTTTTGCCACCTCTTTTTGTCCAGTCACATCCAGTTCATCCCAAACACACAGCAGCTGTTAGACACCCTGTCCTAAAAAGCTGTGCCATCCCTGGAGGATCCTGTGTGGCTGATGTTACACCTTTGCTCTGCATGTGTTCCCTGGGTTGTCACACCATTCCCGGGCAGTGACAGTGGCTCTGATGTGCAGCCAACACCTGCAACTACTTGCTGTCATAGGACTCTGCTTTAATTGCTGATAGGTTTCTACACTTTAATTGCTCTGACTGACATTTCCCATTCCAGGCTGATGTTTGCCTCAGGCTTTTTTTTTTTTTAAGTTTCAGCAAAAATTATTCAGCTTTTTTTTAATAGAATAATTTAAGTGGAGAATACATTGTTCTTACCATGGTAAATTTTGCCATTTTATTGAGACATTCTAGTACCCTCTGATTTACAGCAGTGGCCTGATGTTTTACTTAAGTTAATGTATGAAGAAGCTAGAAATGTTATCCAAATTTAGACAACTTAGGAATTTGTGGAAAATTACAGATAACATGCTTCAAGAAGAGGGAATTGCTAATGCTGCAAATTGAAGCATTCAGAAGTCAGGAGTGGCAGAGCTAGGGATGAGCAGCAGCTTTCCCCTTGCATGTAGGCATTGTGATTCCATATCATCAGCCTTGTATGTCATCATACAGAAGCCCAGGTGGCTGAATTAAGGTTGCATATCTTGCATTTCCCAAGTTCTGAGGATTTTGTGTTGGTTGTTTTTTTGCAAACTACCTCATTCTTTTAAACACTGATTGATCTTGTTTTGGAGTTTGCAGTAAAATAGAGCTGAATGCAACATTTACTTACCTCAAAATACAAATCTAGGATTCTCTACCTAAACTCTGTTGAAAACACATAAAGGTCTCACGCTAAAAAAAAAAACCCTAAAGCAGACACTTGATCAAACAAGGTATTGTTGGGATGGGTTGCCTTGGAGGGCTTGTATAGCTGAGTTAAGTAACATCAGGGATCCTGTCTGAAAGATGTGTTCAGCAGGAGAATCTCTAAATGATTTATGAACAGCTGAATCAATAAGCAACCCCTGGTGTTGAAAATGTCTTTTGAAGTGAGGTATCCAGGCTGCTTTCACCGTGTCTGCCTGGAGTCCAAAATAAGGAAGCAGGTGGAAGATTAACATCTCAACAGGCTCTTGAGGAGCAGGATTTCCTAAGGAAATCTTTCCTAGTCATTTAGCCACTATTGCCCCTCAGACAAAGGTTCTGTTGGAAGAAAATTGGAGAAAGAGTCGTGATAAAGCTGTGGGATCTCTGCAGCACTGGAGTACAGGAGCTTCCAGTCTGCGGCTGAGAAGTGCTGGGTATTGTACAGACAGAATCACAGAACCACAGAAGGGGTTGGGCTGGAAGGGATCTTAAAGCTCATCTCATCCCACCTCCTGCCATGGGCAGGGACACCTTCCACCAGCCCAGGTTGCTCCAAGCCCCCTCCAACCTGGCCTTGGACACTTGCAGGGATGGGGCAGCCACAGCTTCTCTGGGCAACCTGGGCCAGGGCCTCCCCACCCTCACAGGAAAGGATTTCTTCCCAATATCTAACCTAAATTTCCCCTTCTTCAGTTTGAACCCCGATGCAAATGGGATTATTGTCAAAAGGAAAATGCTAATACTTTGAAATGCTTAGATTTTACATCATGCATTATTTTTTGCTTAGATTCTGCATAAAGAATGTTCAACAAAAACCTCACTAAAAATATTAGAACACGAAGAAAACCTCCTTTGCTGTTTCCCATTCAGAAATGCCACAGCCACTGGCAGTGAACTTCAGGGGCTCTTTTGCTGTCCTAGAGATGCAGAAGCAGGCTGAGAACATTGGTGGAAATCCAAGGCTTTGGGGCTTATTGCTGAAGAGAAGAAAATCTGACACTTCTAACTGCAGAACCCAGGAGCTGCTGGGTTCGCTGTCACAAAGCAGTAACTTCAACATGAAGACAAGGCTCTTCAGCATGCAAGATTATTAATGTAAAACTAGGATCAGGCTGCCAGGTGTATGGGCTACCAGTCCTAGGACTAAGAGCCTCTGAAAATCATTATTACAATTTTATCCCTCAGCTGTAAGCTCTGAGAAAGAGGACAGAAAGACCTATCAATGCACAGCTCCATCCAGACATTCTGAGTCTTGATGTTCTGCTAAGAACACCCATAAAATCTGCTACCAGGAGTTGTATCACTCCACTGCAGTGACAGAATAGCAGCTTCACAGTACCAGCAAATGTGTCACATATTCATGGTTTCAACCAATAAACTGTGACAGACATCCTTCTAATCATTTTCTGAGAAAAAAAAACCACCTTGCTGAGTGAAAATTCCTGACCCAACCATGATAATTATGTTGAAAGCCACAAGAAATGCCAGGTATGGGAACGGACTGAACTTCGCTGACTATCAGCTTCACAGATTAAAGATTTTCTCTGATTTTTTTTTTTTAAGGGGGAGAAAACACCAGACATCTGGTTGAATTTTAACATTTCTTAGTAGAGACTTGACAAGACAACAGACTCCCAGTTAATGAATTCAAAGCTCCATGAATATAGAACAGCTCTAGCTCTGCGAGGATGAGCGTTGCCTCCAGAGAGCTCAGCAACAGAGCACTGGTGCTTCATTTTGTCAGGAAGGTTACCCAGCTATGTCACCAGAAAGAATCAGCTCATTTCCTTTGGGATCACCACTGGTTCAGAACAGCTCCATCTAGTTAGGATAAAACACACCAAAACCATAAGCAAGTAACACAAGGCTGATTATCTTCCCTTCCAATGAAGTTTCACGTTCCTTGGGACACGTCAGTGAGGGATGCAGAGTTTTTAAAAGACCCTGTGGCAAGAATGAGAGCCCTTGGAGTATAAGGAAAAAGGAGAAGCTCATCATAGCCTTTTCTTACAGGGAGAAATGTTGGCAAACAAAGAAGGGTCTTTGACTTGCTGTCTGATCAAACTATTCCAAATGGCAGATGGATCCCTGAAAACAGAGGAGTTCTGTGCTGCCAGCAAGTACTTTTGCTTAAAATGTACTAGAACCTGGAAACAATAAGAAATAAAGCAGAAGAGCTCAAAATGTCATGGATAATGTAGACATCTGTTATAATTGGGCTGCATGAATGCAGCAGAACGTTCCCATAAATACTCCCTCTGGTATTGGTGGCCGTTTGCTCCAGTCACACTGACTCACCTGGCCACGAGCATTCCACACACTGGCACAAATATTTGTAGAAAGCAATTTAGAGCCATGGAAACAAAATTCCATCTGCCTAGGTATGTTCCCTGCATTGTTCCCAGAGTCAGACATTGTAAAGAATCAGGGCAACAACACACAGTGTGGCACAGACATCTCATCCTGGGCCTCTGCCACCAGCACCACAGGTACAGAGTACAACCCAACTGTGCAGGTGCCAGAGCATACTGGGGCATTGCTACTGCAAAATATTCCTGGAAAATTAATTTAAAACAATGCAGCAAATTACTAGATGTGGTAAATATGGATTTTCATATCTGGCCTTCACAGAAATTACAATAATATTAATAACGTGCCAGAGTTTAGCCCTACCAGATCTAACATTCTCTGTCCCTCCTTTCAGAAGAGGGAAAGTGAGGATAGCACCTGTAATACTGCTATTAATGCCTTCCCTTTAACAGTGTGAGAAGGGACCCTTCAGCCTGTACTGCTTATTCTGGACAGCAATGGGTTACACAGGGAACAAAGGCAGAACCAGATAGATATGTCCTGTCCCCAAAGGTTTAAACTGCCTCTGTGTGTACACATCCCTTCACAATCACAAAAATTAAACAGGAGCTGTCAACAAGATTATTTTGGGGGAAATCAGATAGCAAAGCATGAGTAATTACCTCAGCAAATCAAGTAATCTCTTTAATCTTGAAAGGAAATTTCAAACCTGCCTTTCAGCAGGCTTTATTTCCGTTCCCATACTCGATTTAGGTGTAAAAAATGTTTGGTTTTATTTTTAAGAAATGCAGAGCAGGCCTGAACTCAGAAGACCGTGTCTTGTTGGGTGTGAAGAAATTATTTAAGACAAATTATAGTGCTGTCACACTCATACCTCATAGTTTAAAATAAATCTTGTCATCTAATTATACAAGAGCTTGAGTTTGTTTAACAAATTTCTCAGAGGTATTTCTGTGGCACTACATCTCCCTTCTCCTTTGATTATAGCCTATCATGTCAGTCTTCTCCCTCTATAGCTTTGGATGGCTCATTGTGGTATTTAACAGGTTGCATTTATCACATCTCTCCTGCTGGGCTAAAGCAGACAAAACCACGAAGCCTCAGTACAGTTCTTGGCAAATCACAATTAAAGAATTATTTCAAAACAAAGGCATCCTGAAATGGGATTACTGGTCCCAAACTAACAACCTCCACAGGAAGAAACTGGGTCTCTGAAAACAGTTTTGATGTCCCACCCACAAGTATACTGAGGGAATTAAGGGAAAAGGAAAATTCCCCTTGTGTTTTAATTCCCAAGCTGGCTTATCAAAATGTCAGGGCAGACTTGACTAGAATCAGCCAAATCATGGTAATTATTTCAAGAAAATACTGTCTGCAGAAGAAACCGTCCATTTTTTGCTTGTCACTGAAGTCAGATAGACTGTAAATTGTTCAAGAGGCAACAGGAAGAGAGGCAAGGAACTATCATCAGAGAAAAGCAAAGTTAAGCACAGCTCCCTAGAATTGTCATGGAATTGAAAGAATTTCATTGACCAAAACATTAAAGGCAAGTGTAAAAAGTACAGTAACCAGTCTCCACAGGGAATGTGAAGCACTTCAGGAATTTGGCAAGGCCCAAGTGACTAGGCCTGACTGTGAAAGATGACATCTTATCTCACAGATGTTATTTACTGTAAGCCAAGAATAATATTTATGGTTTAATCACCTGATCATCATAATCTGGCTTCTTAGTGACTCATAACTGCAAGTACTTGGGAACATATGACTGCACACCCAGCACTGGGAGGCTGCATCTTAAAACAGGTCAATTAGTGTTTTCCAGCCCATGAATTGCCAAGCCCCAAACCAAGATGGGTCATTTCTGGTTCTCTGACCGACAGAACATTACAGATCCCTGCAGATCCAACCCTTCCACTGGTGTTCTGGAGACTGTGCCACAGCTGGGTTCATGTGCTCACTAATTACAGTTACCTTGCAAAAGGCCCCACTGTTAAGCTGAGCTTAACATTAACAAGCTGTTAAATTAAATTTTGATGCAGTTTTGAGGACTCCCTTCAAAACTCAAACACAAATGTGCCTATTCCATTAAGCAATGAGGACCATTGGAGGGGAACAGCAATTTTAAAAGGCCAATTGTGTTTGCTGATTTTTTCCCCCCTCAGTATTTCCAGCTGCTTCTTTCTTTTCCCTTCAGTGAAGGAACTGCAGCTGCTTCATCACTTCTTTCAGACACATTCCTATTACTGGGCATATTCTGCAGGTATCACAGTCATGATACATTCCCTGATTGCATTCAGGAACATCATTTTTGAACTCTGTTATCAGGAATAAACTGACTGTATTTCCAGTATTGAAATTTAAACCAAAAATTGTAAAAGAAGGGGAGATATCACAGCCCTACCTGTTTAGTTTACAATTTAATATCTCCATCAAAATCAGATTTTGATGCATATGTTCACCCTTTCTATTATACAGGATCTAATTCAAGATCTTTTCAAACACCACCTTTATTCCAACACTGCCTCAGAATCAGAATTAATAGCAAACTTTACTTATCACAGTAATTATTAAAATCAGTTCTTAGCAACAAAAAAAGAGTGAATAAGATTCATAAGCAGCAAACCTTACCCTGTTACTTCAGGAATTTTGAAGAAAAACCAAAAAAAAAAAAAAAAAAAAAAAAGGGAAAGAATTTGTGTATTTTCAATAATCAATCAGTAAATTTCTTTAGTTTTTAAAGAATTTCCACCAAAGTCCATCTCAGTCTCCTGGAGGAGTGAAAGCCCTGCTAATGGTTTCATTTCAGAGCAAGAAAGATTTGCCTTTCCACCCTCTGTTCCATGCCCCTCCAAGAGACTTTTGTCTTGTGGTGGTGGTGGTGATGAAAGAAGCTGTTTGCTTGTGACAAGAACAGGAAAATCTTACGGATGAAAAGCTTTTTGGTTTGTTTCTCAACTAAATCAACAAACCTCAAAATATACCAGTTTCACTTTCCATTTTGGAAGGCACTGGACAGCAGGGCACAATGGTGTTCCTTCATTATTCTCTCTACTGATCTTCAAATAATGCTATTTGGGATCAGTGACCACCTCAGACATGCCAATACAAACACAGTTTTGTTCCATAAGAACTGCCATGCTGCCATTTAGTGCATCATACAGGACTGTATAAATTAATCACAGTTTCACACAGTGGCTCTGTGCTCTGCAATTAGTCTTTCCAGAGTTACTACTGTCAGATCAAGTTTTTATCTAGTCTTAATTTTAAGCATTTAATTACATTAGTATTCACACTATAAAACATACAAAGAGGTCTCAATTACCATTGCCCTCCATGAAATGAATTAGTTTAAGTTATAAATCCACTCTCCTCTAGAAAGGAACATCCAAAGAATCACTGTTTAGCTCATGGACTATCTGGTGTTTTCTTCCTGTCTAAACGAAATATCCTCACTGTACTCTTACTGAAAGTGCACAAAATGTCCATTTATCCTTGTGCTTTTCATTTGTTTTTGAGTCACAGGAATGACCCTTCATCTATTACTTCATTCAAATGGCACTGAACCTTTCTGGGGATTCTGCCCGATAAGTGATGGCACATACCCTGAAAATCAAACCTGTTAAAAACATCTCTGGCCTTCACGTTTTGCCAGATTACCCCTTAAAAGGAATCTTTTCTCAAATTATTGCCCTCTGTGTTTCAGCACATTTCAATTCCAGAAGCTGCATCAATGATGGAAAAAAAGAAGGAAACAACTAAGAATTCAGCATTAGCAAATTTTCCAAATGGAACTTTGACCCAAAAGTGTCAGAGAGCTGAGTCAGAGCCCAGCCCACACTCTTCATTTTCTCTTCTCTTTCCCTGGCTGCCTGGATGTTCCCAGGCACTGATGGGAATGTCAGTTTTAATGTAATTTTAATTGACTGACGGAGTGCAGATTAACCCACTGCAATTTTCACACGTCCAGACCACGTTAACAATTCTCTGGACACAGTTTGTCATTGCTCACTTGCCTGTGCCTTCACCTGCACCATGTGGGCATTACCCACCTCCTTCCTCCACCCCTTTGGGCAGCCGCCAAACTTCAGGAGAACTTCCCTTCAGTCAGTGAGCACACCCACGGGCACATCCCTTCCTCTGCAAACCTTCACCTGCCTCCTCTGGAGCAGGAATGATGTCTCCTCCAGGAACAACCACTGCCCTTCCTGGGCCTGGCTCAGGACATGCTGCTGCTTCTTCCTCTGCATCAGCACAGGCTTAGGAGGTGCTGACTTTTCTAAAGGAACTGATGAATTATGTTTAAGGAAGGAATAAAAATAAGCTCCCTTGCCTTCTGTGAGAAAGAAGGGATGAGTTTCTAATGGTAAGCAGGAAAGTTGTGCAAGAACAAGCAAAACTGGTGGAACGGATGCAGGAAAGGATTAGGGGGTGCAGAGAAAGGCCAAAGCCTGGAGCCAGCAATGTGGAAGCACAACTTCACATATTGGCAGGGAAGGCAAGAAACAATATTGGCAGATAGGGGGTGAGAAAGGAAAGAGGATAGGAAAGGATTAATAATTCAAAGCTAGCTTAGAGTGGCTTAGTCTCCATGCTGAAGATACAGACAGAAACAGGAACACAGGTGGCTCAAAAGAGGCTTCTCTGCAGGCCCCAGGAGAGCACTTGTCAGACAGCACAGAACACTGGACAATATCCTCTTCCCTGGGCAGCTCATAAAGAGGATTAGCCAATAAATAGAAAGGTTTCTCACCAACAGCTCTATTCTGCATCACAGACACCCAGCTAATGCTCCAAGGCTTGTCTAAGAAAGAGGAGAGCAAAACCATTCCCTCAAAGCCAGAAATCTGCTCTTGGAATGGTGATTCAATGGCTGCTGAGCCAGGGCAGGTCCTTCACTGAGAGCTGGGAGAGCTTTTCTCCTTGCCTTAGCAGTTGTGAGCAAACACTGCTCAGCAAGCTCTCTGCTTTCTATACATGAGAGTTTTTTCTTAGTGCCATGTGGTTAATCCAGGTGTCTTCACAGGAAATGTATTTCAGAGAAACTTTCACTGATGTCCATGAAGAGAACCCCCCTCCTTTAACACACACCCATCCCATTTCTTCCCAAATCCCTCTAAGGCAGCTATTTTGCCTCCACCCTGCTGGGTATTACTGACAAGTCTGCCTGACACTGAGCTTAATTTACACATAACTTACACAACAAAGAGAGAATGATGTAAACTCGATTCATATCCTGCAAGCCAGACTCCTATTCTGCTAGCAAAAGGATTCACTATGTCTGGTGGCTACTGAAGATGTATAAGAAAACAAGACTCCTGCAGGTGTCTGAAGTAAAGCGATAACAATCTCCAACCTCAGTGCCAAAATCATTTTAAAATTTCAGTTAGTTCTTTAATTACTCCAGAAGTCATTATAATCACAGCTTTGCTGTTGGTCTTCAAGAATTTTCAACCTAAGCAAACAAGAAATTCAAGGAACAGTAACAAAATCAGCTCACAAATAAAGTAGCTGAGAAATATGTCTTAAATGGTCTCATTTTTTCTACTGTACTAAGTTGTTTCCTTAGTTCCCATTGTTCACATGCCCTAGCGAACCATAAGAATGATAGAAAGTATCCTCTAGCTATAAACTCCTTCCATAGTTAAGTCCTGAAAAGAAAATATGTACACTAATTATCTCATCATTAAGTCACTAATTATATTGGAAAAAACCTAAAACACATTGATTTTTTTTTCTTTTGCCCTTGGGGGAAAAAGTTTGTATATAATTATCAGTTTCCCTAACTCTCTACTTGCCCTTTTGTTTTAATAATGAAAGAAACTCTTTCATCTGACTGCAAAATAGTATCGCAATGAGACAGGCTGGAGGAAATATGAACCCAGTGATGGTTCAGGGCTCTGGAGAAAACCAGCAATATCCATTCTAACCCCTTCCTGACCTACCACTGGCCTTAGACAAACAAGTTAAACATTCAATTAGTAGAAAATAAATGAATGTGCTGTTTATTAACTTGGAGGAGAAAAAGCAATGTTGTGCATATTAATTGCCCTAATATGTCAGACAGCAGCTGAACTTCTGTTCCATAAGTCCCATCCAGTTTCAGACACCAAGGCAACTTGGTAGCAAAATGTCTTGCACACAGGTCTCTGCATATTTGCACTACATAGAGGAAATGTGGACTTAATGATTTCTCAGTTTCAGTGTGTCCCGAACCTTGTTTATTTATCACAGCTCCGAGCTCCGGAACTCCTTGATATCTATTAATTTTAACTTGTTTTCCATCCTGTATCCATCTTCCCCTGCTCCCTCATTCCCTGCTCTTTGCTTTGAACTTTAGCTTCTCTCTCTCTTCTGATTTAGCCTATTTACATCCACTGTCTCAGAACCTCATCACAAACAGCCCCTCCAGCTGCCCTGCAGGATGCTCTGCCCTTGCAACGCTCCAGCAACTCCAACAATGTCCCGTTTGCAAGGCTCTCAGTGGGGGACTGAGAGGGTGTGTCAGGCTGGTTTTGGGGTTGAATTGTACTAAAACCAGCAAAACTGACTCAAACTACCCCAAAGTTAACACCCTGACAGCGAAGCAAAGGTTTGGCAGATGTGGTAAAATATCGAAAAACACTGAGCTGACACAGCTGGACTGGAGACACCTGGCTGACAGTCCATCACTTTAGATTGTGGAAGTCCAGTCGTTGGTATGGGTGAGTTATATAATCTCTACTTAATAATTGTTTCCTTTTTTTTACCAGCTTTAGTATAATTGCTTTAATATAACTGCTTTGATACAGTACACTATACTATACCAATAATTTTAGCTTCCATTCTGCAAATAATTGTGATTAAGACCTTTTTGTCTAATCATTTATCATCATAAATACCCATTTTTATATGAATATATCTGATTTGTCATTCTTAATCCTGTGGGACAAAGTTCAACCCAGGGAAGTGCAAAGTTTTCCCCCTCCATTGCAAGACTGGCAATATAATCTCAATGCATTCTATGCATACTGTAAAACAAATCCAAACCCTACACAAAATGTTCACTCCAAAGAGTAGAACAAAGTAAAACTTCAGTAATTGCAAGTCCCTTGGCATTCTAGCAGCAGTGCTCAACAAAATATGGATATTCCTGATTTGTTATTCTATTGCCTGACCTTGAGAATATGTGATCACCACCCATCCTCACAGCCTGTACAGAAATCCTCTTCCAATCTGTTGTGCACTGTTGAAGTTAAGAAGTTAAAGCTCAGATTTGTTAATTAGATGTAAGAAAGCCTAGGATGCAGAAATTTAAACTCGATATAGTTCATTTCTGGAGACAAAGAGGTCAAGTGTGCATTGCACTGAGAGCTTACCCAGCTTTTGTGGGTATTTATGCAGTACTGTAGGTAGGCACCACCATCCCATTGCAGTGCTGTGGTGGGAACTGCAGGCACTTCTAGAGTTACACACAATTCACATTGGACAAAAGTCAGTTTTAACACCAATAGCTCTGTTGCACAATTGGAACTCCAAGAATCTGCCAGCAGGTACGAGAAGCCAAATGAACAACATCCTTTTCTTCCCTTGGCCTCAGAATCACAAATATTATCTGGTTATAACAGGTTTCTCTGTCTTGCCTGGTTGGTAGCTGGCATTCCAAATATCCCACTTGTTTTCACACAAACAGGGTGTACTACAGGCTCACCAGGCTTGGGGCCCCACTTCACAGCATCTCAGTTTTCAGTGTTCAAAAAGAGTTCAGGAGCCATTCTCACAAAAGTCAGGCTGATTCTGCCAGTCTTTGGGTGGAACCCACTGTCCAGTTCCATACACAAACCTGACTCCAAGCAGCCAAATACATTTGTGTATCCACATGAACATGTGGAATCTTCTGACAGAGTCAGATGAATAATAAAATTCTGTTTGTTCTTTCCCATTGTACAGAGGTGTTCTCTGTACTTGTGATCACTCATGTTTCTCTGCCTCACCCTCTTATGGATCCTGGGCTGTTTTGAAAAAGATGCATCTGCTCCTCTTAGCCACAAATTGCTGTAACATCCAAACCTTTTCTTCTGATTTTTTAGCTGCAGAAGAGCATTTTCCCAGACTCCCAGTTGCATGTTTCCATTTATTTCATTGCCATGTCACTAATTCCCCCTTAGGTCTGGGGACATTTTTTTGTGAGAACAGATTGCATTGACTAAATTTGTTTTTTCTTCCAGAAGACAAAAAAAAAGTCCTGTAGGTGGGTTCATGTGTATGGTTCATGTTAGGACCATTTTTATTATGAAGTTCTATTGTTGCAGAGAAGTCAAGTGGTCTTGCTTCAAATTCCGAGACAATGCAGAGACCTGATGGTTCCCCCCAAGCTGCAACAGGACACACGAGTTGGGGAGGACTTTTACAGAGTGTTTGTAACAAAGGGCAGAAGCTGGAGTTTCAGGGGATCCAAATCTGGAACATTTCTCCTCAACATTTCATTTGTTTGTATAAATCACTGTAGAGGATGGTTGAGCACTCAACTTAAAGCAACATTTAGATTATCACATTCTGAAATCATGAGTAAGAGTAATCAAATTGTCTAAATAATGTGAAGCAGCCTCATTTGCTGCTCTCTGCCAGCAATTACAGTGCCTGGTTGGTAATTTTCTCAATGTAGGAACCTCACAAGCAACAGAAATCTCTTTTTTTCCCCATAATAAAAGCAGACATGAAAGGATAACAATAAGTATTTTAAAACAAAAGATATTTGCAAGAATATTTCTATGCTGTCTGTATCAACTTCTCCTTTCTTTGGAACATCACAGAGCCAAGTACTAAAACACTTATTGATTATTGTCAGAGCATTTTATTGCTACTTCTTCTCTTGCACAGACAAAGTTTCAGTTTGGGAAAATAAGATGGGAGTAGGCAGGAAAGATGAAACTACTTTTGCCTTATGGCAAAACTGACTTTAGTGAAAATGCATTTTTGTCTATGTGATACAAAAAAATAAGGAATAAATAGAAAGTTCAGGTTTTCACAGCTTGGTTATAGATGAAACACATCTTGTACAGTCATGAAACTACAGTGGAATAAGTGCCACTGGGAAAATTAATAACAGGAACAAGTGATAGCATGAGCACTGGAACTAGTGAACCCTGTTTTTTATGGATTTAAATTGTGTGTTTGGATTCTCTGGTGTTTAATAAAGTAGAAACTTTGCTTGCTTGTCTGAAGCCTTGCCTGCTCCAGCCTTTCCCTCCATGGTGCCATTAAACAGCTTCTCCACTGCTCCCAGCCTGAATCCATAACATCTCTGGAACTTGCTATTTCTTAGAACCTTATTATTTTCTTAAATTTAGCTCAAGTTAGCCAAGTGGATACACAGCCTTCCACACCCCTGCCCTATCCTCAGGATGAGACACTGTGAGACTGGATTCCTTAAGAAGCAAGACTTCCAGCACCTTCTCCCCCAGCTGAGAGGAGCTCACAGCAGCAGTGCCCAGCAATGCCTCATCCCCAAACCTGCTGGAACATCCTGCCTGGCTGTGCTGCTGACAGAGCCTGGCAAGGATTAGTTTATTGTGTCCTGAGCCCACTGCTTATCTTACACACCAACAGGGCCTCATTTCTCCTTGTAGTGTTCAGTCTGTCTGTCTGTCCACTGCCTCATCCTGCCTCGATTTAGACTGAAAACCCTTTGAGAGAAAGAACCAAGCTCTTACCTCGTTTGTTTCTTTAGCAAGAACAAAAATCATCCATGTCTATGACCAAGAGCCTGAATGCTGTGTTTATCCAATTAATAGGTAAGAATTACATTAATAAAAGGCCAACTGAGCAGGATACTTGGTAGAGTCCCACAGTGCTCACCCTGCTGGCACCAACAAGGGTCTGTCAGTTGTTCTGACACACCAAAGGAGATATTATTCATGTGACAAACAAACCTGTCAAATGGCTTTACCAGCCTGCCCAAATTCTAACAGAGTGTTTATTCAAAGCAAACCACTTGTTCAAAGTTGTCAGTCATTATTTTTCATATTCATATGCGTACCAACTTGAGGGTTACTACTAAACCTTCCCAGGCCTCCTTCTCCAGATGCATTGATGATTGCACTTTGATTTATGGCTCAGCACCAGGACATTATTCAAAAGGCCTTGATAACTCATTTATACTGGTCAGTTTGTGCATTTGACTTGACAGATTCATCTTCCACATTATCACCAGAACTCACACATGGCCCCCTGCCCGTGCTCTGGATTTGAGGCTGGATTTGAAATCTCTCAGCACCACTCAGCCCATTCCCCCTGGAGCCACTGCCTGTGCTCTCCCTGCACTGCAGTCCCGTGGGATCCAGTGCCCACCACACTCCTTCTCACACACCCAGCCCAGGAACACTCACTTTGGAGGTCTGTTCTACAGTACCTGACATTTCAGATGTTACATCTGTTTAAAGTGTCCAGTGGTAAAAGACAAAACCTTGGCATTATGAAGCGCAGCCACACTACCTTTATTTGTAGTGAACTTAAAATTCCACTGCACCTTTGGGGCTACTTGTGTTTTTGCATTACTTTATACATAACACCACACTCTGTGAGCCCATAGAGTCAAACCTTTCCAAATCAGAATAAAAACATCATTTCTGAAAAACAAATTTCTTAGAAACTAGAACTCAAGTTCTCCTCCAGGCTGTGAGAGTTCAACTTCCACTCTGATAAACACTTCAAACAGGGATGTTTGAAAGGGAGAAGGAGCACAAGGGATGAACGCTGTCCCTCTCCTTCTTTACTGCTTTAGACCACAGGAAAGGACCAGGCATTACAAACAGGGGCTCATAAGCATATCAGTGTCATGCTAATGCATTTCATCAGACAGCCTATAAAGGTACTATTATCTTTAGCAGTAAAAAATAACTGGAGACACTTATTTCCTTTCAGGCATTACTCACATTCTGTTATCAAACTATTCAGTGCTTAAAGAGTCAGTAAAGATTCCAGAGATCAGGTGAGAAAGTACCTTCAGCTGAGCAACTAATTCTAACTCTAATTTGCACAACCTGAATGTTCACTTTTTTCCTTCTTTAGTCCTTCCTCCTGCTCCCTCTTTTAGTGATACAAAAGTCCAAGGTGTGAAAGAGAGCCAAGTTCATTATTTGTAATTCGGAATGTCACCAGATCATTTCCAAAATTCAGGTTATCACATCATCACTTCAGCTTCTAGAAACTCATTTATTTCTGACCTGTTTTGCATTCCTGACCTGTTTTGCTATTTATGTAAAAAGATGAATACTGTTGCCTTAGCTGCCACTGCTTCTGTGTATCTGTGCATAATATATATTTCAGTTTCAATTTATTACCATAAGACCTCAGATTATAAAGATTTTGTCTCATGTGACAAGTTTTGCACTCATATATTTATTTATTTATTTATTTATTTATTGTGCAAGTTAAACTATATGGGGACTTAAGTAACTGTACACATATTTTCATGAAATAACCATGGCAACTGAACATACTCCACGTGGAACAAATCCATCTCTGGAACACCATGTCCCACTAGATCTTCTTCAGTGAACTCAAACATCACCAGGATACTTTCAGTGTGCAAATAAACTACGTATCGTGTCAGATATTCCTATATTTTCCTAGTGACTTCTAGGAGAGTCCACCTAAAGCTATTAAGGTCCAAAGATGTATTACACACAGGGCACTCCAGCAGCATCTGTAATAATGGGAAATAAGTGACTTTGTTTCTAATAATATGTATGTGAACAATCCTGAGTATGAGTAACTCTTTTGCTTTTATTTCTTTGTGACATCCAAGACAGGCTCAGAAGCAAAACCCTTCCTGATAATGACAAAAAACGCAATCCCATCTTCATGGGAACCTGTTTTTTACAAGACTGAAAAGGTTTTTCTCTTGCACAAGGTTATTCCCTTCTACCTGGCCAAACCAAAACAGAATTGTTGAGCAGGTTGAGCCATTGGATGAAAATCCCATCTTCTGAACAACACTGATACCTCACGTTTATCACTGTACTGACTGTCCAGGGTTGTGCCATTTACCCATGTTTGGTTCAGGTGCCTGACAATAATACAACATTTCTCAAAACACTGAAAGAAAAATGAATGAAAAACATTCATCTGAAATTAAGAACTAAAACACAGTATCCTGGCACTCTAGAGAGGGGTAGAGATCCTGAAAAGTTGCTTTTAGGAACTGGTAGGACAAGAAATGCCAGAATTGTCAAGTCAGAAGCCTTTCCTAGACCCAGGTTAGCAGTTCACACCCTCAGGACACAGAATCAGGACCAGTTTCTGTGTCAGGCTGCTCTGCTGCAGGACCAGCATGAGTAAAAAAAACAGGAAGTCGGAAATGGCACTGGGAAAAACTGTCTTTTCACATTTGTGTCTCAGTCTGAAGCTCAAACACAGCTCATACTCTCACCACTGTGTCAATCTTTGCCAAACAGCCAGAGAGGCTGCCTTGGTAATTAGCTGAAAAGACAAAGGCCAAAGGTCAATTAGCCCAGGAGGCAAAGGCTAATTGCACACTTGTCTTTGGGACACAAGCTGGGAAACTCAGAGCCAGTGGCCAGGGAAGTGCTCTGCCAAAGTCTGAGAGAGGATTTAGCAGAGGAGGAGGCAGAAAGGAGTGGGAGTTATTGCTGGGTTTCTTTTTTCCTGCTTGGAGAGTTCAGTTACACTGGGAGTTGAAAAAAGCATGACTCATCTTGAAGGATTATTTTAAAATGAGACAGAGTCACAGCTCAAACCAATCTTGTGACAATTCCTTTCTCTGCCGGAGGAGACCGAATGCTGAATGCCTGAGGAGAGCTTCCACCTTCACAAAAGGCTTCTAATCACCATTTCTCCTACTCTAAGGGATTATAATCTTTCCATTTTTTCTTAGGCAATCAAACATTTACTGGAGCAGAACTATAAATCGAGTATTCCAGTCTTATTATGTACCTGTAAGATTTATTCTCTGGATCCAGACAAACCCAAGTGGTCTGTGCAAAATAACCCAAGTTGGAACTGAGGAACAATTAGCTAAACCACCGTGGTGGTGAAAGCAGGTCCAGAACTCTGCTTGTTCATTTATAGTGGAATTGAAACAGTGAAAACATTTCAACAGAAGAGTTTCAAGCACTGAAGCCAATATCCTGTAAGTCTGGTGGGTTAAGCAATAAATGCAGAAGTCCCTCAATGCTGACTTGTTGGATTTTTCCCTTGATCTTGACCTCAACAACTTTTCCCAGCTGAATTTATTTGGCAGGCTCAAGTAGTCTCAGGCTGAACAATACTTCATTTTTCCAGGAATTTGCTATCCAGTGCAGTTAAGCATATTTTGCTCCACTTTATGCCATAGACTACTTTTCTGTGGTTTGTAAATGTTTGACTTGCCTGTCAGGTCTCAGCCATCAGCAGAATGATGGAGTCGTTCCACAAGAACATGCTCTTCTGTTGAGGGTAACATTTCAGGGCATTATCAGATGAAGGTCTCTGCTGGCTTTTCTGGTCTTGGGTTCTTTGTAAGGCTTCACCTGCACATGTTTGCATCAAAACTGGGTGTCTCTGTCGGCATCATCAACATCATTCCTTTTCCTGTTAAAGAATAGAAGATATTTTAATAGTCTTGGTCTCTGTACTACATAAAGAACAGATTATACATGTAGCTATTATAGTTTTAAATCCATCCAGGTCTTCAGTTTTGTCTGCTGAGAGTTTCGATCAGTTCAACATTAAGCACAGTCACGGAATCACGGAATGGCCAAGGTTGGAAGGGACCTCTGGAGTTAATAACAAGGAACAAATGTACTGTAAGACCTGCCAGGTTTTCCCTTCCCTTCTCTTACTGTATGATTAGCAAAGTTCAGTGCCTCTAAACTGGCATGAGGGTGTTTAATGTCAGAGCTTAATAACACAGCATACATTAAAAGTATAAATACAACATTTTTGCAGCTTAGGGAAAATATTTGCCCAAGACAAGCCGTATCATCCAGTGTTTTGCTGGATATAAAATGACCCTTTAAAGCCTTCTGACATTCTCCTCAAAGCTGAGGATTGAGGCTATGACCTTTGCAAAGCCTTCCAAAGAGCTTCACAATCAGCCAACTCTAAGAGAGAAAGTTTCATTAGAGGCCAAAGACTTTTTTGATAAACATGGTGGCACAGTTGCCCTCTCATGAAAAATGGGCAACATCAGTTCTTGCTATTTGAAGCAAAAACAGCTGTTGGGACTGAATGAGTTCAGCAAACTTGTTTTGTAGTTTGAATCCAACCTTCAACACAGGAAATCTTAATTGAATGCAAGGAGGGTGGGGGGTAAATTGCTATAAGGGACCCAGGGAGGTTGTGGAGTGTCCATCCCTGGAGTTACTACAACGTAACTGGAGCAGCTCTTCTGCTTGGACCCAATTTTACTAAGCGTTGGACTGGGTGACCCAAGAGTCCCCACCCAACCTAAATTCCACCCCCAGCTGAACTGAGCACCCTTCAGTCTCTATTTGTAGTGCTATGAAAGCAAAGGTCTGCTTGTAGCTGTTGGGTCACTAGGGATGACTGAACTGCAGTAAGGGAATCTGCCAAAAGTAGGACAGGATAGGGCAGGACAAGATTGGATAGACCTGAAATCTGAAACTTTACACTACAGGTGTCATCTGTCGAATGGGGGGGTTCCACCTGACTGGAAGCAGAACTACTGTGTTGGAGTACAGACACAGTAGAAAGGCCACCAGAGTCCCAGGGGCCTTTGAGCACACACTGTCACCCCACTGCACAGCCCTGTTCAGCCAGCACTTCCAGCGTTTTTCAACTGCTATTCACACAAAACCAGGAATGAGCTGGAATCACACTGGAAGCAAAAAGGAGCACAGGAAGGAAACTGAGTCCCAACCTCCCCAGGATGGGTTTGTTGTAGAGGATTTTGCAACTGCTGCTCGTGTCCATCCTAGAGGCAGGAACTCAGCTGTTCTAACACACCACAGACAGTTTCCCACCCCTGTGGGCTGCTGCATCCTGTGGTGACTAAGGAAAGGAAGGTACCATGTGTTCCAGTTAAACAAATGAAGAGTCATCCTTCTACATATTAAGGCTTAATTGTCTAAAGCAATGCCTGTAAACAGAGCCCTGCAAGGGGCAGAAGGGAATCAGACCATTCTAAACAAAAGCTGTTGAAGGCCTCAAGCACTCAATCTGTAGAGTAACTTGAATGCTCCAGAAGGCATTCCTGTGGGCTGCCTACTTGAATATCCAAATAAACCAAGAAGAAATGAAACAATCTATTTGGTCAAAGACAGCATTTGGTAAATGAACTTATGCAATAGCACAGCAAATAATCTGGAAGATCACAATGTAAATATCAGTTCTCTTTTTGTTTATTTTCTCTGGCTTTCTGAGATCTCTTTTCCTCCCCTGAAGCCTTTTTTCCATTCTTTAGTATGCATCAGGAAAAGCCTTAGATCCCCAGGCTCTAACAGAAAAGCCATAGTCTCATTTTTTTCCATCAAGAGAATCGCTTTTGGTTTTGTCAGCCCTGAAGGTGCCAGACCAGAGTCATTCATTTTTGCAAAGTCATTTTGCAAAGTCCTTTGTGGTGGCCCAAAGGAGCACAGGGATTGCTGGTGGCAAGGCCTCTGTCCAATCCTCTCCTTTATTCTCTACAGTTTGGTCACTCAAAGCAGCCCATTCTCTTGTTAGAATCCTGGCCAGCAGCCACCTCAGTGACACTGCTTGTGCTGCCACCCTGGAGAGGCCTCTCCTCCTTCCCTCTTTGATGGGTTGCCAACTCTAGTTCCTTTTCATCACGTAAGATATGTAACTAAAGTTTTTTTCCCTCATCATTTTTTTTAGAAGAAATGGGCTTTTATCAATAAGACACTATCATTAGTGGTATTATCCATCTGTATCCAAGCGTAATTTCCCCAGGTAGGAAACATTTTCCAGCTGGGGATTGCTGGAATATGGTTCATTATAGCTGCTTCTTGCACATCCAGGGGTCCCTCTGTTGATGGTGGAAATAAATTACTACAGTGCTGCTCCCACTGACAGTCACAGCACAGACATGGGATAACACACATTCCTTCTTTTTATTGGCATTGCTAATTGTGAAAGGGAGATGATTAAGCAGCAGTTTTGTTCTCTCTGTTAGTTCAATCCTAATAAATCCAGTGAGGTGGCAAAGCAAGCACCAATTCACACACATTAGAATAATTTCACAACCACTGCCTTCTAGAAAGGGAATCAGGGCTGCTGGGGGGAAGAAACAGTCCTGGTAATTTTTATTCAATGAAATGGCTATGGAAAATTCAGCTAGAAAGGATCATTTTCCCACAGTGACTACCCACAGTGGTCTTCATTTCAACAGCCCATCACCAGGGCAGGAAGGGGCACTGAGCTCTCAACTCTGCTCACAAGGAGCTTTAAAGATTGACCATTTCCACAACTTTCCACAGAAACATATCTGTCAGGTGAACTTCTAGGCAAAGAAAATAATTGAACAAAGAAAGCTAATATGAAAATATTTCTGTGAGGGAACGGTTTGAACACAGAGAGGGCTTCTGGGTTTGTTAATAGGCCTTGTTTCACCTCCCTTTTTAAATAATCTCCTTCACGTTTCAAAAATATTCTTTCAAGAAAGATTGTAGGATAGGACTGCTCCCATAGCAAATTGCCAGTCCTGGTGGGTTAAAACTGTGGAGACAAACAGGATGGGTTCCATCAGAGGGAAACATAGTGTTCAGTATAAGGGCAGAGTGCAGAAGTGCTTGACTGCCCTCAAGCACAGTCAGAGTCTCCTGTGACTCACAGAGCCCAGAAAAAAGAGTGGATTCAACTTCTGAAGAAGGTTGTTTGATGCAATTAATCCCTGTTCCCAGGTCACGATCAATAGGGATTAACAAGGATGACTCAGGTGGTGGCAGGAATTCCGGGCTTTCATGGCAGTTGATTCCTTGCTGGAAAACTGTGAGATCACAGAAATATTTTATGGCATCTCTTCTGGCTTTTTCCACATTGCTTTGTCAGCTGTTAAGAACAGGAGGGTTCTCAGGAGTTTTCCCTCCTTGTACAGCCAGGGATGAAATGGTCTCATGCCAGTGCAAAGGCAGGGCCAAGAAGTCAAACATTTGCTGAGGTCTTTAGGACAGGTCTAATCCTGGCAGGCCCAGCCTTAAGACCTGCTCAGCTCTTCTGCTTTGTCCATATGATCACTGGAATCAGATTTAACTGGAGAGGAAAATGAAGAGAAACATTTCAAAAGGCTTGGAACAGTTCGGGGTTCATTCTTTTTTTTTTCTTTTTTTCTCAGAGTTTAGTGGCATAAAAAGAAATTTCTGTAAACCAGAGAGATCTGGCAGATTCAGTAAAAATTTTTCTTTTTGAATTTCTGAAAGTTTTATAGAAAGGGAGAGTGGTGCTTAACTCTCTGAGCTACTGGCTGGCAATGAAACCTGGGACATGGATCCCAAAATCTCAAGACTCTCAGAGTGCCACAGGAAGCAGAATTGCCCTTGTGTGGAGACCAACACAGAGGGACCGAGAATTTCCCTTCACCTGAGTCTCCAGCACCCCAAACCAGCTCCTTTACAGACGCATGAATGTCTCTGTATTGCAGTCTGCGCTTTAAATACACCCTAAAGGCAAATTTAATCCCTTTGATTTAGCTTTCCCTCAATAATTTAGTCACACACATCCTCACACAGCACATCCACTCACTCACACATGTAAACAAACAAATGAAGGAATGAAAACCTATGAATTAATCAAGCTATTCTCCTGGAGACTCTCAAAGAAGAAAGTAAGAGAAATTGTAAATGATATTTCTGTTTGGGAGGCAGCTGGATTTTATCATGATGGGGCCATGCAAATATATAAATATCTGAGATGAGAAGAAAGAAGATGAAATGAAATGGATGGAAACATTTGTGCTGTCAGTAACATGAAAGAATAAAGTTGTGGGTGCAACAGAAAATGATTCTTTAAATTAGACCCATATCCTCAGCATCATATTGAATATCCTTTCCACTAACCTGCCCAGAAACTATTCCTGCTCTTCTCCAACCTGAACCTCAGCTACTCTTTTCTGCAGCCCCAGTGTTCAATGCATAATAAATGTGTGAGAGCCCCCAGGTAACTGATGTGTCAGGCAGCAGCCTGAGGTGGAGCCAGGACCTGCATTTCATTTGTTATGTGACAGCACTGCCCACCTGAACATTGGTATAGCTATTTACTGCCCATTAAAATGCTCATCTATATTTTAATTATAAGCCTGTGGCTTCAAGTTGTATTTATAAAAAAGACATTAATTTCTATTTTACTTATTACCAGTGTAGTTCCAAAATGAAGCTCCAGGCAGTGACTGCATTTAAGCACAATAGGATTCTGATTCTTTAACTCAGACCTGTCTCATTTTATCAATATTCCCTAAATGGTTATTTCCTTACCCTCTGTCCTTTCAAACTACAGGTACACAATGAATACACAATGAAAGTTTAAAATTAGCAAACAGGCCGCTGCACTTATTTTTCTAGTAAAGCATCTTCTGAAGAAAGAACAGTAATGATTTCAAACTATTCCCAACAAGGTAAACAGGAAAAAAAAAAAAGTGTTCCCTGAGAATTTTTCCAGACTGCAAAATTCATAAAATATCTCAGAAAAACTGTTTTGAAAAAATGAAATCCCAGAATTCTCCAGGGCTTTTGTAAGTGATAGTGACATGAAATACCCCTTTTCTGGCATATGGCACATGCTTTGGAGCTGGGAAAAAACCTTTTTGACCAAGCAAATTACAGACTTTTCTAGTAATAGAAACAGACACTTCATCAGAGAGGCAGCTTTGTCTTTGTAGGTAGGAGAAGACATCCAGATGGGGTATAAATTTGAGTGAGTTTTTAAAGGAGCCAATATTGTGATGTCCATTGTCTGATACAGAATTACATTTACAAATGTGCTCAATTTCTGCCTGCAGCAACAAAACCAACATTGGAACTTATAATCATTTATAAATAAACCCCCAAATATTTAGTCTAAAATTGTATGAGTTCCCTGTTTGTTGTTAAACAAACAAGAGCCAAATGGTCCCATTAATTTTATCCTGGTTCTACTGGACTAGAGAAGTGAGCAAAGGTCAGAGTGCTCTGATCTGAATGTTTAGAACTTTGATTATGGAAATAAGACCAAATGTTAACAACCATGAGGAAAGTGCAAACCCTTAACAAAGATAACAGTCCCTTATCTCTTCACTGTGCCTCCCTCTCTTTATCTCTGCACAGTCCTTTCCTTCTGATCTGCAGAGGTGATCTCTTCACCCTGTTAAATCATCCTTATCAAGCCTCCTGAATGCAATAACCTCTTTGGCACATTACCTATCTTTTAGGATTTGTATTTAATATATTGTGTTCTTCTTTCCTTTTTTTCCTTCCTGGGAGGTTACTCCGGAGCTCAGGATTGTTGGATTACTCATTGATTTCACAATTACTTTGTGCTATGGGTTGTTTTCGGCTCTGTGACCGACTGTTGCAAGAAGTAAAAAGAGATAAAATATCCCCTTTTCTCCCCCTCTCTCACACACATAGAGTTTACTTAGTTACACACACATGATTTCACACTGGAAAACCCTCAGCTTCCTCAACATATTTATAAAGCAGAAAAGAATTCTGCACATACCAGATTCACCATCAGACAAATGACCTGAATCCTCTCTCTGTCCATCACCCATTTTGTTACTGTGTTGTAGGATAAGTTCATCCGCTACCTGTGGAATGAAGACTGTCTACCAAGCCCAAGTAATACTTTTATGAAGCATAAAAACAACCTTAAAAACTGCACTGGTGGTAGAGAAACCCCTTGAGAAGGGAACTCTCCTACACTGGTTTATACATGTGGTTATTGGGAAAGTATGTCCAAAATTTTAAAAGTCCATTTCAATCCATTTTAAAAGTCTTTTCTCCTCTTGATTTAATGCAGGTTTGTATAAACCTCTCAGGTCAGTGTGGACTGGGCAGCAGGACTGCAACAGTTTGGATGTTCCTGGTGCCTCCCAGCTCCCTGTCTCTGTGCAGTTCATTACAAACTGGGCTAAGAAGAGATGTGGTGGGGAAGGGAAGGCCAAGGTGAATCAATACTGGCTGAGACAAAAAAATGGTTCTCTGCAAAGAAAGCAAGATTTTCAGCCTGCAACTAGTCACTCAAAATTGATATTGAATGTTTCCAGAAGGAATATTTTTCTTGTTAAACACTTAACTGTAGTTATAACATCAAAACCAACAAAGTGGGTTCTATTTGGATTCTTACACAGGTCAAAAATAAGTACTGCTTTTACTAAAAATCACAATCTCCCAGTACAGTGTGACTGGCAGAGCTTTCAGTAAATGGATCAAAGATGTTCTTTACAGAGCAGTGAGTCACTGAAACCTCCCTGGGAAGGAACCAGGTCTGTGCTTGGGACAGGCAATTCCTGCCGGCCAGGAGAGCCACACTCTTAGAAAACAATTATTCCAACTGTTAATGACACCTACAAAAAGTAGGACAGAGGCCAAAACTCCCACACTTGCACCACATGAACAGTCTCTGACCTCAATAAATACACTGGTATGAAAAGAAATACTGAGAATTTGGCTCAATACATGGAATTTCCATTCAATATATTGGGCTTTCCTGTACTTTGAAAACAAAAAAGTACTTTGGATTTCCTTAGTATTTGTGATAATATAAGCAAAGGCTCAACAGCTCACCAGAAGAAATGAATTCTTTATCTTCACTTTCACAGTGCTGTAACTGGTGCTTTTTTTAATTCATAGACAGCCTTCCTATGTGATTAATTAATGGCTTTAAGAAATAGAATTTTGGTATTTTTACCATTTTTGTGTCATGTTCTACAGTGAACTGTAGGGTGGTTATGCAAGAATAATTTAGAGATATATTAGCATAATAATTAGAAGCCTAGAAGTCTTTATAGTGTTTTTAATATTTATGCTTGATAAATATTGCTCTATTTGTCAGTTTATGCAGTATAAAGTGAAACTTAATGTAAGAAGGCTATTAGCATAAAATTAGCATAATGAGTAAAAACCAAAACACAAAGGTAATCAAAAATAACAGAGGTTGTTTCCTCTTGCCTCTCTCAAAAGACATACTTTACACCCAAAAATCTGTGTTATGGAAAACAAATTCCATTTAAATTAATTATGAAGTTCTATTATAGTTGTGAAAAATGGGTATCTTTCCACAGTTCTTCCAGAAACTGCTTTTTTTCCTCTTTCAAACTTCTTCCACAGAGCCCAACCACTCAAAGAATGAGATCATTGTGGTCACATGGCTTAGGAAATGTGAATTTTGTAAAAGGATATTTGTCCAGTGTAACAAGACCATTTAGCTCTGAGTTAGGGGTGGTGGGAAAATATCACATGAAACCAAACAGACAGAGCATAGACACTGCCAAAAAAAGGCAAACAGCAGCAGGCAAAAGCCAGTATTATCTGTACTGAGAGATCCATCAGCCAAATAGTTACTTCTGAACATCTAAAGTTTTAGAGGAACACAATATTTGAAGCCTGAAGTTGCATCCTCTGAAGTTCATGGAGCCAAGTGTGATACCAGATACCTGACACTTGTTTTTGCTGCCTTGTACAGCTTCCCAGCAAGGTTCAAATCTCTATTTTCCACCTCCAGCCACCAAAAGTTTGTCCTGTACTAGAGAAACCCGTGGCTTTATAACCATCTCTTTGAGATGTGGGCAAGTGGCCAAGCAGGGATGGGAGTGAGAGAGGGCAGAGAGAGAATGGAAAGACTCCAAACCATTCCTTAAGCTCCTCAGCTGTGACCTACATCAGCTTTATGAGGGAAACATTATGAGACTGGTTAAACCTCCTAAAAGGGGCTTCGAAGCTATAAAGCCATTATTCCTTGGGAGTAAATATAAGAGGCAGTTAAGCTACAGAAGCTGAAACAACAGCAACCATCTATCCAGAAGATACATCAATACTCAGAATTAAGGCCTGGGAGTGGAAAAGCATCACTTGAGAAGATTTAATAATGTGTGAAAGATAAAAAAGGGGAGAACTGTGCACACAGACACCTCTAGGCCCTCACATTTCGCTCTCTGAGGGTTACAGGCTGCTTGAACTCAGACCAGTGTTACCCCTTGTCATGGTTTGAGATCCCCTACACCTTCATTTCCTCAGCCCTGCCACCGAGTTGGAACCCAGGGAGCAGCCCCTGGGAATCACAGGATATTCTGAGTGGAAGGGACCCAGCAGGATCACCGAGTGCAGCCCTGAAGGGAATGGCCCATGTGGGGACTGAACCCACACTTTGTGTTGCCAGCACCGTGCTCTGGCACTGAGCTCCCCTCAGGGTCCATTCCTACAGCAGCTCTGGGGGCTTGGGAGATTCCCCAAAGCATTCCAGCCACATCCCCACTTTTTTGGTGCCTTGTGAAGGAGCAGATACAAACACAGATGTGTAAGGCCCACTCTGGGGATGTCTCCACTTGCTGCTCCCCGTGTGCACAGGGGAAAACCACAACGTGCAAACCCCGAAAAAAAACCTCAGTGACTTCACCTTCCTCAACTCAACTCTCCCTACTGCTTAAAAGAGCACCTGGCACAACCCCTCATGCTTGGGTGAACCCTCTGTGCATCTCCTGTGACCCCTCCTCACTCTGCAGTCATGAGAACACATCTGTAACATTGCACATGTGCACACAGGAGAGTTTCCTCCAACTGAAATATTGATCACGTTCTTGACATTTCTGCTGTGGTTGGTACAAGGACATCCAGGTCCTGGAGTCACTCACAAAGCCAGATCTCCTTGGCAACAGATACAGTAAAACACAGCTTGGAATTACTGCTTTTTTCTAAACTATTATTTTTGTGGGACCCCTATAGGATTAGTCATCAGAAGGAAATGGTTGGTTTACACCAAAAATCTGTGATCCTTCTCACACCCGCAATATCTGTAAGATATACAAATTACCAGTGTAAGGATTTGTGGAAGAGATCTGGAAATAATAGAAATAAGCCTTTTAATGGGCACAGTAATTATGCAGATACAACAGATGCTAATAACAATTTTCATCTCTGTGGAAAAATGATTAAGGTTTGAAAGTACAATAACAGAGATGCAGAGGAAGGATACAAGAGAGTGTAGATGACACAGACAATGTATGTGTGATCACAATTGCTAATTTAAAAAGAACTTTCACACTAAAATAATCTCAAAACCATCTTCTCAACAGCAATCTGTTTGCCTTTCATGCTGTTTTCCTGCTGCCTGTTGCCCCAGTTCAACTATTTACCACTTCTGTTTTCTGTCATAAGCAAAATAGCAGAGCAGGTGTCAAACCAAAGCCTTGAATATCTGCTTGCTGATAATTCTTCCAGAATTATTCTGAATAATTCCAGTGTTTGTCTGAGCCTTGTGCTAAACTCAGGGAGTTGCATATCAAACTCTTTCAGAGCTCCCTGGGGGTCAGGTGCTATTTGTCCCCAGTACCCCAAAGCTGCAGTGCAGGGGTGGTTCTGTGCCAACAATGCCTCAGTGGACTGCTCTGAAATGCACACCCAGGACAAGAGATAAAGCTTCAAATTGCCACTAGCTCAGTGTTTAATATAATGAGTGGTGGAATTCAAGTTCATAGCTCCACTTGTGTTAGGGTGAGACTTTCTTTAAGTTCAAAAAATTGGTCATTAAGATAATTAAAGTTCTGGGCCATCTTACCCATCAATCAGTCTTTCTTCTGAGCACTTAACAGTTATTGCTGAAAAGACTCTGAAATAACCCATTAACTCTGCACAGGTTTGCCAGAAATTATAGGTGTTTGGAGATCACTGGGAATGAAAGGTGGCATATAAATCAAAGGCATTGTCATCATCTGATACTCCCAAAGCCTGCACTCACCTCAGTCATTAAGGGCTGGTATCACACCATTTGCATCGGAAGCTGGGACTTCAATTTATTCCCAAGATCAAAAAGGGAGGTGATGAACTGACACTACAGCAGAGATCCTGGCAAGGGATCCCAGAGACAGAAATGTTCCTGGAGCTGTCCTTCAGAACAGAGCAGGGAGTAATAAACCTGCTAAAGAGATGTTCAAATCAAACCATTTCTCCCCAAAAGTCCACACAAAAAACAGCTTAGCAGATTCCACAGCACTGTGGAAGGAAGATTCACCCCCTAGCAGACAGTATTTTTGGGAATGATGCACATCTCCACTCCATCAGCCACAGAAGCTAGAGAGAGAGCAATTACTCAGTGCACTCTGAGTGTGCTGGGCTTCTGTCAATTATTTAATGACACAGTGGCTGTGCAGCCATGGCAGAGTCACCTCTAAAGCAGGCACTGCCAGCAATGTGTCTGTGGCAGCTTTGAATTTAGCATGAACCAGCCTTTTCATATTTTTTTCCAGTTTTTTCACTGAAATTTGCAACTAAAGGGAATCCTTTCCATCCCAGCTGCCCTGGTAATGCAGACAAGGTTCTCCAGCACTAAGGTGATTGGGATAGAGATGTACAGGCAATGCCACAATCCAGATGCCACCAGAGGGGAAAATTTCACAACAGTTTAAGGAGCGCTGTGTTCACTTACACCTGTTGTGGTTAACCCTGGGAGGGCAGAGCATGTCCCTCAGTGCTCTCATATTGCAACTTTCCCACCATCTAGTGGCTGAAGAGTCACAGATAATAAAATGCCTTCACAGTCCTGAACCTCATGGAGGGGCTTTTTAATTATTTTTGTGTTTTAATAAGGCTCCTTGTTTTTTAAGGAAAGCACCAAACAAAGCCACTTTACAGCTGTCATTTTCTGCTTCAGCATCTCTGTTTTCAGGTTAAAAAAAATTGCTCATTCCTAATGTAACATTTACAGGAGACAGGAGCCCAGAATAAACCCTTCCGTGGTATTTGGCAGCAAAAGAAAACAAGAGCTTATTCCCGATGGGGTATCAGCCTGGCCAAATTATGATACCCTAAATTAAAGAATTGTTCCCTAAGTCACTGCTGACTGTTACACTCAAGAGAGAGGATGAACATCTCACAGCAGGCAGATCATGGCAGAAATAGCCTGGTTTGCCAGGACCTTGGAGAGGTTAAGGCAGGTTTGAGGATGTGTCCCTGCCTGCTGGGCCTGCCCTGCTCTCACACACTCTGGGACACACCTGGACACACAGAGGAGAGCTGGAAGCTGTGCTTTTCTGCACTGTTTCATTATAACATATCCAGAGGTATTTATGGAATTAAAAGTTCAATCACTGCTCAGTACTTTGAGAAATGTGTTCCAGAGATGTCAAAAAGGATGCTTTTAACTTATGGCAAATGCTTATTTCATATATATCTTTCAAATAAGTGCCCTAAATCTGTTCTGTGAGCACACACAAAGACTAGATATTAACATTTTTGGTATTTACTGAGACTAATTCTGGGAGTGTTTGCAGAAAGTTATGAAAAATAAGACAGAGATCTGGCTTTCTGTTGTTCTCTGGCAAACTCATCAAGAACAGCACATGAAATGCATGGTCATAATCTACTCTGTGACAGATTTTTGCAGGAGTTAAAAAGTAAAAAAAAAATACTGTTGTTTTTCAAAGATGTCTCAGGAGTTTGTAATGAAAACAACAACCAGTGTGAGCAAACACCCACTTCCTTTTGTATTTCCAAGTCAACAGCATCACACCATTATCTCTCAGCTGCATCCTGGGGGTGGGAGAAGCAACGGAGGAGAAGACATTTTCCACGAGCCACCTACAAATCGGATGGTATCCAAAGGCTCACCCCAAGAGGAGTCATTGAATGGCTGAGGCTGCTGCAGAAGCCAGAGCAGCATTACAAATATCACTTGCTATATATGTGCTGTCCATGTTAGAAAAAAAAACAATTAAATTGGTTTTAAAATTCTCTAATTCAACTCTTCACATGGAATAAAAACATCTAACTGCCTTAACAGTAAAAAAGCAAAAGTTTTGCTAACCCTATAGGATGCATCTCCCATCTAAAGTAGAACAGGTATAGTGCTATTCAAACACATCCCACCAGTTTTGGGGAAAAGTTTGGATGGCTCCATTTTGAATATATTCCTCCACAATACATATGTACTCTGGACATCATTTTCTAGTCCAAAAGTAGCACAAGATCCCCCTTTTCTGCTTAAATATTAAGGATACATTCAAAAGCAGTTCTTGGGAGTTTGAGCTGCTATAAACTCCCTCAGTAGAAGTCACAAAACCACTTCCTGTGGTCAAAACTAATATTCAAAAATTACAATTAAATATCCATATATCCCTTCCTGCTGCAGATTTTTTCCAAATCTATAGCATTACTTGCCTGCTTTGCCAATGGAACCACTTGTACTTTCAATTTCTGCTTTAGAACTCCCAAAACATCAGTATCTGCCCTTATGTTTAACGGAACATACCCTGATTCCCAGCTCCTCCTGCCCTTCTTCCCATCCACGGCCCTTCCATCTGCTTTAATTGATATTTTATTTCATTGCAACGCTCTGTGCTAACAGTTTTTTGGCAGCGGATTAGATGTAAACTCCACTCTAAAAGGGAGACCTGGGCATGGAAACACATTCCCTTTCTTAGAGAGACAAGGGAAGAGAAGAACAATCAAAGAGGGTACTTGGTTTAGGGTGGAGAGGGCCCTATTTAGTACTATTTTGATTTATTTGCAATAAAAGATTTTAAGCATTCTCCTCTGATAGCTGTGGGGATGTGAGGAGAAGGAATGTCAGAAATTATTGCAAATTAAATATTACAGATAACAAACAGAAGGCAATCTCCTACAAGCAGATCTGTGTATCTTACACATTGTGTATCATAATGTGAACATCTCCTGTGGTAAATATAACTCAGGGTATCAAACCTTTCTGCAGAACTGACACAGAGATAGAACTGAAACCCTTCCACAGAGCTGTTACAAAAACCATCGAAAGAACAGATGAACTTTGAGGCACCTCTTGAGAACCAGCCTTAGAAAGATAATTTTTTTTCTGACCACTTTGTGATGTGCATTTGTTTTTCTTGTCAGAGTTTTGGCACTAACTGGCAACGCACAGCAGGGAGTGTGAGCCTCAGAGATTTGCTGCTGCTGCTGCTGGGTGAGGGCTGGAGCTCTGCAGAGAGCAGCAGGAGCTCAGGACTGACACACAACAAACACACACCAGGACTGCGGCTGCACCTCCAGCACTGCACTCATCCTCACTCTGCCTGTCCCAGGGTGGGGTTCTTCCATAAGTCATAAATCCACTAAGAAAGGTCCCACTTTTCATGAAATATGCAGAAAATTGTCTCAAAACTTTTATCTTTAAGCCCATGGCTGTTTGCTTTGCCTTGCCTGTCCCAAAGAAGAGACATCACTGACATCTCCAAGATGGCCCCGTTTTGTTCTCCCTCCCAGTCCTGTTCTGTCACTGGGCCTGAGAAAAAAAACAGAATCTGATTCAGAACCATCAAATATAAAAGATTTCCAGACAGCACCAAGGTGAGTGTTCCCAACAAAGGAACCTGTAATCTGGGAAGCTGTCACACAACTCCACTGCCCCCTCTCCACTCCCTCACCAGGGCTTGGGAACAGCAAATGCTGCTCATGAACAGCTTTTGGAACTCATGTTCCTGTCAGCAGACCAGGAATTAATCAGCAGTATTTCCTGATTTTAAATAATGGATAAAACCCCAGCAAGTTGTTGCAGATAGTTCATAAACCAAAAAAAGTGGCAGAGCTCATATGCTAAATTATTCATTCTGAATTATTTTGCTCAATCTAATATTTGTACCTGTACATATGGGAGGAGAGAGAGAACATTTACAGCTTTTAGTCATATTTTAGAAATGTTCATGTCAATTGTATATAATTTTCAAGGTTAATGGCTTTTTGATACATAATAATGGAACTCCCATTTATTGTACATATCCTGGTTGCAAAACCTGTTTCATTTGCATAATCAGAAATTGCAGTCAAGCAAACCTCAGCATGTGGTTATTCATCTGATGAAAATGTAAATTTCAATTTTATTTTTGTTCAATTGCATCCACACTGCATTTACTGAATAGGAGAAAAAGCATTTTAATTTAACCAATGAATTCAGCTCATTACAACCTCCTAAGAACCTTGAGTAGCCCAGAATTTTGTAACAAAATACATTTCTAAGCAATGATTTACAATTAACTTATCTTTTTATTTTATGTTTTAACACCTAGAAAACGTTACTGTGTTTATTTTTATGCAAATAAATTCCTTTTAGAACGACAAATTGCTCTGCTATTTTACATACAAAATTAGTGTAGCAGCATTAAAAAGAAAGGCACCCAATTAAAAAAAAATAAAGGGAGACATTTAAAGCTGACATTGAGTGAAATCCATGAAAAAATAGTTTCTTGTGCTTGTGATCTAAAGGAGACTCTGATGTAAAAATGAGTGCTCAGATCAAGGGATCTGCTTACCCAACTGAGAATCTTGGCCTGGCTGTGTTGGGAGAGGAGCTAAAGAAAGAGTAGCTAAAAGAGAGTATCTAAAAGCTAAAAAGAGTAGCTAAAGAGAGTAGCTAAAAAGCTGAAGTCTTTTATACTTGCAGATTGAATTCATTACACAGAAACACTCCTGAGAGACAACAAACACTCCGGTAGAAGCCCTGCATACAAACCTGGTTCAAGAGCCTTAAATTCCCTTTTAAAGTCAAGAAACTTTGGAGACACCAGGAATTGAGGAGGAAATGAAGCTCTGTCCTGGCTCCCCCGGCGAGGCTGTGAGTCCCAGGGCTGGTGCTCGTGCTCATCCCCGTGACCGAGGCAGAAGGACTGGGACCCCACAGTTAATGGGAGCTCACCCAGCAGCAGGGAGGGGCCTTTCAGAGCTGCAGACACAGCAACAGGTGCTGTGGGATCCTCAAAGGGACCGTTAAGTTGACTGAAATTAATTTGCACTGACATTATAACTACTGCTTCTAATTAAGTCAAGTTCATGATCTTTATGGGAGAGAAGTGAAGCTTAGAAAGATGAACAAGTCCAAACATTTTGAGATGATATAAGTGAAATTTCTACTGAAGTAACTTTGGATTTAATTAAAAATGTATTTGATAATCACAGTAATGGGCTTTATTTTAATAAATAATTTTTATTGCATATCTTGTGAAGATTAACCTGGATTCCATTTCTCTTCAGAAGTACCACAAGTATAGGTAATTAAACCTCACCAATTGATAAAATCTAGCATTAGAATTCCATGCTTGCTTTGCTTCCTCCAGCCATTCTCTCTCCCTCCCAACAAACAAGACTCCCCTGCACTGTTTAGATACAGCCTTTGTTTTTCTCACTTTAGAACAGGTGATCTCTAGGAAAGACTCCATCACAGCCATAGATGTGTGTGGATAATCCTCCTTTCCACCCAGAAATACTGACTAGATAGGAAAAGATGATTTGGGGACACTTGATCATAATGTTGGATGTCCCACAGCTGAGTCAGGCAAACAACTGGAACATCAGAACTGTCAGAAATATTATTGCACACACAGATCCCTCCATGGGGATAAGGGTCAGTCAGTGCCTGTGCAGAAAACCTGATCCTCTCATCACACACTGGATGTTCCTGGATGGAACAGCCCACTCCCAAAGCCTTCTGGGCACATGGAATCTGTTCCACTGGGACCCACAGGAGTGTCCAACACAGCAGGGAAATGTTGGATTTCCTCTGTGTGCTTTGCAAACCAAAGGTCACCACAAAACTCCAACATTAGGAGGCAAGAGCAGCCTGTGCTGGATCTGCTCCGAGAGGAAGGAGCCAGGACATTTGGATCACAGCAGAAGGTACAGGCCAACCCTGGACACAGGAGCCACTGCCCCTGCCAATCCCTGGAATAGCTGCCTTGGACAAAGGAAACACGGGCAAAACAGGAGGGTGAAATATGTACCTTGTTATGCCTTTGCTCCCAAACTGGTGAGACTCACAGGCAGAACTTTGTGGGAGTTTGTGGTTTCCTTTGGGCAGCTCATCGGTGAGTTCCATTTTCCTCACCTAAATTCCAAGGTGTATTTCTGGCAAAACCAGTGGATTTTGATAACCACTGTACAATACAAATATTGATTACATCTTTTTCCTTGGGAGAAAAAGTATTCTCTTTTTTCTTAGAAGTGATAGTTCTAAGCAGAACACAATGAATTCGAAAAGTCAAAATCATCACTGAACCTGTCTGAAGTGTCATTTTACATGTATATGTATTTAAACATGTCCATTTACCTACAGAATTCAAAATTCTAATCTGCTGTGTAGTATGGTGAGCTCCCTTATTTTCCCATCACTTAGAGTAAACAGGGAAAAGATATTAGATATACAAGGGGAAATTTGTAGAAAGAGGAATCTCTCCTAGGAAAGAGGAACAGCCTGGCCAGCTGGAATTGCTCTCAGTGCTGTGGCACAGCACCTCCAACAGCTCATTTCCAGGGTCTCTGCTGGGCCTTTTCCAGGTGCTGTGCTGGGGCTCACACACCCTGCAGGACTCCCCTCCACCCACACGGTCTCTGCATTTCAAAGCCAGGCCACACTTTTGGACACTTCTGGACAGTCTCCCTTCAGAACCAGAGCCATCCTCTGGTAGAAATTTAATGCCTGGAGACCAATTCAGCAGGAGCATCAAGGGAACCAGGTAAACTGAGCGGCACCTAAAATCAGTGATTTTCTATTGCTTCATACTGCATTATTGTGTAGGGAGCTGAATTGCTAAATTTCACAGAAAACAGGTGAAAAGAAAGGAATAGTTCATAAAACCTATGAATCACTTTGGAGGATGGCATCATTTTACAGACCAAATTAAGAGCTGAGTTCAGCTCCTTATTTTCTGACTCTAAACATCTCCTTGTTCGACTAAGACAACCCAATTAATTTGGGTTTTGTCCCAGTTTCTCCTATGTATAAAATGACAGCATTATCATTCTGGGCAACATGGCACAACATAAAAATATGGGTTAAAGAGAAAATGAGAACATTATGAAAATAATGTAACATAGTTGACATCAATGGTAAAACACAAACAAACAAATATTCTCTCAGTTTTTGCAGCAGCAGCTTCAACCATCAGCAGGGGATTAAACAAAACACTGGAGGAGGAGTTCAACCAGTGGTTCAATAACTTAATTGAGCAAACAAGTTTAATGCTTAAGTTTTCCATCCCATGAAATAAACACTCATTTCCAAGGCAGCAAAGCCTCCCATGTGCCCAGCTGAGAGGTCACCCATTGGTTCCATCCCAGCTGCACACAGTGCCCCAGGGCAGTGCCTTTGCCCCTGTGCCACTGGCACCCTGTTTGCCTGCAGGGTACCATCGGTATCAAATCTGGTTTGTAATGTACTGCATGATAATGAAATAAAACCAAACCAAAACAAATCCCTGACCATTAATTGCTGCAATTCTGACAAACCTGAGTAGGAATTTCAGCTGCAAACTCAGAGCTACCCAATGAAACAAAATATAATTGCTGGAGAGAAAAGGGAAGCAGAATTCTCATGTAAGACCACCAAGAAATGCTTCAGAATGTATATACATAATACACCCACGGTGAAGTTTTGTCTTTGTACTTTTAAGCGACCAGGGATTTCATTTAATTATGTACATGAATAATGGATATTAGCATTCCTTTTCTTGTACTCAATTGCTGTTATTTCTTTGTTTGTTTATAAATTATTTGCCAGGTTCATTCTGGAAAGAAAAAGGATGTTGTCTCCTCCAGAAAGTTTAGAAATTAAGGAAAACAGAAATAGAAAAGGGAGGGAAACTCAGTGCCAGTTTTACTGTTTTGTGTCCAACTAGGAAAAGAGGACCAGGGTATAAAATTTGTTCCAAATTGAAAGGCAGATCCCCAGCTGGTACATAATGTAGCTCTGCCAACTGACCAGATCCAAGGGATGATATAGCTCTGGATTTTCAGCCATCCTATCAAATGCTGTCAGCAAACTCATTACACAAAAACACAAACCAAAACAAACCAAAATGTAAGTTGAAAATTCCAATGAAATAAAATAGAATAGTAACTCCCATATCACCTCTGCATTTGTTTTGGGTGCCAGGTCAGGCCCTGATTCTGCCACTAACAGCAGCTCTAACTCCCTCCCTGCAAAAGCTCTGAAAATGTTCAGGGCTGATAAAGTCCTTGTTAAATGTCCTGAACTGTCACAGATATAAATTTCCCTGTTCCTTTCTGCTATAATTGAGAATAAATTGGAAAGCTTGTTTAAAATAAGAAATTAAACTACCAAAACAAGCCTACTTTTAAAATGTAATAAAGAATTTTCCACTGGTTTTTACCTTGAAGAATTTTCATGCCCCAAGACTACTGTGATAGTAACATCACAACTGAGCATTAGGCACAGGGTAAGCAGGGCAATTATTCAAATGTGACCTATGTTTATACTAAAGGCAGTTTTTCAATTTTGATTTCTGCCTTCACTGAAATGGAATGAACTTTTTAAAAAAATTTAAAGATATGTACTAGTTAGGACCATGGAGACAAACACATTCCCTGTAGCAGATCATGTTTCTTGCTATAAGAGCACATAAAATAAAGCCTTATCAGCAAACCTAAGATGTTTGGAGAACCTTTACTATACCCATATTCTTCATCCCTGAAGGAAGATAAGACAGTGGATCTGGTTATGGAGCCCAGAAACTTCAACCAGAAAAAAAAAAAAAAACCAAAACCAAAAAAAACCACCAGAAACCAACAATGGAAAAAGATACTAGAAGATGCAACTGGTAGAATAATTTTAATGAAGTTGTTTCACCTTTAACCCAATGTAAAAATGTGAAGCTCTTGAATAACCACCTGGATTTACATAGTGTGAGTCAGAATATCATTATGTGACCTATTCACAGCTCCAGCATCTCAGCAATTGCAACACTCATGAATCAGACACTTCAAGCCTCATCTCAACTGCAAAAGCAGCTTCACTGGGCAGCACAGACACTCCAGGGGAGACAAGGTAAACTCCTTGTTTGTGTTAGGACTGCAGGAGGATCTCTCATAATCTGACTCAGTCCAAAATCTTCATGAATAAGTGCTTAAATTCAGCCATCATTTTGACAGTGGAACATAAGTGGTACTTAGATTCTTTTGTGCCTTCACCCCCACTAAAGATTCCAAGGCATCTTCACATAGAAAAACACTTTTGTTCCTCCTTCACTGTAGGCAAAAGAACACTTCTAACAGAACTGGACCTTCTCAGGACCAAGTACAAGAAGGAACAACTCTCATATTTGAGAAATACAAATCTAAAGGGTTGCATGCAAGAGGATCTGAGTTTTCTCAGTTATTGGGAAAAGTAACTATTCAAGACATTCCAAGTGCAACCAGAAGCAGATATTAACAATCTGTGAGAACAGAAGGCCAAATCAGTGCATTCATAACAATTTTTTTTGTGCGCTCATTTCAGAGACCTGATTTCAGAACTATTGTGCTCAAAAAACAGAGGACAAGTAAAACTTCCAGCCAAAGAAATAGGATTGAACAGAACTTTATGCAAGGATGTCTCAGTTCAATGAGACTGAAGTGTTTTGCTAAGGAGGATGAGTCATGACGAAGACCAAGCTGCTCCCTCCCGTCCAACATCTTTCTTTCACAGTGATGCAGGGGAGAGAAAAATTCTCTGCTTGGTTTTTAGAACAAGTAAACCTATTGCAAAGGATCATCTGGAAGGCATTAAAATAACCTTATTGACAAGCTCATAATACTTGCCATAGGCAGCAAAGTTAGAGATTTCAGGAGCTAACAAGAAAGTTTCTGGCCCCAGCTTCTATTAGCTTGACTGATAAGAGACAAGTACAGAGACTTCCAGAAAAAGCAGGTATTTTTGTATCTAAATTCAGAACCTGTGAGAGGGATCTGACTCATGATGGAGTTAGTTCTCTGGCTGCTCATACTTGGCCATGAGATGCACATTTTTCTAACACTTTATGGAATTTGTGAGCAAAAATAAAATTACCTATTAAGCTACAGAATCTCCTGGGGGTCTGACAGACATTTGAAACTCTGAAAAGTTCCCTTGGCTTCTGACACTTCAGTTGCATAGACAGTTAGCAGTTCTTGGTGCAGCACCAGACAGCCTCCACCTCACATCCTGTTGCTGAACTCCCCAAAAACTGATGAACTCCCCAAAAACTGATCCCTGCATGGACATGCACACACCATAAGTCTCTACAGGAAGCTCTCAAACTTTGAGTATTCCTAATTCCATCTGACCCAGGCCATATTCAAACAAGGCAGCTCCTGAAGTCAGGGACAGCCAGGGTAACAAGGAGGATTTGGATGTTAATGGTGCATTGTCAGAGAGAAAGAATCCAGAGTAAACCAAAGAAACCTGGAGTTTCTAATTAGAGAGGCTGCCAGGCCTCTGCAAGAAAACAACCAAACGCAGGGTCTGTAAATTCTCACCATGTTATTTCCAGCACTTTATATTCTCAGTGGGCCTGATCCAATCCTTATTCAGGAAACATTTCACAGACTTCAGGCCCGTTGCTATGCAGTGATGTGTTTCATTAATCCAGAACAATTGGAACAAGGAACACAACACCCTTTGATAATCCCAAAGCACAGCAACAAAGGAGAATGTTTACTACTATCTAGTGAGCCATACATAATACAGCTCATCATCAAACCTCCTTCCTGCAGCAGCACTGAAACAAATCTGCACTGGCCCTTCATCTTCCACAAATACCAGAGTTCTAAGAATAGAGAGAACAGAGTCAAATTAGATGCTGTGCCACTGAAAAAAAAAAATGTACCCAACAAGGATTGCAAAGGCAGCCAGAAAGCTCCTGTGTGTTTTTGCACAGAGCACAGAACAACGTGGAGTCCAAGCGCTCTTTGTGAGCTGCAGGAAGGTGGCCCAGGCTCCTTTCACAGGAGAACTGTGGGTGCAAATCAAACATCACAGGCAGAGTTTCAGTGCTCTGTTCCCCTGGTTCAAAGCCAGCCCTTGTCACACCCCTGGAGGTATAAAACACCCCCTGAAGCAGGGGATCCTTCCCAGGGCAGGCAGGTTGGCAGAGGGTATGGCTATGAACTATTTTCCTATGCAACTTTTATTATTATTGTAATACAGACTGTTTCTGCTCTATAGCATTGAGCAGGACATTTAAAGTACACACTAAATAGGGCTGGCAGGATGATTAAAATAAGAACTGGTTACAAATCAGTTGATTATAACAAAAAGATAAAGTCGCATTTGGTATCTTTAGCACTGTACCATCTCTCTTCACAATTGCACCTTTAGAATACTTTTGCTGAACTATCTGAAAGCCCTTTAATGCTAAATTGTATTAAACCATCTTCCCTCACACTTCATGTATTTTAGGTGCTGAAAAAACCTGTCTTAGCAAACGCAGCAATTCCTTCCCTGCAGTGGAACTCTTTCCCTTCACATTTTGTTCATCTGCATAAAGGTAACTTCTAAATCTATCTCAGCAACTTTTTGCACCCCACAGTGACTCTGAAGTCACCCAAACAGTGCTGTGCCCTGGAAGCCTCCTGTCTTTCAGTGCCCAAACAGCAAATTATGGAGGCAAAAGGGGGAAAAGACTCTGGTGATATTTCTTGGAAGATTGAATTGCATTTAGGCAGCCTGTGCTCACCTCTCTTGCATTTACATCTCATGAATGCTCTAAAAAAACCAATCTGCCAACTAAATGTCTGCAGAAACTTCACATTTTGATTAAACACTGGAGCACTTGCAAAAAAATGAATTCATAACTCAGAAACGTCAGATATTAATGAAGGAAATCAACTTAGAAGTTTTATAGTCTTGGAACATCAACCACATGACTTTTAAGTTCAATCAAAAGAGCCAGTGCAATTCAATTTAAGTAAACCAAGCACTTGTAATTGATTTCTTATGCCTTTAATTTGCAGATAGAGATTAAGATTTGTTAGTTGACATGATTCAGAGAAAAATAAAAAGTATATATGGGTTGCTGACAATTTATAAGGAGAAAAAGTGCTGAAAGAGAATAACATAAAACAGTCACTTTGAATTACAGATTTGCTCTAGAGCATCTCCTGGGAGGCATTTCTGGGTACCCAGGAAGTACAGTTTTGTACAATAAATTGGAATGTGCTAGAATACAAAATCCTGTTTTCATAAACCCTGTCCCTTCCCACGATGTTTAGGTGGCTGGACACATCTCCCAACTTCCATGTTATGGCCAGCACAAAGTACAACTTTATTAAAGTCGATTCTGGCTCTGGTGTTTTTCAAACGTGCATAATGCAAATATTTCCTGCAGGAGCCAGTTCTGAGTGATTAAATCAGGCCTCTCCAATGCTGACAGGCACTGAGGAGATTCAATAAAGCAGAATCACTCCAGGTTCACCCATTTTCTGTAATCATTGGGAAAAAAAATGTATTTTTCCTCTTACTGGTAAACTATGGTTTTTAGTGAAAAATAAGGTATGTGTTATTTAAAAGGGCTTGAGATATCAATATATCACAGAATCCCAGAATGTGCTGAGTTGGAAGGGACCCACAAGGATCATCCAGTCCAACCCCTGGCCCTACACAGGCCCATCTCCAGGATTCACCCCCTGTGCCCCAGAGGATCATCCAAACCCTCCTGGAGCTCTGGCAGCCTTGGGGCTGTGCCCACTGCCCTGGGGAGCCTGGGCAGTGCCCAACCAGCCTCTGGGGGAAGAACCTTTGCCTGAGATCCAACCTGAGCCTGCCCTGACACAGCTCCTGCCATTCCCTGGCTGCTCTCACAAGGAACATATATAGCTGTTCATTAACTCTTTAAGTGTTAATTACTCTTTAAGTGTTTGTTTTCTGATACCTTGAAGAGCAACTCCATTAATGGTAAAGAACAGACAATTCCAACCCATCAGCTCAGTGTATGAACCCTGGTGAAGGCAGTGATCTCTAGTGAGCAAAGCAATGGATGGGGACTTCAAATGTGTGGATCTAATTCTAACCAGTGCCACTGACCTGCTGCAGGACCCAAGGGAATCATTTCAACCTGGAGCAGAGACTGAGGGGAGACCTCAGTGCAGTTCCAATTCCTGGGCAGGGGCAGAGGAGGGGCAGGGACTGAGCTCTGCTCTGGGGGGACCAGGGACAGCAGCCAGGGAATGGCTGGAGCTGTGTCAGGGCAGGCTCAGGTTGGATCTCAGCAAAAGGTTCTTCCCCCAGAGGCTGGTTGGGCACTGCCCAGGCTGCCCAGGGCAGTGGGCACAGCCCCAAGGCTGCCAGAGCTCCAGGAGGGTTTGGACAACACTCTCCGGGACAGGGTGGGGTTGTTGCGGTGTCTGTGCAGGGTTTAATGTTGGACTGGATGATCCTTGTGGGTCCCTTCCAACTCAGCACATTCTGGGTTTCTGTGATTCTCTCTTATGCCCCTGCCCAGTCCATTGGGATGGGACAGTGCAGGAGGGGAGCAGCTGCTGAACTCGCCACAGAAGCCTCCAAGTCTCTGTTGGATCCCCCAGATCACAGAACTTAGATAAGAAACACAGGGAATGTCAGTCTGTTTTCATCCCTGAAATGCAGCTCCTTCAGGAAAATACAGTGATGTCACACACTTGGAGAATTCCTGTGCTGAAGAGAAATGGAGCCTAATCCCATGTGAGATGTCAATACATGGAGTGCTTTAAACAACCACCTCGATCCTCAACCACCAGGTATCACAGCAAGGAGGGATCAGTAATTCCTTGCACCAGAGGGAGGACACAGAGTGGAGTTTCTGAGGTTCAAGAGAACCATTTCTGACCTCGTGCCTGAGAGAGCTGACTCTTGTGGTCATGGAACTGCCAGCAGGGCATCCTCAGTTCAGCTCAACCCCCTGAGCTGCTCCAGTCTGTGTCCTGAGGAAGTGTACAGAGAGATTCTTATCAAAGCATTCCAAGTTCTTCCCTACAAGCGGCTGCAGCCCTCCCAGTGTTAGTTACTGCAGGCACTGCAATGACTGAATCCATTGCCACCTGTGCTTTCTAAAAGTACAGATTTCTGTGTGCCATAGAAAGTGTGCTCCAGGCAATGCCAAACTGCCCACAGAGACCTTCCTATAAATCCCAAACCAAAGCTGCTGCTACAAGTTCCTCCTTGCAGACACCAAGTTTTGGAAAACATTACAGTTGAAAGGTTACACATAAGCTTCTGAATTGGGCACTTCCCCCTCTTATGTCTTCATCATTAATGACATTTACTTTAGTGAAGGCTGATGAGGGGAAAGACTTGTCCCTTTTGTTCATTGTTCTTCATCTGAAATTTGAATTACAGCTTCACAACTTCACAGTTACTGTGAGATAGTGATGACTGAAAGCCCAGAGGAGGAGCAATAAGAGGGACCACTGCATTCAAATATTCTGTTATTCTGCAATATCCTAAATATTTTTCATTTAATAAGCAAGGACAGGGGAAAGTACATATGTCAAATAATCTGAATTTATCAAGTTTCTCATGAAATGCAAATGCCCTTAGAGGTGAAAGAGTTTTGAAGAGGAGATGCACAGCATTGTGAAGGCAACATTTCTCAAACTAACTTCAACAAAGTACTCTGCAAACTATTTTCTTGTTTTAAATTCTCAGAAAGTCTGACAAACTGCACTGCAGGCATGGCACACTGTAAGTCACTAACACTGTAATTAGCTCCTTTATAACCCAGTGTGACTATAGTCCTCAGCTGGGAGATAATGAAATAAAACATTTCTAATATTACTCTCACAAATATTAATATGAAAAGTAGATATATTAGCCTTCAGGAGAACAGAGAATTAGCCTGGCATGGAAGCACTGGAGAAAAAAAACGGGAAAGTTACTTCTTTTTGGCAACAATGAAGAGAGATCACAGCATGAGAAGTTAAAACACACCTGAGGAGTACAAATTTTTTTACACATTTCATAGAACATCAGTCCATCTTTCTTTGCCTTTTTGTCCATACCTCTGTACCCCTTGAGCTTCATGCCTGGCCAGGCTGAGGAAGAGAGCAGGTAAAGCTGAGCCTTCAGAGCCCCAGCATTGCCCTGGCTCAGGCTCTGAGAGGCTGCAGGACAAGCTCAGCCCCAGAGCAGCCCTGCACTGGTGACACTGGTGACACTGGTGACACTGCACTGTCACTGAGCTGTGCCCAGTGCAGGCATGAGTCCTCCCCAGCTCTGCTGCTCCAACTGCTGCCCAGGAGCTGCTTTGGACACATGTGGACAGAGCACTGCTCCAAAATGGACAAGGGAGAAAGATCCTCCTGTGACCAAGGCACTGGGCTGAGACTCAAGGCATTGAAATCTCAGAATCCCAGAATATGCTGAGTTGGAAGGGACCCACAAGGATCATCCAGTCCAACCCCTGACCCTGCACAGACCCATCCCCAGGAGTCACCCCCTGTGCCCCAGAGGATCATCCAAACCCTCCTGGAGCTCTGGCAGCCTTGGGGCTGTGCCCACTGCCCTGGGGAACTTGGGCAGTGCCCAACCAGCCTCTGGGGGAAGAACCTTTGCCTGAGATCCAACCTGAGCCTGCCCTGACACAGCTCCAGCCATTCCCTGGCTGCTGTCCCTGGTCCCCCCAGAGCAGAGCTCAGTCCCTGCCCCTCCTCTGCCCCTGCCCAGGAATTGGAACTGCACTGAGGTCTCCCCTCAGTCTCCTCTGCTCCAGCTGAACACACCAAGTGCCCTCAGTGTCCTCACACGGCTTCAAATCAAGCTCTTCCCCATCTTCATTGCCCTTTCCAATGGCTCAATATATTCCTTATACTGCAGTGCCCAAAACTGCCCCAATATCCAAGGTAAGGTTCTCCAGTCTGCCATGGACTCCCTGGTCCACTTTAGCTCTGCCAAGTCTCTCCAAGGCTCCTTTCCCTGCAGGACAAGTACTCAGGCCACAGGAGCTCCTTGTCCTCCAATCCAGCTCGCTCCTCGCTCCCACAGCCAGGACTGTGGCTCTGCTGGAGCACAGTAACAACCAGGATGCTGTTGAAATGGTGCTCACACATCCACAGAGCTCAGGGTGAACTGACAGCTACACACCAGTGAGGATTAGGAATTAAAAAAGGAGAGACAAACTATCTGCCAGCAGCTGATAATACTGCGAGGGAACAGCAGGAATAAAACACTGCTGAAGAGTTGTCAACTTCCCTCTCTTCTTCTGTGGTGGGATTAGTGGAAAAGGTTAGACTATACATTATCCAAGAGTCATTCTAATGATGTATCACTCTAAGGTTTTCGTAAAATTAATCTCTCAATAATAAGACATAATACAGGTTTCATGCATAGTAGGTAATTAAAGAGCTTGATGAATAGATGAAAGAGCAAACGTTCTGGATCCTTAAACAAATCACAGCTTTAAATTTCATTAATTTTAAATTTACTTTAAGACCTAATTTAAAATTGGCAAAGCTTCTCTACCACCAAACCCAGAAATCATTAAATAAAATGGAATTGTATTATTTATTGTTGTCTCAGTCCAATAAAATACATCGACTTACAATATCAGGATGGCAAAAATATGACAGAACTCTACAATATTAAAAATAGTCTGAAAAATTCACTATGGCTCTTGGTTGAAAATTTAAACAAGAAAATCTGTTCACAGATGCTTTCTTGGCCTTTTCATTTACTGTTCTGTGCCTTGGGCTACCAGACTCAAAGGTTTGTAATAATTTAACCATCATCTGATAGAGCTTCAAGGGAGGGGAAGGCAAAGAAAGAGAGTACTGATTCTATCTAGTTTTTAGGCAAAAGAAAACCATGCAAGACATTTACTGAAGTCAGCAGAGGATATCTGAATGTGTACAGTGCTCTGGAATACCATGGCCTGAGTAAAACAGACACTGCTTAAAGCAGTTCCTTGAGGTTTCCAATTGTAATCAGAATTAGAAGTGTAAAATGCAAATAGGAAAACCCACAAGAGAACAACAATAACTCATAACTGGGAAAAGAGTGAGTTAAAGTAACCCTTTTCCTATGAAATGGGGAAAAAACCCTTCACAAGTGAACTGAGAACAAGGTTGTAGCAGTTAACTGGGGGCAGATATCCTGGTGTGGGACCTCGGGCAGCTGTGCTGGTTTGACAGCCCAGCATCCCGAAACGTGCCCTCCTAGATCTCCCAGCCCCCACCCCACCCTTGCTCCAACCCCACCAGCAGCAGTAGCTCTCTAAGCCAGCAGGGAACTCTTTCCTTCTGCCCAATTCCCTCCCTGGTGGCTCCGTGGGCTGAGCTGGAGCAGCAGCAGCAGCAGGATGGCAGTGTTTGCCACCCCCCCTGCCCACCCTCCCCACGGGGCACTGCTGCCTCTGCTGAGGGCAGGGGGCTCAATTAAGGTCCAGCTCTGAAGCAATTAAGTACCCTCCCATTCATCAGAAATACAGGAGTGATTAAACTCTGCCCTGGTGCTTTTTGAAATTCGAGTCTAATGTTTGTTGTGTCTGTTCTATTTGAGGTTGGTTGCTGATATTTCTCTCACAGATGCCTGAAGAGAAACTATAGATATATGCACTTACATGAGAGTGGGATATATAAACTGCCCCTATTCTAGACCCCTTCCAGGTTCTGTGCCCTTTGTTTTAGGTCTATTTTCCGTATTTGTTTTATTATTCTCAGATATTAACTTTCCATATTTTTGCTTTTCCTCAGTACATCACCAATAAAAATGAACAATTTTCTTAGCCTTTTCCTTATTCTCTTATGTAAATCCATACAAAAAGATTATCTCCAACTGTTGACATAACTCTCTGCCTCATCCCAATGCAGCAGAAGAAGGGAGAAAAGCAAAGAATCTTTTCAGAAGTGGCCCCTGCTGGCAAATATCCAGCTTATAGACTTCCTATTGTTTTGCTAACAATTAGAAACTTGAATTATCAGCTTGCTAAAGCTTCATTTAAAGAAACCCTTCTGGGTTTCATCACTGGTAGTCTCTTTTATTTGATAACAATTCTCATTCCTATTTAACAATTTCTCTAAATTTGTAGGACTAATGGAGTTTAACAAGGAAACTTTAGTGCAATCACTGTGCCTCAGTGAACATCACTGCCTGGGTGCAGCTCCAGTCTTGACCAGAGCAGTTTTATATCCTAGAACTGGAATAAAGCAGATTGGCTTCCTAATATTATGAATAATTCCAAACAAGCATTTGGACTGCCAAAGGGACCAAACCACTGATAAACAAAAAAATAGAGAATCTGTGATGCTCATGAGATGTGTGAGCAGTGTCTTACTGAAATGAGAGAAGCTGCAGGTGATCTATGAGTACTTAGAAAAGATACATGGGAGTTGGGACACTAGCAAAAAAAAGGAGTAAAGATGGATTGAAATACATGGTTTGTGGAGCTTCAATTTAAATGTTGAAATCAGAATTCTTTTGTGATTTTCATACCCAAAGCACTTTAACAGGGAATTTAAACAAGAGACCTCTAGACACCTGTGCTATTAGCATGTTAAAAATCTAAATACTAAGAACAATTCTGCTTAGAAGCTGTGCCCAAATCTGGATAAAGAAGAATCAGTGTGTACCCCAACCTTTCTCCATTGCCAAAAGACAAGTTTTATTTGACCACTGCTGCAATGCTTCTCACATATTCACATCTGACACAAAATTACAGGGTCAGGGCAATCTGAGTCAAGGATATCTGAGAGTGACAGAAGGGAACATCCCATTACTTGTAAGATCCCATGAAATATTCCTACTGGATCTATTACCTGTCCTGTGCTGAAATAGATGGAGCTAATTGTGTGTTTCCATAAGAGCCATTAAAAGGAATTGAATTCTGAGCTCCCCCCCCCATCCTTAACTGGCTGGAATTGCATGTTCAATGCAGCACCAGAACCAGACTCACCTACATTAGTGCTGCTGCTCTTGGACTGAAGCCAGACAAGAGCAGGGTATTAATGGGAGATTGAAATAAGCAGCTGGAAAGGTTTTATCTCCCTTTTGATGGAAGAGTACATCTTCTTGCCTTCCCTCAGCCCAGAGGCTCTATTAGATCCTCACAGCTGTCCCTCCGTGCTTCACTACCAGTCCTGCTGAAGATTGATTTTTATCCATCTGAGTTTGATGAGAAAGGAAAGACCTTTGCTTTCCAATAATGAGACCTGTATCATGCTTTTTACTTTCACAGGCAGGACTTCTCTTAAAAGTTTTAGCTCTGGCTTATCACTTAAATAGCAGGCACCAATGCTGGGCTTTGCAGTCAAGGAGTTTCTAAGTTGCATTGAGAGAGCTATATTGATTTTTAAAGGTCTGGCTGAGATGGCACCTATTTTGCTATGTAATGAGTTAGCAGTTACAGACAAGAGAGGCACATAATATAGTTAATCTCTTTTCAAGCAGCAGTTAAATTGTTAGCCAGCATGCAGTAGTCGCATGTGGATGCTTATTATTCTACCAAGAAATACTGTATTTCATTCTAGTTTGCTTGGTATGAACAGTTCCCTGCATATTCTTTGTCACTTAATTTCCTGTGTACATTGTGAACGCTTCCAGAAGCTCAGCAGGGTGCATTAGAGAAATCTAAAGAAAGAACACAGAACATTAATCAAATTACTATGTTAGACACTATTAGATGTCTTCAAGTTGGAACTTGTAGGCATGATTTTTACAGCCTTCTTTTTATCACATCAGAGGAGATCAAAATAACTCATTAAATCAATTCATCCTTTTTGCTGTGTTTGCTGGTCGGGCAGGAAACAGCAGCCTGTGGAAGGGAATGTGGAGGGGGGCTGTGCCCAGGAGTGGTGGGGACAGGAAGGGAAGGGCAGCACCACTGCAGCTCTCACTCTGTGTCCTCTCTCCCCTCGTGCCCATGGGGGGGCAGGTGCTGTGCTCCCTGTCACTGGATGTGGCAGCACCAATGTGCCACATCCCCCCACTCTGCTGAGGGGACATCTGTCCCAGGGCTACCAAATGTGGCCCTTCTTTTCCTCTTTGCTTCTTCCATCACCCATCTTGTGTTTCCTTGAGGAGGGATCAGTAACTGCAGAGCTTGGGAATTCATTTCCAGGCAGACAAGGATCAGCAAAGCACTGCCAGTTCCTCGGCCTTCCCTTCTCAGCCTAGCAAACAGGGACTGTGCTGGAGGAAACACATCAACAGTCTTATCTGAGATAGTCCCTCCTATCCCATCAAAAGAACAAAAATGTGTCTGAAAACTCATCTGCTGGGAAAAATTATTTACTAGATTTTATATCTTTTAACAAATAAATTATGTAGTTTCAAAATTTACAGTTAAATTAGAATGCAGCCAATGATTCTCTATTCACAGCCTGTTTTAATTTCTTCACTTCAGGAGGTCTTGACAAGTTTTATGTTCAGTGAAACTATCCAACGCTTTTATGCAACCAAATCTCAGCTTTTCCCTTTGCATTTTTGTACCAATATCTCTGCAAACACACAAAGAGTTTCCCAAAATTAAGACAGAGAAGAACACTGTCTCTGCAAAGAGGAGCACATAGAAAATGGAAAGACTTTAAGTAAGTCTTCTTAGAGCATTGCAAATAGAAATTTCGTGTCCTTTTGCTGGCACCGCTGTTTCCTAGAGTTCAACACTACAGTTGTCTGTTGGCTGTAATGACTTACAGTCAGGTAATGAACAATATTTACTGGTAATTACAAAATGTTTTAGAAAAATGATTGTACCACAATTTAGCTCCTGGTGACATAACCAAGCAAAATTCATCAGACAACCTACAATGGTTTTTGGAAGCACAAGGCAAAGAAAACAGTAGAAAAGAGTTGAAGAAGCTGCTTTAAAATAGAGAATATCAGTCAAAGATGAGAGCAGAGCAGAAAGAGGCACATTGTGTTTCAAAGGCACCAAGGACAATGTAAAGCCAAAAGGCTGAGCACGTGCCTTGAAAATGCCCTGATTTTCAGCAGCAATAAATACCTATTGCCCTGGTGACATCTTGGCATCACCTCCGTGCTCCTGGCTGAGAGTCACAGCTCTTACCAGGGAGAATAAAACAAAGGCTTTTAGGGATGCTACATTTTAAAATCTTGGGCTAAAAGCCAATGAAGGAAATGTATAATCACAGTGTCTAACCTGTGACTCAGGCAGGTCGGAGTCCACAGGCATGGCTCTTCATATTCCAGCAGTGAATGTATCTGGGAAAGGATCTCACAGGCTCTTCTGCCTTTCTGTTGGAGAGGAGGGTTTTCCATGGGCTGTCCTCTATTTCCAGCTTTCACTGCTGCCATCCTCCTCAGCCAGACTGTACCAGGACTGTGGGGAATGTTAGAGGGAATTGTTTTCTTGCACAGGTTCTGCACCATGTTTGCATTGCCCTGGTTGGAAGCATTTAGCAAAGAGCAATGATGGCAAGTAAGTAATTACATCAATTATTTAAATCAAAGGCAGGAGTGTCTGTACACCAGCTGGAGTAGGAGAGTTTATCCAAAAACCCATCAGTGAGGAATCTGTAACTTTGAATTCAGTCACTGAAAGAATTGGCAATGAATAATGTGAACTGACAAGTACAGAGCTTTCTGTCAACAAGTTATTTGCAAACAGGCTATAAATTTCATTAATTTGTTCATTATTTGTGATCCTTGAAGAACTGTGTTGTATAAGTAAACTTAAACTTACAAGTAGTTGCTAAGAAAGCCTGTTGTTTATCACATGTTACTGAAGTGACATGTCTTGCTTTCTAATCAGCTGGAATTTTGAAAGTTCAATCACCCAAAATTCAGCTGTCCAAAATGTTTCTCCTGCATTGGCTGCAGTGCTATTTATAGAGACAAATACTTATGTATGAGCCAGGAAAACGTTATTCTCAATAATAGATTGTTATAGTGTAACATAAAAAAATTTTACAACCCTTTTCTGAATTTACTCAGGATATAAAATGTCCTGGGTTAGGTTTCTCTGTGACATAAAACTGAGTATCACTTTCCAATGCAGAGAGAACTTGTAGTTTTGAAGGAACGGGCTCATTCTTCTCAAAACCCATGACTCTTATTTATGGTTTTTCTACTTCTTCCTAAGATAGGAAACCATATTTTTTGTTTTAATAATGAAACATCGTAAAATCAAATTCTAGAAAATTACTTCCACAATTTTTATGGGTTTCCATCTATAATCTCAATATGGAGGAACAAAAAACCAATGCCTGAATTCAGATCAGATCTTTTAGCCTGACAGAGTATTTTATTGTTCATAATGCTGAGCTAAATTAGCTCTGGTCACTTGTACCCAAAGAACACTAATCAGTCCCAGTCAATGTGCAGACTAAAAGGACTGGGCTCATATCAGACAGATGTTTTTTAGAACACACACCCTAAAGCAGAGCAATGAGCCTTGTCCATCATACTGCAATTTATTTGAGTTCATCCCAACAATTCCACAGTAGTTCAGTAGCTCCTTCTTCTGTTGCTGTAGAGGTTTTAGACATTGCACCATATGAAAATTCTTATTTAGTTTTCTCCTGGACTGCTTAAAACAAGAACAAATACATGCACTCTACTTTTCTCCACTCCAAAATTCTGACCACTTAAGAGCGATCTTGGACAGAATTATTCCCAAAACCCACTGGATTCTTGTATTATCAGCAAACATCTACAGCTCCAAATGAACTGCAAACTGATAGCAGGATTCAAATGAAGTTTAATAAAATTTCAACTAAAATAAAGGAGCCCCTGTGCTGTGTGAATGGCAGGCCATGAGGGCAAGCACTGAAAAGGCAAAGCAAGGTCCTGCACCTGCAGCCCTGCAAGAGTCTGGCACTATTTTCACCCTTTTTATGCAAGGAACCTTTTGACTTTCTCAGACCCACATCCACCAGCCTTCCAAGCAGGGTCAGCTTCAAATGAAATGAAAAGGCTTTGGTGCACTGAACTGGAACCTTCCTGAGGAGAGAAAATAGAGAGTTGATTGCAAAGCCCATCTAATGGCCAGGGCTGGATTCTGCTGACTTATTGTAGGTGGTTTCTCTAGACATCATTAGCCCAGTTCAAAGGTCCTTTTCTCTGTGTGCTGTCAATAACTGGAAGAACAAACAGCAAAACAGGTTATAGTAAAAAACCCCACCATCCTGTATGATCTCTGCATTTGGATAGGTGATTGACCCTGCACAATGACAATCACCAGAGCTGGTAAATCCCTGCCAGGTGTCTGCAAAGATGAAGAGTGGAATAAAGCACACCTCTTTCAGAGCACAGAGGTGAGAAAACTTCCCTGCCTGCATTTGAAACAAACTTTAAGACACAACCTACTGCTGCTGTCTGTGACCTGTGCTCACCCACCCAAAGCTGAAGGCTACATTTCAAACTGGCAATATAAGCTTCCCAACTGCAACCAACAGCAGAGGTTGTAACACCAATTTGCAAATCTCTGTTTGCAACACTCCACTTTCCAAGAGTGGAGTCTAGGTGAGTCACAACTTGCTCATTTACAGTAAAGGCTGTACAAACCTTAAGGTCACAGTCTGTGCCTTGTAGATGCCCTGTAACCACCACACAGATCCAAATGTTCCCCATTGGCACATCATTTTGAATATATGCTATTTTGGTTTTGTAGGTTTCTTACCATATGATGGACAAAAAGTTTAGTTTCCCAACTCAAAAGCCTGCAGAGGATGAAGTTTCTTTATTGCTTTATAACAAAGCCAGCCTGACATGGGAGCTCCCTGCAATGGTCATTACATCAAAGTGAGGGTGATCATTCCCTCATTGTCACAACTGCTTTCACTCAGATATTTACAGCTGCAATCTCTCCTTGTCAATGTTTAAAAAAAAATAAAATCTAGGTCGTATTTTGCAGTGGAGCTGAAGAGAACTGCACACCCAGCTTTTCCTGAAGTTGGCAGAGGCCCTTCCCCACACTCATAAACCCCAGCTCTGTCAGTCACATGGACAGAAGGTGTCTGGAGAAGAAAAGCGAGAGAAGCAGTAAAAACAGCACCTCAGGAGAAGAAACCTACCTAAACCTGCGTGAGGCTCAGTTCCTGAGCAGATACTACAAAACATTAAGGATTGATGTTACATACAAAAGGATTAAGAGATCTAAGGAATGGAGAAGACAGGCTGTAGAAGATGCAGGTAAGGGACCACCAAAGGGAAAGCCACACTTTGGGGATTTGTTGATTTTTAGTTGTTGCACTAAAAATATAACAGTTTCTATTTCATGCAGCTTTTTAAAAGCAGTTACGTGGATTACACACCCTGATTATCTACCAGAACATCCTGTTAGAAAGAAAGTCCCCTCCTGGCCTTTGCCCAGCTGTGAAATGATGAGAGAACACGAGAAATCCACTTGTAATTTTTGAGAATGGGGAAGGAGGGGGAAAGAACTCAACCCAAAACAAACACCAAAGAAAGACAAAAGTAACCAAGGTCTTATTTGTAAGCACAAATGATGAACTTTGAAAGGTTCTAATGATTCCTTCTGGTCTTACTGCACTATAAAAACCTGAGAGACTTTTGCTCACAGTTCCTGAAGCACCTCAAGTCATTGGGTACTTATGTTTATTCAGTGCACGAAATATCTTCCTAAAATGCATCCCAAAACAAATCTCTTAACACAGCACCTCTAAAACAAATACTCTGTTGTTCTGAATGCAAAGATTTCATTTTTGTCATCTCATTGGCACATAATGGACCAAGAGTTTATTACCCCAAACTCCAGTGCCTTCAGGGAATGCACCTTCCACACTGTTCTTAACCTGTTTGAAAAGAAATACAATTGCACTTGTTGTAAAGTACAGCATTATGTGACAGCAGTGATGAAACCATAATTCTGTTTACTAGATATTATTTATGCTGTGGAAACAAGAGAATTGTGATTTCTAGAGGGACTATGAGGATGACAAACCAGGCATTTAACAGGGTATTTTTATTACACTTTCTTTTATTAGTTTTTACCGAATCAAAGTTGCAGATAGGAAAATAAAATAATGTTTTTATGTCTTCTCTCGATGCAAAATTTTATGATTAGATATTACACTCTGAGACTGCTGATACACACTTGGCCATTGGGTTGATACAGGCTTGGCCAGTATGTGTGGTGTATAGTCAGAGCTATAGAAAATATGCTGTTAACCTCTGAACAGTATTACTAAAATGGCCCTATTTTTTTAGCACACAGTGAATGTGAACAATCAGCTTTTGCCATCAAAGTAATGTTTACAGCCTTTTTTCATTTTTTAATTTCAAGAACTCTGTTGTCTGATGCCTTAGGGCAGAAACACTACATTTGGTTTAAAACTCTAGAAGTGACAAATATGGCTTTCACCTGTCTTTTTTGACAAAATTATACTAAATATGATATTCTAATGGCTCTTGCTTATACGTGGAACAAGTCAGAGCTGATGGGAGCACGTGGTGCTGGGTACAAAATCCTCTCAGACCACACAGAAACTGTGCTGTGACTTATAGTTCCAGTGCAATTCCAACCTTTTCCTACACTGGCTTTGTTGAAGAATTTATTTGTTGTATAATGAAGATACATTTACTTCAACAACAGATAATGCTTTGTTTTGCCTTTTTATTATTGACTTGTCAAAAGAAGAGATATGGTAATAATGAAATGACAAAATAACACATAATTGTTGAAATAAATGGGATGTATAATACATCAGGTAATGGTAATTAATTATATGGCTGACATACATAATGTCAGATATTCATTACTACTGTCAAACACTCACAATTATCTACACTTAAAAGTGTTGGCAATCATAAAAATAGGCTTAAGGAATTATAACAAGATATTTTAACAGTAAAAAAGGTAAATAGCCAAACTGTGAGCCTAGTTAAGGGAACAGACTTGTGGGAGGCATGTGGTTTCAGAGTCAGATGGGCTTTAAAGTGACATGCTTTTGTGCCAGTTTACAGTCCATTTCTAGCACAGGAACTGGTGAAGTTTTTAATTGACTATTAAAACCAGTCAATAGTTTCAATAGTCTGTACATTCTTTTATTTCCAAGGTTCATCATCAAGGAGGTGTGGGTTAGAAGCAAACTGCTTATTTAAGTCAAGCATTGTTCCTTTCCAAATATGTATGCAAATTTATGCACCAGGGAGCAAAACTGTGTGTCCAGTGCCAGGCTTTCAGTTTTGGCATCTCTGTCTTCACTGTTCCTCTCTGAAAAAATCATGCATAAAATATTAAATTCTCTGAGAACATCATTTTAATTACTCTTGAAATACTTATCCAGCTGTTAAATGATCCTGGGTTAACCGAAGGGCTACTGCTATAAAACCATTTAAACACACCATGGTGATTTTATCAAATTTCACAGCTGTTCCTGCAGCAAAAGGCAGCTCCTCAGAACACAAGATTTCTAGTTAATCTGTTAACAGTAATTTTGGAAAAATTTGCATCAAAGGAGAAATAGCTGCACAGGAACTGCCTGACCAGATTGGACCCACAGTCAGCCCAGTCCAGAAACCTGTCTCCAGGATGAGCCAGCACCAGATGTTCCCATGAAAATAAATATATAAATACGTAATACACAAATGTAATTCAGCCCACAAAAGGTCACTCTGCTTAATCACCAAGACATGAAGACTTTCTTTCTCTCCAATGTGATTTTATTAGCATCACATCATGCAAAAATCTTGTTATTCAGATAGAAATAACCATACTTTGAACCCAAGTTTCTTGGCTCAAACGGCGATGGAATCCGAAGCTGACAGCACAATTTAAGATATATCCCCCTTTATTCTGTCAAGATTTTTCATATTTCTATTCAATCATGCTTTTACTGGGTAATAATTTCTCTGACTCGTTGACTACTTTGCAGGCTTTTTCCTCACTCCTGTTGTTTTTCATCCTTGCACAGTGAGCAGCCTCAGTGCCTTCACTCCCTCCTCATGAGGAGTGGAGTGATCTGATCTGATCTGATCTGATCCTCGACACCCGTAACTTCCAGCTGAGGGAAGCCAGACCACACTTCCTCAGGTGATCCCTGCCAAGGGAGCCATAAAGATAGGACTGCTTATTTTAGCACCAGAAGCAGAGTTCAGCTAAAGCACTGAATAGCTGCATCTCTCGGGCTGTATTTGTGCCTCGTGGGGAGAGCAGGGATCCTGCAGCCAAACTGTGGGACTGGCCCATGTCCCCCCTGCTCTGGGGGGGCTGCCAGACTCTGTGCACAGACTGGGCCAGGGCAGCCCTCAGGGCTGAGACAGTGAGCTCTGTACCCACGAGACACAGCCACAACAACAACAGCAATAATAATTTCAGTTTCCTCAGCTCCGTGTGCTCCAGGGAAAGAAGGCACTTGGGCTCCCAAGAGCTTTATTCCCTAACATGCTGTTGGAGCAGGTGCCAGGAAGGAAGGGCTCTGGATGGAAGGCCTGTTGGAATCCTGTTGATGCATCATCTTGGCCAGAAGGAGGCAAAGCTTTCTCAGCCAATGCCCACCTGTGTGGAGAAGGACCCTGGTCCAAAAATGCCATGATAAGTGTCTGGGGTTTCTCTTGGATTTTTGCCTTAATGTGGAAATGATGCCTCATGGAAAACAATGAGCAACCAAATCAAGGGGCAGATAAACCTCTGGATTCCCAATCCTTAAACTTAAATGCCAAATGCAATTACACTTGGACAATTGATGTGTTTATAACAGAACAATAAACAGCACCATGTCAACACCTGTCAGCTTTCTAAGCCTGCAGAACCAGCAGACAGTAGCAGTGGACTTGGTTTATATTCCCAAGCCCCGTATCTCACCCAAACTATAATAAAACCACAGGTCTAATTGCTACACTAAAAAGGCAAACAAAGCATTAGAGCAGACTGACCCCATTCCTAACAAGCCAACAGAATCCAGCAATAAATTGAGCTTGCAAACTTTTGGTACTTTCACACCCTAATTACAACTCCCATCTCACTTCAGCCCCACTGAACACTCATCCTCCATCTATCTGTGAAAGCACTGGGATCCAACAATAAAGGGGGCTCCAAAAACTACTGCAGAAATAGGTAACATAAAAAAAAGTCTTTACTGGATTCTTCTGGGTCCTTAAACCTGGGCAGAGGGCAGGTGTTTCTATGCCTTGTGTTCTGCTTTGTGTTCTCTGAGAATACCAAGATTTCAAAATTCAAAATTACAAGATTTTAACATTCAAGATCAATTTCAAGATAATTTAAATAACTTGAAACAAGTCTGCCTACAACTATAGGTGCAAGATCTTTTTGAGTTAGAAAAGTCTCTGAAATGTGACCTAGAGTATAAATTTTTCCTTTATATATGTTCTTCAGGAAGTTAACCTGTAACATTTGGAGAAATGTTACATAACTTCCATAATTTTTTTCTTTTAATTTATGGAACATAATAGGATTATCCTTCATATTATGGCTGTGAAACTGAAAATAATTTTTATTCCTCTGGCCTCCTCACAAAAGCCATTATAAAGCCACTCAAACAATGGAAAATCCTCTGGCTTGATCCTATGTTTGGTTAAATACAGCTTCTCTTCCTCTTGTTATCCTTCTAGATCACAATGGGCCATTAAAGAACTCTTTTTCTTCTTACCTAAGCCAAATAATTTTTGGCCACAAAGAAGTGTGAAGTGCAGACGTCCAGCTCAGGCCAGCAACCACCCACACTTGTGTTAATAATCCTGTCCCTGTAGGTGGGTCACACACATGGAGCTGAGGACAGTGGTGTGAGATGTACTCCCGACTTCTGAAATGGAAAATCAGGCTCTGACTTCCCCTCCTTTGTGCTACTTGTGTTTTGCTGCTTCCTAACACACAACCACATGCTCAGCAATCTTCCAAACAAGCTGAAAGGTCAGCAATGATCCCAGTGTGTGCAATGGCTGTGCAACCAGGTTGGGAGATGGAGCAACACCACCACAGCCCTGCTTGGCCTGAGCTGCAGCAAGAAAGGCCCTGAGCCCTCCTGATTGCTTATGGACAGCCCATCTAACCCAGGAGCTTCTGAGGAGAAGAGGAATTGCTGGTGTAATTCTGATTCTCCTTCCCTGGACCTTCCCCATGTTCGCTCGACGAGCTCTGCCCCCTCAGCCCAGCTGCTCTCTGGGCTCCTGTGACCCCCAAAGGCCATGTCTGACCCCCTCACTGGGATCACAGTGGGCACCATGTCAGAGCTTCTGTCAAATCCCTGCATGCACTGGATGGTTCAGATTCCTGAGCTCTCAGTGTTTTATCCTGCTTGCTCCAAACTGTTGAATATTTCTTCTAGTGGTGTGTGATAAAGCCAAAAGCCACTATGACAAAAAAACGTGCATTTTGAACAAAGGCTAAACAACAGAAATGCTTTTACTTTACAGATGGCAGTCAGAACTCAGCAGATGGCAAAAGAAATCCCACAGGATGTTCTTCTCTCCCTTCTCTCCCCTCCATATATATATATATGATTGCATGTGTGTGTGTGCATAAAACAGCAAAGTGTCCTGAGGAGATACTCCAAAGGCTTTCAGAAAAGTATCTCCCCTTTGAACAACATCTCACTGCCCATTTTTAGAACAGAAAAGATCCAGGGTACCAGGGAGGGAATCAGGAAGCACCTTTTTGTTAACGGGTTTGCCACTAACCTGTGATAGGTTTTTGGACAGGCAATTTTCTTCCTTTTTTCTTCCCCTCCTAGTCCTTTATTTTTTATTCTAGATCCTCAGGGAGGAGATTCTTTCTGTCTCTGACTGTTAAGCCTTAAAACAGCCAGTCCCATGCTGGTGCTCTTCACTCCAGTTCTGTTTCACAGGAAGCATTAGAGACAATGAAGTCCACAGCATTTTCTGCGTTTCACAGAACTGAGCACAAAGCTGCCCATAAAATGGAGATATGCCTGATGGAGGGGAAAATATGGGCAAGGATAAACCAGAGAGAATCTGCAATCCTCTTTCTGCGTCAGGTCCTTTAAAAAGGCAGGGATAAATCACATGGGGGAGAGCCATGTAAACAGGCATGATTGCTGCCAGTTCCCTGGCCACGGGGTAACTCTGCACTCTTCCTGGCTAGGTGTCATTTAGCATTTACACCTTGAGATTTTTACTGTATTTTGTGTCCTTCTAATGCAATTGCATCCCCGAAAACACTATATATGAACTCTTTACATTTACCCCCTAAATCCTACGACAGTAGAAATGTCCCTCATGTTGGAAGCACCAGCAGCTCAAAGGTCACAGCAGCACCAGGCACTGGTTCAGAGCAGAGAAATCCATGTTCACCTCCACCTGCAGTGGGATTTCCAGCATTGCAAAATCCAGGCCAGCATTCAATTTTGGTATTTTCCAAAACAGAACCCTGGCGTGGATTTTTCAACTAGCCTTTCACTTCTGGAAGAAAGCAACAACTGCACGTCACAGTTCAGTATCACATAACCCTCCCAAGCCCTGACCCACCAGCCCTACCCTCCATAACACTAAACTCCCTGGCAACTCACTCTCCTGGAACAAACTGACTCATTTCAACTTGTCTTTATGATCACATTGCAGCTCCATGTTGCTTCTGCACAAGACTCAGGACAGCACTCACCCCTAATGCTCTGCCTTCCTCCAAGAACACAAAGCACTCACATAAAACGCCTCTCCCTCACTTACCTTCACTGTAGCTTGCCTTAATTGCTTCCATTTTTCAGTCTCTGATATAGAAACTTCCTCTGATTTATATCTGTGCAGATCTCTGTAGGAGTGAGTTTTACATGCCTGTGGAAAGGGATGTGCAAACCTTCCCCCTGGCACAGGGAAACTTTTCCCTGGGCAGGTCCAGGCAGAGTGGCACTGGACCAGCATGGACAGAGCTGCTCAAACACAGACACAGCCAAGGGGCACCTGCCAATGCTTTTAAAGATGCCAGTAAAATCTGAAGTTGGTCACACAGTCTGAATGGACTCCAGCAGGGGAGCAGAGTGACAAGTTTAACTGTTCTCAAGCTACTGAATCACTGAACAGATGGACTGGTTCAATACAAACCTACTACAGCCTCTCCAAAACAAGGAGTATCAGACATATGTAACGAGAGTTGTACTCATAGGAGTGTACTCAGCTCACAATTTTGGCAACTCAAAGACAAATCTGTTGTTTAACCAGAGAGAAAAGTGATGGGTTGGGTTTTTTTTCACTTACTTTCATGGCAACCTGGTTGTCCACAGCAGAGATGAGTTCAGGTGGAAGGAAGTTGTTTTGTATTTATGTGACAAAAAGCACAGGATGTTACAGGCTGAGAACACACACCAAGAACTTCACCTCATCCACCTCTCCAGCTCAGGAAAATGCTTAAAATTATCACACCCAGAGCCCTTCACTCCAAAGTGCCCTGGACCAGGAGCCTATTTGCAACACCATTCCTTTGGTCTAGAAACTGTTCTGCTCCAGCACAAGGTGCCCAGAACAGAGCAGGTCTAGAAGTGGAGCCAGGACTACCTGGAGGAGTCAGAGATCTACCCTGAATTTGCAGATTAATTCCTGGGTAAGAGAATTTAAGGATGGCCTGGCTTTGACTCAGTACTTTTCCTTCCTCACCATTTCAGTGGTAGTCACACAACGTGCTTTCTTCCAGCAATCACACCAGACAGGCTGGCTGCTACTTCCCACTCACAGATATGTATCAGGCATAAAAATTTAGCCAAGTGGGTGCATTTTTTAAAAGTGGGAGATATGTAAGAGCTGTGATGTTTGATTGGTTAGTTCCACAAGAAATCATACACGTAAAACATTGCAGTAGAGACAGCTGAACTTCCCAATTGCCCTGTGGTCCATGGAGGTCCAGAGCTGAGTGTACAACCCTGATCGGATCAGGACCTCCCTTGCAATGGAAACTCATTAAAGAAAGTTTAAGGAAGGCTAGTCCTGGGCCCAAGAGCCCAGGGAACACAAGCAGGAGGTTTGCTGGAGCTTCTCCCCCTCCTCTTTGTCAGCCTCAGGCAATGGAAAGGCAGCCAGGATGAGGAAAAATGCTGCAGAGCCAAGAGTGTGGAGTAGGAAGGAGACAAGAGGGAACGAGGAGGGTGAGAGCACAGCTAGAAGTTGGTCAGACCAGGAATAAAAAGACAGGAGCAAAGTAAGACTGGAGGAATCAACGGAGATGGAAGAAATAAACACTGAGCATTATTTAATTACAAATCATATCGTTTGGATAAAGGAGGGGCTCAGACTCAGACTGTGCAGGAAACTCCACTGCTGGCAGTTCCTCTGTTTCCAGGATAGGACCATGGCCTTATAAGCCTTTTTTTTACAACTATCTTTGCTGTGGGTTTGAACTACAGATGTAAAAGTTGCTGAAGTATCTGAATCGTGATAGTGTTTGGAACTGGAAACCACTCAGAGGATCCAGGGGATTTATTTGGACTCATTTGTTGTTAAAATACAGCTGAGGTCACATGATTCCATGGAGTAAGGGCAGTTTCTAATCAAATTTTGCAGTATTAGCAATAGATGGCTTTGTGTTTCTGTCAGGAGCCTTTTTACTTTCCTGCCTCAAACAACCAGAGCTGATCCTGGATGTCTCTGAACGTGGTGAACAAGTTCCATTAAACATTTGGATAAAATAGCTCTGCTGGCTCAAACACTTTGTTTCAGGGAGAATCTTACCCAAGTAAGAGGCTCCTATCTCAGAAAAAAATCTTACAGTACTCTACATTAATTAACGATAAGGTGATAGCGTTACAGAGATAGACACTGTTATCTCCCCTCTAATGTTATCCAGGCTGTTTTTACGTCTGCAGATGAACACTTCCAGACAAAGATATTTTTGAAAACCTCCCATTGTGTTTGAAAGCAGCTGCCAAATGGAATTACAAAGTTTCACTGGGTAGCATATTTTTGGGTCTGATCTACAGCCCACTGAAGTTAAAAGAAAGGCATGAAAAATCCTAGTTAACTGTCTCTGCTCTGGAAAGTTACTTTTTTTAGCAAGTGCACATATAATAGTAAAGGTACAGAGAGTTTCTTTCATTTTATTGGCCATTAAATAAATGTTCAAAGGAGATACCTTCAAGAATCTACCTGGGTTGAGCTTGATAATAAACCCTTACTGGGACCAGGGAGGGAGAAAAGGCTGGAAAAGTTTCACTTACTGCCAAAAATTCCAACTATAGAGTGCTGAAAGCACTGAGAACACAGGATGCATTTTTTCTTCAGCACCAAAAAAATTCATTCGTTAAGTGCACCTTGAGTACAGTTAGAACGAGTATTTAACTATGCTTCAAATGAGGAGTTTACACACCATAGCAATGATTTAATTGTCTTTAAGGGAAACATTAGCAAGGGAGCATTTGAGATAGATAAAGAGAGGTTGTTGGTGTTGTCTCTGCTGAACTCCTGGGAAAATTATTTTTATTATTTGAAGCCCAATAAACAGTCAGTCTCAACACCTGCAGCAGGTCCCTGCCTCCTACACATGTGTGCACTGTGGCATCAGGGAAGGGGCCTTTATGAACCATCAGAACACAGGGTGCTCCCTAAAATGGGGAGCTGAACCCTTCAAGAGGCAGAATTGTTGAAAAGCAGCCAGATGGTGTTTGTGTTGAACTTTGTGTGTTTACAAATGGATTCAGCTTTGTTTCATGGTTTTCCAGTTCTGCTGTAACAACGAGGAGCAGTCGTGGCTGGACAGGGAAGTGCCCATCGTGGAAGAGCCTCTGCACGTGCCTTCATTCAGGTGAAGAAGATTTAGAACTGTTGTTTGAGTTGTTCCCTAAGTGTAGAGCTCTAACAAGTGATTAAGCCACTTTCTGTCTCAGAACTCCAAACCTGCCCTTTCCTTACAACCCAGAGAGACTGTCAGGTGATGCCTGAGGCACCTTTGGGGTTTTCCCCTCCTTCACTGTGAAGGCAAACAGCACCATCAGCTCTGCTTCTGGGGCTTAAGGGAAATCCAAAGTAAAAGGTACTACCTGATTTTCAGATTTAACTCCCGAGTATCCTTTCATGTGGAAAATTCCAATCATAAGCTTGAGTTAGTTCCTGTCAATCCAAGTTCACAAGTAGGATAAAAAAATCACAGCCAGAAGTGTCATCCCTTGGAAGAGTTACCATGAGTTACCATGGTTGCTGTGGTATATCCCCAGATCAAAGTGATCCCTGGCTCTCAGAGTGCCCTGGGAGTGAAAGCCCTGCACAAGGTAATAACAAACAAGGGGCATTTAGGTCTAAGAAACACTTTAGGTGGCACAAAGGAACTGAGCTGCGCTGAGCTGCACAAACCAGTCTCTGGGCTGAATGAGCCACTGCAATTCCCAAATACAAAACTCCTCCCTGCTTTATTTACTGGTATCAGTCAACATGTTTCCAAACTGATTCTGCTTATGGTTTAACGAAGGTTTCCAACTAGCACAAATAAATGGTAATAATAAAATACCAACCAATTTCAAACAATGCACATGATGAAAAGGGTCAGACTACCACAGTAGAAGTGCTACTAGGTTCAGCCAAAATTCTGCTGCATGCCTGGCAGAGGAAGAATTCAAGGCTAGCATTTAAAATGCAAGGTGAAAAACAGCTGGAATTATCACCTTTCATTTGGGAACTGCAGGCAGCTTTTAGGTACTCGTGTGCTCTGTGATGCAGTTTGGCATTGAGTGCTTTTTCCAACAGTATCTGAATTTCTAATTGCCAAGAAGGAACACCCAGGCACTTCTTGAATTCCTCAGACACCCCTATTCCTACCTCTGGCTTAAAAATCTGGTTTCTATGGATTGCATCATTCTGTGGAAAAAAGGAGCCCTGAGAAAATGTAGTAACCTGATTCAGTATCTCAAAAGAACTTGTGTGGTACATAACAATAAACCATAACAACAGTTTGTGGGCAAGGGCATGTGTGTGGATCCTTCCATCTTGAAATGCAACACTGAAACCTTCTTAGTGAGTTCAAATTAAAAGACAGACTAGAAAGCTCCTGGAAAGTCGCTGAAAGAGAACTAGATGAGGTTTCAATGACCTTCTTGAGGTGCATTCCTTACTCGTAGTCATTTACACATATTTGCATCCACAAAGAACCTGGGACAGAAGTTATTCTGTGCACAGAGGCCAAAAGCTGACACTTGTTCACCTGCAGAGTTGGTGAGTTCTTGTTTGTGTTCTCAATCTCTTTTCTCAGATTTTTAAAAACTTTAGTGTCAGAGAGGTTAAAGCTTTCTTTTAAAGCAGTAAGTGCCTCACAATCTCTTTGGAAATCAAAAAAAATCATAACAAGTGTTGTGATTTTTCCTATATTGAGCTCTAAACACAAAGCGTAGAAGTGCTTTTTGGCAAATTTAGGTCTGGTTTATGGGAAGATTTTTCTGTTACCATATGAGCTATATCAGTCTCAGAGCCACATGCAGGGTCAGCCCAGGATTAATGACCAGCAGGGCCTCCTACCAGCACTCCCTGCTTGCCTTTCTCCATCCAAACAGCTGCAGCCACATGCTGCCTCTTTGCATCAGTGTAATTAAACTCACAGTAATTGCAGAGACAGGTAGGAAAGGCTCTGAAGGGAAGCAGAGGGCTGCTGTCTCCAGCACTACATTACTAGCAAAGTTTGAGAGGAATCTTTTCCTATATCCAACCCCTCTCTGGCATCCTCTCCCCAAATCCTTTGAGCAGTGTTTGCTTAGGGAAGAGCAATGCAGACATCAGAACCTGACCTGGGGCAGAGTAAGCATGAAGAATTAAGGAAAATGGGTCGCATTGGCCCTGATCATCTCCTCCCTTTGACCTCTGAAAACCTGGGAAGGAACTTCTAACTCCCCTACAACCAGACTCTGAACACTAAGCTGCATTCCCACCTCAAAGCTGAACCATTCCCCTGTATCCAGGCCAGGGGTGCCTGCAAGCAGTGGCAGGAGTCTGGCCCAGAGCCCACATGTGCTCCAGCAACCACCCAGAGCTTTTCCTGCCCCCCTTGCAGCCCTGGGACCCAAGCACCCCGGAGCACCCTCGGCATTCCAAGCCCAGGGCAGCCCTTGCCAAGGCTCCAGTGACACACCTGGCACTGCCTGGGCTGCTGCTCTTGGAGGATTAAAGGGCTTCAAGTGTCAAGAGCAATTTCCAAAGATCTGTTGTTCCTTCTGCGTGGCTTCGCTGCCACTCCCTGTGTTTGGAAAGTTCAGTTCCATTTTGAGAAGCTCATCTGTAGAAAAGGCAAGTGCCTCAGATACAGTGATTCTGATTTTGTGACAACTGGCTTCTGAAAATAGTACATTTATTCAATGAGCTTAAGCACAGCAGTCCCAGTTGTTGACTCTCCTCATGAAAATATTGATTCTAAGCTCTCTAGCTTATAATGTTTTGATCCACATTCTGGGCCTATTGATTTACCTTTGATACTTCAATCAAACTGTTGTTTATATCAACTGTAAAAGCATCTGATCTCTCCAAAATAATTAGATTAATCACAGGAGGATCTACACAAGGCTTGCTTTGATTGATTATGTCTTTATGCTCTCCTGGGGAAAACAGGTACGCTTGAAAATGTAAAAAAGACAGTTGTTAGCCCTTTCATTCTGGCATCTTTGAAATATTTTTAGTCCCACTTTTGCTTTTATGATATCAGGCTTTTACAAGATTGCAGGCTTGCAGTGTGCTTCGTTATGATTTCCTCAGTGGCTGACATTTTGCAACATATAATGATTTAGCCAATATGAGCAGAACTATCATTACACAATTTATTGCTCCCCAAAGTATTATTTGTTATAGAGACTATTAAGCCTATGAGTTACATTTTACTGAATTTTTATTAGAATTATTTTAAACTCCAAGGAAATTAATCCCTCCTTTCACACCTCCTGCTCCAAAATTTCCATTTTGCAAAGCAAACAAAAAGTTTTCGAGCACACAGGTGGTGGGGGTAGCAGGTCCTTCTCCTGAAATCACCTGTACTTCTTGCATAAAAAACAAGTGAAGACTCTAGGACTTTATTTTTAAGGGTAAAATTATCCTTTAATTTGCACCACAGTGCTGTCAGTGGGAGTTCTGTGTGAGTGCTGAGACCAACTGCAAAAAGAGCAATGGATGCAATGCCACTATTCAAAAATGCATTTTTTTATCTGATGACTGAATTGCTAAAGGGAAAATAAAGGCACTAAATTTTTTTCCATTCTTGAAACAATGGCTTTGTACAATAATCCTATTGTTCAATCATCACTCCAGTCTCTACTGGAACTATGCCCAGAAGGACTAAACATCTTGTACTAAAACTGTTGTGTCCCTTTTCTAGGAGCCTTATACATTCATCAATAGTTTTGACTACTCAGTCCTATGATTATTCCATTTTTTGGAACAAACCATTAGGGTTATTAATTACACTGAGAAAGTTATTTATCTTCCAGCAGAACAAAAAGAGCTCATACTGTGACTGCCAGGGCCCTGTTTCCTGCACTGTGACATGCTGAACTCCACTCAGCTTCATGCTCCTTCCCTCCCCTCTGATGGTGCCACTGAATGAAAGAACCAAACCTTGGGTTGGGGAGCCACAGGAGACTTCCCTGCAGATCAAAATGCTGCTGCTGCTGCTAAAGGTCACTTCTGGAAACCTATTTCTCAATATGAGAAGGAGCTGGAGGCAGTGGAGGGAAAACAAGACTTGTCTGATGTTGAAAGTGAGCAAGGTCAAGGGCACATTAAAAAATCAGGGAATAGACACCAAAGATGGGATGAATACAATTGAAGAGAAGAAGGGAGAGACGAGATGTTGGGGGAGAGAAATGCATGGAGGAGAAAGGTTGTTCAGTTTGGGGGTTTGTTTGGCTTTTCATGAATGCATAACCAGCTCTCCCTGTGCTCTGAATTTCTGCATCTCAACCAGCAAACAGGAAAATCTTGGAACTGCTCCTCAGAAAGAGTAGAGCAACATTACAGAGCAGAGCAGGACTGCAGTGGACCAAGAGAAGTTTTTGTCTGTGCAACAGAGTGCTGAGGAGCTGAAAGAGGAAGTAGAACAGCCCAGGGAACAGCACAGGGGAGCCCAGCCTGAACATCCAGAACCTGGGAACAGCACAAGGGAGCTCAACCTGAACATCCAGAACCTGGGAATAGCACAGGGGAGCTCAGCCTGAACATCCAGAACCTGTTCAGAGTGCACAAGTAGCACAGATTGGACACATGTGGGATCCAGCACTGCTGGAGGAGGAGGAGATAATACCACACATCCACCTCACACAGAGCTTACACACTTCAATCCCTTAAATCTGCAAGGCCTTTTGTGCTCCCTGAATGTCAGACAACATCACATTGTGCTGCTACTGTGATGACAAGCATAAATATTCTACCTGCAGCCCTTTGAACAGATTTCCTCTTTTTTTTCTCTTTTCCTGGGATTAATTTCTCTTTCTCTGTACCATTCACTGGATAACATCCTGCCCTTCTTCTCCAAGTGATTTGGTATCAATACTCCACCCACTGGTTCCAAAAACCCAGGCTACTTCTTTATTCTGTGTTCCTGCAGTGTACAGAATGACAGAAGCCCTTTACATACTTCTGAATATTAATAAAAAGAGAACAGTATGGAACTTCACTTCAATTTGGGAAAGAATTCATTGTATAAGATGCTAAAACTGAAGCCATTTGTTCATTTCAGTCGGAATTAGTTTGGGGTTTGTATCACTCAGGAAGTGAGGATAAATTTACAACCTATAGTTTTCTGAAATGAACAGAAAAATGAAAATCAATTAAGAGAATTTCTGCAGCTTTCTTGGATTCACAGCTCTAGCGTTTCAAACCAGTTTTTCCCTGCAATGTCTAAATTGACAGATTCAAGAATTCACATTATAAGTCAGAAGAAATCCCAGGAAAATATATTGATTTTTATGGAGGATTGGGGTTAACTGCTTTTTCTGGTGCTATAACTAAAATGAAACATATTTTATGGGATAAAAAAATCTCAACAGAGTTGAAAGTAACAGTAAAAAGAAAGGCCCTGCTTAAATTCCAGTGGGCTCTTTCAGGAGCTGGGAAGGGATGACTTTTAATTTATCTAAAATTTTCAAATAGTGAGAAGAGCATTAAAACTAAAAAGCCAAACTCCAGTGCTCCCAGGTTTGCAGGTTCCCACACCTTCTACCTGGGAGCCACTGGCTGCTGCTGCTGCTGGGTCTGAACAGCCAGAGCACCTCCAACCACAGCATTTGACAGGCCCATTAGACAAATTACTTTTCCCTGAATAGTTAATGAACACAGCTCTGCACAACCCTCTCATTTCACATATGGCAAAGAGGATTGAAACCACCAGCATGTTTTAAAGATTCTGTTTTAAAATGTCATCTTTTGATATGCAAATAGTAGGCCAGAAATAATACCACTTCTTCCACTGATGCTCTAGTCTTCAAACTTAAGGAAAGGAAGAATCAAATCAATAAACAGCTTCAATTTCTACTCCTTCTGTCAAGCAGCATTTAAAACAAATTGCAGCTAAAATCTCATAGTTAAATACAGAAGGCCCACATATTGCTTCAATTACTGCCATATAACCTCTTTCAACTTGGTATCCCTTATCTCCCATAGATAACTACCCACCCTTGGGAAAGGACCTGTGCATAATAAACAACAAAATTGAGTTGTTCTCTTAAGACAGCTGTCACCTGGCACAAGAAGTGGTGATCAAATGATCCAAAATACCACTTAAGCAGATCAAATTAAGGAAAAGGCTTTTCTGCTTTTCTTTTTTTTTTTTTTTTTTTGTCCACAGATGTCACCTAACAGGGTCAGTTCCTCCTATGTGCTGTTCCTAAAAGAACTAGTTCCTAAAATTAAAGTTTTAACAGATATTTTTCTCCAGCAATGCTCAACTCTACCTCAACAGACACTAAATGTGATGTGCTGGACAAAAGGAAACCAGGCAATATAAATAATTTGTGCAATCTGGATAAACAGTAGATTCATATTTAGACTTGGCAAGAAAATCAGACAGAGAGGCCTCTCCATTTTGCAGGATTCTGGAAAAAGTGAAAAGCCTATGGAAGACTAATAAAACTTTTTTGGCATCCCATCTGGAAGCCTCAGCAGTTTCTGACTTGGAAAGAATGCATCCTGCTTTTAACTTCACACAATGCCTCAGTTCTGCTTTCATGTGCTGAGACCAAGCAGCCTTTTCTCAAGCAGCCCAAAAATCAATCGGTGTCCCTCTGTCTCAGCCAGGCATGTGCTCTTTGAAAACAAACTGAGACATCTCACAGCTTCCCTGAACATCACACAGTGGCTCAGCCAGCTCTGCCTCCAGGAAGTACAACTGCAACACAGCCAGGACCTGCAGACTTTGGGAAGGTTGTGGAGCACTGGGAATGAATGGAGGAGGAAAAAGCACAGGAAAGAAAGCCCTTCTCATTCTTCTCTCAGGGGACATAACCTGCAATAGGACAGCTTTCACCTGTGACATCAGCCAGGCTGTGCTTCAATCCAGCAGTACTGAACTCATACTGTACTTGAAGCCTGTGAATAGACTGAATTCCTCCCAATTTTAAATAGAAATTCATACCTTTTTAGTTATAATGCCTGACCAGATCAAGGCCCAAGTTGTTCACATGATGAGGTTTATTGCCAGACTGTATAAAGAACAGAAGAAAAGGTTATACAGTTTCCTAGTCCTTAGATGGAAAAAAGGTGTCAAAGAAAAATGAATGCATGAGATATTCGTTAAACATACAGCCCACAAATGGCACTGCCTCCTCACAAACCTTGACAATGTAGTAACAGCTATGCAGACTGGCTTGTGGCTGTAATACAGCCAGAATATGCTTTAAGAACTTACTTCATTCTTTTGAGAATTAAGTAAAGGAGAAACCGGGCTGAGAACAGCCCATATGCCAGAGCCACATAATAACCATCTGATCCAGGACAAATGGCACAGTCCCCCATGAACCCAGATGCTCCTGTGCTCTGGTTTAAATCTGAAAACAGGTTTTTCACCAGTTCAATTTACATGGAGAGTTCAAAAGGCTTATTTTTCATTCCAGCAGAGAATTAACACAAATGTCAGAAGTTGCCAGGGAACAGACTGTCACCCTCCAACTGCTTCCCTCCCTTCAGATACTTGGAGGATATTGTACTTTCCGTATCGCCTTTAATCCTGTGTTCTGGTGGAGGCTTTTTAATATGTACTTGCTGTATCTGTAAAAATCTGAAAATGCAGAGTAACCTCCCAGACAGAGCTTTGGCTGAGGATTCAGGAGGTCTGTGAGCTGTTAAAAGCTGTTAAGATGCTGCAGTGAGTCACCTCCTTACTCTGTGCTTCGAGCTCCACGTTTTGGCAGAGTAATATTGACATGCTCTGAAACTGGTGGATGAAAAATCTCTCAGACTTTAAAACACAGGAGAAAGCATAAACACATTCTCTTGCTGAAAAGATGCAAGCAATCCACAGAGAACCACCAAGAAGCCAGTCTGTTTTTAACAACTGCAATGCACAACTTCCATAGATCATTTCCCAAGGCGCAACAACCCTGCAGTCACAAGTGTTACTCTGGCAGGAACTTGCTCTGGGTAACCATGACCTGCAGGGAATCTTTCATCAGTAGGAGTGGACTTCAGCTCAAAACTCACCAGAAAAACTGGATTTTCATTGCCAAGGCCACCATGCTACACTTAGTGCCCAGCCAAGGTGGTTTAGAGTTAGTCCAGTGACACACCTGATTTGCAAAGCAGGCAAATACCTATGGAAAAGGTGCTTCAGAGTTATCAACACTGAGACAATCTGTGCTTAACCTGAGACCCCTTCAAAGACTGAACAATTTAGTCACAGCTGACCCTGCTCCAGAAGAATCTCCATCCTGGTCCATTGCACCACAGAAATTTTCAAACGAAGGTGGAATTTCTCACAAGCATTGAACTAAATGCTCTCCAGCTCAGAGGGACCTTTCCAGGGATAAAGAACAGCATAATTAGTTTATATTACAGTCTCTGCGCCCCTGCCAACTGCTTCTGATATGGGGCTCAAGGACTGTGCCAGATAGGCTTAAAGTGTGTTGAAAGGCAAGTGCCTTCACAAAACCCACTATTTTCAACTAATTATTTACTAAAGTTGATGTTTCATAGGTGCTCTCAAGGTAAAAGACATTATAGGGTGTATGATTTAAAGCTTGATATTCAGCATTAAGACACAGGCAAGTCTAACCTTGCTAAACCTGATTCTTTGCAGCTCTCCCTCTCTGTTTCTTGTATCCTAAATAGGCAGCTCAGGATGGTAACTCATTTCCCCACAATAATAGCTACCAGTGATATGCTGCCTTCTTATGGCCTGTGCTGCCATAACCAGACATTATGACTGCAAATATGAAAATACATTACTGGAAAACAGACCTTTAAAACTGCTCATGAGCTTGCAGTCTCTAGATTGTTAATTTACATTCAAAGCAAGCTCAGAGCTAAGGAACATTCTGCCATCTGGCAGAAGTTAAAGCAACCCACAGTGGGAGAGGGCAGGTGCTGACATCCCAAAAACACTGTCCCAAGGAAAAATTACTCTGAGCTTTCTCAGCTGAGGCACAAAGTGTGGGCAGGCCAGACACCAGGCAGCTCCTTCCACCTCTGTGAGTGCTCAGAGGAGCAAAAGACGGTGTACAGGAGCAGAGCAGGTAAACAGAGCTTGGCAATCTTCCCAGTGTCCTCCACTGGAAATCAGATGGGAGCTGAAGAGGGGAGGAAAACCCTTTGATGAGATGCAGGCTGCCTGATGTCAGGCCTGGTGACAGTCACAGGCTGCCTGAGCAGATATGTGGACAGTTCATCCCCTCCCAGACAAATTCTGTATTTACTTATTTTCCAAAATAATCATACTGAAGGAGAAACATGCTGAGTGAGTTATAGAGAAAGAGATTCCAAAATAGTGTCTGTGTTTTCAAGAGCCAAGGAGCAGAAAACAGACAGACAAGCACTAATAAATATTAGATTTTGAAATCACTAAATAAGTGCAATGCCTATGAAACCCAGGCTCTTGTCCTTCTAGAAAACAAAGTCTGATGGTGTTGCCCTCATTAATTGCTTTTCATCCAATTATCATCACAATTTTGGCTAAAAAACCCATAAGTTCACTCACCTCCCTCTCCTATCCAGATATTGCACTATTGAAAAAACTCTTCAGCTCAGAAGCATCTCCCAACACCACGCAGGACTTTTCTACATAAAAAAACAAGATGAAGGAGTTTAGGGAGTCAGGCATCCAATTCCTTTCCCAAAAAAAAGGCTGGTTAGCTCTTCTGGCATAGAAGCTTGGTTTTTGCAGTCTGGTAAAGCTCTGGTTTATCATTTTGGGACTATTTAAAGTCTATTAACAAGCAGGTAATTTACCCCCTTTGGATTTCTTTTGATCTGAGCACCTATGTGCTCTGGGCTCCTTCCCTGCAGGGGAAGCTGATGTAGAGCAGTTTAGTGACTTGTCACTAGGCACATGTATGTACAGCATGTGCTTTACATGTTCCACCATTTACAGACATAAAACACTCTTTTCCCTCAACATTACAGCATAACATGCACACGTTTCATAATTACAATGCATTGCAGGCTGTCACGGGACAACACAAACTGCACAGGCTGCACAACTCACCTGCCAACACAACTGCTGGAAAAATTCATATTTCTGTCTCTAGAGATGACTGATTTTATAAAACAAACCAACAATCTAAAATCCTGCTCCATAAGGGCTTCCACGTTCAAGCCTGGATTGTACTAACATATGTTTTGTGTGTGAAGTGCAACAGAGCTGTAGTCAGCAGAAACTGCAATCAGAAGTAAATACTTTGGGGAACTTTTCCTGATATGGTTGGAAGAGAATGATGTCTGGAGAAAGAGCATTAGGTGCATATTTATTCCAAGGTCAAGAGCACGGCCCAGTTCAGTGTTCTGCCTCCTGCTGCACGGAGAGAGCTGGGCTTTGCTGGCCAGAGAAGTAGTTTCTGTCTGCACAACTGGTCACAATATCATTGCTGTGGCTTTTTTGTTATTCAGGGCAGGTTTTAGAGGATTATAATACTGTGTTCTTTTTATTTAAATGATTCTGGTAGATGCTAAGTCTGCTCAGAGAGCAATGGTTGCTTTGAAAGAATTCACAAAGCTGTGCCCTTTCAAATACATCAAACCACTTCATAAATGTCCTTGTGAAAGATGAGGTAATTCCAGAGACTTTTACAAACAATCCAAACAACATATTTAATGGACCTGAGCAATTGATGACTTTCCAGTGTTTAATTCTAATATTTTTTATAGATGCATTGTAAGGGAAAGTAATTTACTCTGGAAGCCCAGCCTGGTTACTCTGGATCAGGATCACAAACTGGTCAGGGAAACTCAACCAGTTCCATGGCACCTGTAACCTGCCTTCAAACACACAAAGTGCTGTGTGTGCCAGCCCTGAGGCCAGGGAAGGATGCCAGCTTGGAAGGAGAGCAAGTTTAGAACACCTAAGAGATGGAGCACAATTTGGGCAGCTGCCTGTACAACCCATAGACTCTGCCAAGTAGTTCACTGCCTTTCTCCACCTACTAAAAAGCCCCATGTCTCCTACTGGGAGAACCCTGGGGGAAATGTGATCATCTGACAAATATGTTACACCTTCAAGAAGTTCCCAACTTTGCTCTAGGAAAATTTCTCCCTGGGGCTCCTCAGGCCTGACAGTTTCAGTGGCTCAGTTTTAAATGTCTTCAAAATGCTGTAAAAAATGCCTTCATGACAGGAAATTACATACTTAAAATTTTTAAAAAATACATAAAAATCCCTTAAATCACTTAAAAACAAGTGAGTTCCTTGGCAGCCCTGATTTTGCTACCCCAGCAGATGGTGACACCCCAGTGTTCCAGCAGCCATTCCCATTTGTCACTGCCCAGGAGATGAACAGTTTGCCACATTCTCTGAAACAGGTAGAATGTGAACTCCAAATGCTGCAGCCTCTAAGGCTCCTCAGCTGCATTTTAAGTAAAAAATTTAAGGAAGTTCCTTGAGTAGATGAAAGTTGCATTGGTACAAAGGGAAATGCTCACTCGCTCTGTTACAAGCACAAAGCCTTCCTCGGATAAGTCCTTAGAAAAACAACTATGAATCCATTTTATTTCTCTGTATATTCAGTCTGGTCTTTCTTTTCACCACAGCCACTTTCTCTCTCCCACACACTGTGATGGATTAGCAGGAAGCACAGACATATTGGAGACTTGGATACTTTTCCCACTCAGCTAAAGGTGTAGAAAGCCACAGGAATAGTAATTTGATAATGAGAGAAAAGAACAACACGACCTTGATTCTTTCCTTTTTCCTATACTTGTGTGTAAATACTAAAACTACTTCCATAATTTGATACATCCTTTGAACAGAAGGGAAAGGTAAAAAAAAAAAAAAAAAACAAACACCAAGGGGGGAAAAAAAACAAACCAACCTCCACCCAGGGTCGAATGGTATGAAAATGAGCTCTGGCTCCTTCCTACCAGAAATGGGGCCATAGTGACTGGGTGAAGCAATGGGATTTTGCATTACTGCACCATTTTACAATTTGCTATTAAAGAGAAAAGTAATTTTTCTAGATTTTAAACAATAGACGCTTTTGATTTTTTTTACCTTTTGTCCTCCTGAAATGTCTGTCTCTGTATTGTGCAGGTTTCTCTCCTCCTTCCCTTCCCTACATTTGGAACTTTTGGGCCCTTTCCCATTTAAAGGAGGAGGCCTCTTGCTGCTCTCACAGGCACTGTTTCCCCCTGAATATCAAAATAGCCCTGTTCCTTTCATGAATCACATCAGGGACTAAAGGATCTAAGCAATGACCCTGATATTTAGATCTAAAAAGTTGTTGATGGCCGAGTTCACCCTCAGCAGAGTTTCTCTGAATTTGAAAGGCTCACATGGGGGATTTATTTGGTCCTCTGTGTTGAAGTTGTAGGGCTGATCTAGTGATACATAATAAGTAAAGACATTTGAGGCAGTTCATCATCTTTCAGGGTAAGGATTTTTAGATCTGTACCTTTGTTCCCAAAAGAGTTAAATGAATAATGAAATCCCCCTGCAGCGACAACAGATGAACTTAATTCAGAGGGAATTTCTCACAGAACTGCCTGAGTGCTTAGCAAATGTGGCTGTCAAAAGGGGTTGCTCCTTCCCAGGTATTTGTTTTAGAAATTCCCTGTCTACAGGATTACACAGAGCAGGTCGGGATAAATTTGTGCTTAAAGAAGGTTTGCATTTTGTAGGTTTGAAAATTATGGGTTTTATTAGCATAAATGTGACAGCACTTTAAAGACCAAAATTCTATTGAACACAATGAATTTCAAGCTAATAACTCTTCAGATAACCAAAATACAAACTTCTGAAGATCAGTATAATTTCTTTGAGAAGTTAATTCTTTCTTTTCTACAATAACAACCCTCAGTTTAGACCATATATGTAGGATTGTCCCTATATCAGAATTGATGCTTCCATTCTTAGGCTTGGAGTGTTTTGAACACATGACAAAACTACCTGAATATCTGATTCCACAGCCCATACCTCAGGAGAAAATTACATACTTTGCAATTTAGAGGGGACCAAGTTAAAACCTGGTGTCATTCCTTACAATTACTATATTGATCTAATATTGGAATTCTAACATCTCTATCTTAAGCAGAAATAGCAATTCTTATCCTTAATAATCAACACAGTATAGAGGAATCTTTGATAACTTTAAACTGTAAGAATTACTGAAATTACCATTGAAATTTGTAAGATACTTTGATTTTTAACCCTCAAGGATTATAATGCACGTGTAGACATTGCTTTAAAACACCACCAGGGAAAAGATGTTTCTCATAGTGTAGCATTTTAATTAGACTTTTCAGACCTTTCAAACAGAGGTTACCTAAATACAGGTCATTTAATCTTGCTGGTTTTGGTAGGTTCAAATTCCAAGCAAGAGGACAGGTGTGGAATTACCAGAGCTGAATTCTCCTGCTGAACTTATTTGTCTGTCAGTCCCCAGGTTTGTTAAAGTTTCAGAGATGATCTCCAAGCTCCTGTTTACCTTTGTGTTTTTGGCAGCCAATCCACAGAAGGAAAACAAATTGGGGAGGCTACTTCCAAGCAGACTGCCAATAAAAAATTTAAGCACTACTATCTAGAAGTAGAGTTTAAACAGAATTTTAAACTAAATCAAAATGTCAGAGTAAAGGGCCATCAATGTAACAAGCTCTGCTGCACTGCACTTTACCTAAGATATTGCTAAAGAACTTCCTCCTCCCTGAATTTGAGAAGCCATAATTCAAATGTTGATGCCTTTGTGCAAATGGCTGATGCTCAATGGCCTATGAAGCACATAAAAAGCAGCACAGCACTCAGGAGGTGCCTCTTCAGCAGAAAACCTGGGCAGAGGAAATGGATTTAAGGAGAAAAGCCATGTTGAGGCAGGGGAAGCCTCAGATTTCACTCCATGTGGAACTTGGCAGGGCCTGGGCAGAGTAGTTTCTTTGACTGCCAGTGGTTTCTGTAAATCTGGCACTTCAGGCCGTGTGTCTGAGGTTTGTCTGCACGGGAAGCTTCCCATCAGCCCTAATTATACTCTGTCAATTCTGCTGTGGTATTCTGGTCTCACTGCCAGTATAAACATAGCACACCAAAGGAATTTTAGGGTTTTTTTCCCCCAGCATAATTAACTCCAGTCTGGATTAATCACTTTTACTCTGGAATACAGCTTCTAGAAACAACTTTACTGAACAGATAGGTCTTTAAGAGTTGAACAGAATTATTCCAAAGGAACTTCCCCATTTGTATAAAGTGCCAGTGCCAGCTCTGTGAAAGCCAAGAGCAGATAAAACAACTCAGAGAAAGCAGGCTGGGGGAAAAGGTTGCTTCAGGTATGGCTGGGAGAGCAAAAGGCAGGGACGTGAGAGCTGCAAACCCTCACTATAAATCACTCCGTGCCTTTCCAGCTGAGTTGAAAAATAAAAAAGAAAGCACTGGGCTTTCCAGCACAGTCGGTATTTTTTGTTTTGTCTGCCAAGTCTGTTCCTCTTCCTTTAGTGGAGTGCTTGTGGTTTGGGAATGACTTTTTAGCCGGTTCGGTCCATCTCTATCTGAGGCCCCAAACTCCTGTTTCTGAAGTGTCACATCAGCTGGAAGTCTGTACTTCTGTTCTCCAGCCCTCAGCAAACATGAGAGTGTTTGTGCCCCAGTATTTATGTCATTTCAGCAGGCACTTAGAGAGTGGAAACATCAGCTCTTCCAGAGAGGCAACAGAGATACAGAAAACAAAGTTCCCTTCTGAAAACATAGACACCCAAGGCAAAGGAGCGACTCAGCAATCCTGGAGCCTCCTACTAATTGGAACCATCCCTTGCTGTGCTGTGGATCAGCCGTGGATCCTGGATCCTGCAGCCCAGTCTGCAGCCAGCACCCAGCTCAGCTCCAATCCTCCAACCCCACAGGGTCAGCAATGACCACATTACCCAGACATTGCTCTGGAGTTCACTAACAGCTTTCCCAAGGTGTTAAACACTGCATTGACTTTGGCTCAAAGCAGAAGAGGAACCAAAGCAATCGTTGTCATACTGCAGATCCCCAGGCAGGTTCAGTGGGAGGCACTGCAGGCAGGAAATCAGCCATTCAGCCAAACACAACCCTCAGCCAAGGACCCAATTTTTCCCCACCAGGATGGAAGCAGCAGTGACACTGTGAGAGTCGGCCAAGGGTAAGGGCTTGCAGTGGGGAAGATTATATTAATATCCTTTTAATGCATAGTTCTCTCAGGAATTAAAAAAAAAAAAAATCCTTAAACCACTATGATTCCAAGTGTTCAGTTTTCATGGTCTGTATGGAAGCAGAAAACTGAATACAAATCCCATGATATGCCAGCTTCCATACTGGCTATTCCCACTGCTTACACAGAATAGGGAGCTCTCAACATATATTCTGTAAGGAATATCAATAAGACTCACCAGACACCAGACCCCAGAATTCCAAAGATTTGTCAAATTCTCTCCCTCTCCATCCCAGTGGAGGGAAAGCAGGAAAAACCTTTATCTATCTAAACTTTCTTCATGTGGCTTTTGATAATGCAAGTACTTGTTAAATTATGGTGTATGAGACATCAGGATTCAGAACAACTCTTTGCAAAATTAAAGGAAATTTGGAATTAAATTTGATCATCTGCTTACTCAAAGTTTATTTTGAACAACTTTTTTCCGTATAGAGAAGATTTAATCCAACACAAGACACACATTCCATAGCTAAGGGAAACCTTTGAGAAAGCAATAACAGATCTCCTTGGATTTCAGATCCTCTTGGTCTTTAATAACCCTCAAAAGGACAAATTAAGTGATGTTTCCATGACCTTTCTGTCCAGGAACCAACTGAGACTACTGTTATTGCCTATTTTCGTTACAGGGACTTAAGAACGTCACCTAACAATTCAATTTTATCTGTACTTCTGCTGCTGAGTACAGTTAGTAACTTTAAAAAACACTACTCTCTTCTTTGTCAGTTTTGAGGTTTGTGGACCTGCCTGCAAAGTGTGGTGCTCTTGTGAGGAATCCCCAGGTGCACACTGCCCCTTTTCAAGTGGTCAGCCTGGCACAAGAGTCAGCCTTTGGCCATGTTTTACCATTAATGTCACTACTAAGACATAGGCATCTTCCCTAGTTCATTTGATTTGATTTACTGATGTGTCTCATAAGCAATAACGAGGCAAGGCTTTGAAACTCCTTGTACCAGCAGTGCCATTACCCAGCAGAGATGACACTGAATCCTGCCTGGGTTTAGCCCTTGCTTCAAAACAATCAGCAGATCTGGAAACCTGTAAATCCTGTCTTTTAGATGTTCTGATTTTAATTTACTAAAGCACACTACTGTGAGAGCACAGGTGACATTCAGCCTCAGAGAACAGAGACAGCCTGATGGCAGATCTGCTACTCAGCCTGGGGGAACCCCTGACCCTTCCATCAGTCCTGTGCAGGGCTGAGTTGGACTTGATCATCCTTGTGGGTCCCTTCCAACTGTGACTCTGTGAATCCAAAACAGGCTTCTCTGTCCAGGGCCATCCTTCCTGGCCTCCCTCCCTCAGGGCAGCTCATATGGCAGATGTAGCAATTTGTTCCTCAATTATTTCATACTTTGAGCAAATCATGTTAATGAAATTAAAATTAATATTTCTTCCCATTTCACACTTTGCTCTCTGCTGGTTTTCCACACTGACTATATTTTAAAGCTCCAATGGCTCAAGAGCAGGGTCTGCACAGAAGTGCAGGGGGTTGCCCAGGGGAGCAGACCCGGCTGTCCCACAGTGTTCTCACCTTCCCAGGAAGGACATGCACATGGAAATGTTGGCATACACAGAAACTGCTTTCCTTTTGTACATCAGCCTGGGGTAGAAATGAGCTTGTTTGAGTTTATGAGCAAGGCTAGGCAAGCATACCATACATAAAATGCTGCTTTTGTGCAAACTGGATGGGAACTTAAACCCAGAGTGCTCTAAAGCCTTCTTAGAACTCCCCTCTGTGATGTGCATTTAACATTTGAGATACTCACCCAATATCTCATGGTTTTGGAGGAACATTCTTTATTTTAAAAGGCTTCCCCAACAACTGTGTTAGATGTACAACTGAGACTGATTCCAACTAAAATTAAACAATCTAAGGTTGGCAAGACCTTAGACCTTGCCCAGAGACCAGGTAACACCATCATCTCACTCGTTACTGATGCACTTCAGATTTCTCTAAGTGTTCCCAGCTATTAATATGCTTTGTTGGCAGAGTTCTGGGAAACACTCTTGCTGTTATAAGGAACTGTTAGTAAGAAGGCAGCTGCTGTTAAAACTGCTCCTTTTCCCCTGCAACCCAAAGCCCCAGCCCTTCCAGGCACCTCCAATGTTCCAAGAGCAGGAGGAGTGACATTAACAAGCCCATCCACGTGTGCACCACTAAATATCCAGGTATCAATTAGCTGCAGGCAGGATACAGTGAGATTTGGACTGCACTTAACTTCCAGAGAGCCAAAGGTTTGATGCTCTTCACCTCACTGACATAAATTAGCCGGTGAAGCCCTTGGTTTTTGGCTCATTTCAAATCAATAGAACTCTTCCCAGTATTTTCACTGGGCCCTGTATCAATAATGTAACATTTCACCAGTACTGAAGTAATTTAATCTAGGAATTGTTTCCCCAAAACTTGATAATGATTTAAGGTACAATCAGTTAGACTGCTTTTGAAACCTGATAAATAATAGCTCAAAGGCAGGCATCTCTAAAATTAGTCGTTATGCTTCACTGAGGCTGTCAGGAAACCCAGAAAGCTTGTTCTCTCTCCCGTTCTGCACCAAACACTAGCATTCAAAACAATCTATATTTATTTGCTTGGACTCTTTCTAGAAGAAGACCAGCAAATTATTGTAATGCATGTTTAATACATTATTAGATTAGATGTCACCTGCTCTTTGAGGGAGAAGTAAAGATCAAGTTCTGTCTAGTCAGAGGCACAAACTCAATCAAGTATTAATGGCTGTATTACTTCCAGCAATAAGATACTAAGGCCAAGCAAAATGTCCAAGGTCACTCCACTCCAGATGGTTCACTAATATATTTACAGGACTGATGCCTCCTGGCATTTTCAATTTCTTATGTTGGGTTGTTTTTGGAACCAATCAAATTGAGGAGCTGGCAACTGCAATTTGCCCACAAAATTAAATTTAAGGATTATAACTCCGGTTTTAAGCAGTGATTTGACTGTATTGATGTGAAGCCACTATTCCCAGCTCTTGATTTTCTCTGAATGACGACCACAGCCTATCATAAATTCAGTGGGGACAAAGCAGGCTGGTTATCCAGAGACAATTTTTTTTCATGTACACAGGAATTGATTTAAGCCTGAGCTATCAGAGCCAGCAATCAGGAAGATAACATGAAATAACTGCTTGTGATATGGGTACCTGAAACATTCTGCATTCCTCCGCACCAGGGGAATTCTAAATGACAGGGATTTTCATATGGGCAATTATGCTCAAGCAATGCATGTGATACACATGATTATATGTGTCGAAGTTCCTGCCTACAGGTGTGGAATATGCAAACACAAACTCACACCTAAGCCCCACAAAAAAAGTAGACTCCCATCTCTCTAAAACTAAACAATGTCCAGAACTGGGGGCTGGAAGATGCCACCCTGAGCTTTGTTACTGAAGCTGAGCAGTGTTTTTTCATTTGATTATTATAAAAATAATATATATATATTTCCATTATTATTATTTTATTATTATATATTTATATCTTATATAATTGTAACAATATATTTATATATTATTTATTTATATAGATATGTAAAATTGTGTGTGTTTGTGTGTACATATATATTTAAATACACACTATTGTAAAATTTTAGGTAGGAAAAACACTGTTCTCAACTTACTTCTAATGTTTCTTGGGCTGAAAATCCTGTAGGTTGCTTGTCTTTAACCACATAATTCTTTGGGTCTTAAGTTTGTGTTCTCAGTTGTTTATACAGGCATTAAAAACAGGACTGGCAGTGACAGACTCTGGCAATGTGACTTCAAGGGTAAAAGATGCAAAGCAAGAACTCTGCCCTGTGCTGTCACATCCTGTCCCACCAGGCCCCTCTGGTGACTCTCCCTGTGCTCTGGGATATTCCCAGCCCTCCCACAGGTTTCTGAACTACACTGAGGATCTAAGGCAGAAAACTCCTGCAAGGCAAATTTCCTTCACCTTTTCCTTTTTTCTTCACCTTTTCAGAACAACCACTGCAATTCCTGTGTTGAAATGCCATCAAGTTGTTCCAAAAGATTTACCAGCAAGCCAAGTAAAATGCAATTTAAAACTTCCCCTTCCTCCAGGTTACTCTAGATGGGTTCTGTACTAAAACATGGACATTTAATATAGTCTCCCTCCTATCCAGCCTGCCAGTGGCCTCACTGCAGGTACCCATATTTTGCTATATTTGGCTTTTTTCCATGTTTCTGTGGGTCTTATCTCTCTGCTTTATGCTTCTGACCTCCATCAGTTCCACTTTAAAACTTTTATTGTGTATTAACAAAGCAGTGCCCAAAGTTGGTTTTCCCTTTAAATTTTTTTCTCTTGATAAAACCCTTAACTATTGCAATATGATATTGATGATCTAAATATTCTAGCCTTCGTAAATAAGTTATGAAGAGGGTTCTATTTATGCTTCTGTATGTATACAAAAGTAGAGAGAGAGTTAAAAAGGGAACTTACTTTTAAATTTTTTGTCACATTAAATATACAGAAGCTCCTGAGCATCTCCAGGAGAACTAAAAAAAAAGAAAAAAGGGGGGGGGAGAAGAAAAATAAAATTAAAAAAAAATCTTTAAAAATACATATGCTCAAGGTAGTGGTGAAATCAGGATCCACAATATACCCAGATAGAACTGGTGCCAAAAGAATGGAGGCATCAAGGTTTTTCGTTTCAATACCTTCAGACAATGAGTGCTCACTCTCTGAGGAAACAAATAGCAGTAATTTTTCAATTGGACTTTTAGTTTTGGGCAACAAATGAGGAACAGAATGGTTCTTAAATTATTTAACTGAGAAAAAATGCCCATACTTACAGAAACTAAGCCTTCAGTAGCCCAGAACCAATGACCCAAAATGTTACTTCATAATATACTTCATGAATTCTACTGTCAGAAATCTCTGTCCCCTCAGCTCAGGAAGAACAGACTCTGCATGGATTGAAGATACACCTTTGTTTTTATCTCAGAACCTGAGCAGGGAGTGCCCTCTGTACACACACAGGGGACACAGGGGGTGAGGGGGGAAGGTGAGTGAGGTGGCACCAGCATGGCCACAGTGTGACCCCTGCCCTGACCATGTGGGACCACCACTCTGGTCACTGTGTGACCTCTGTTCTGGTCACTGTGTGCCCACTGCTCTGGTAACTGTGTGACCTTTGCCGTGGTCACTGTGTGACCTTTGCTGTGGTCACTGTGTGCCCACCCCTCTGGTCCCCCTGACACCTCCCCCAGCCAAGCACTGAGGACCCTCAGAACTCTCAATACTTTGCTCACTCCTGTGTTATTTTCTGCCTGTGGTGAGAGCAACAGGCACATCAAAGCAGGTAACATCTCTCCTTCAGAGCAGAGTTATAAAACAAACAATTCAGAAATGGTTGTGTTCTAGGAGATTTAAAAAATCCTGGATGACAAATTAATTCCTCAAAGTGATAAACTGACATGTTTGCAGTATTTCTTTGTAGTGAAGATCAGGAGGCACAAACCTGACAAGGCTTGAGCATCAGCAGCACTTATATCAGCCTGTGATGTGTCTTGGCCCATTTGGATAAATGGCTGTCACAGAAATACTCTGTTTCAGAATGCAGAAAACCAAAATTCAGCTATCCACTCCCACTGCAGCACCCTGATTCCCAAATTCAATGTGAAAGTGAAATAGAATCCACAACTATTCTGAGGAGAAGGCATTCATTATGTAATTCATTTGTAATGCCTCAAACATAGCACTCATTTAGGAATTCAAAGGCTTCCTTCATGGAGGTGGAATATTGAGCTGCAGTTTTCCCTGCATTAAAAATAAAAAGCTGTATTGCCCAAGGGTGAGTGGACAGAGAGATTTTATTAAGATTTAAGGTCTCCTAACTGACACTGCTGCAGCTGGATTAACACAAGGATGCATGTGGGATGCATCTCTGTATGGAACAGACTAAATGACCTCCAGACAGGAAAAACTGAGGAATAACTGGAAAAGAGGAATCTGGGAATGTTTTCTCCCAAACAAAGGGCAGGGCACCAGACATTCAAATAGGGAAATATTCTCAACCAACTTGATTAATGATGGCACATTTCTGTTCAGCCCTGTGTGATGAACTGCCAGTGATGGAGTGGAAATCCATGAACTTCCAGTAACTTCCAGGGACAAAGTGGAGACGTCCAAGTCGACTTTGCTTGATCCTTCTAAAGCCTTTGAAATATGAAAGGTCTCTTGGTCAACCCTTCTCATCACAGTATCTGAGTAGCCACATCCAGAAACTTCCAAAGCCACATTTTACATTTGCAGGGGAATTACGTCCATCTGCACAAAATTAAGCAATGTGGTTCAGAGCAAAGGACGAAGGTCAGGAAAAACACTAAATTATGTATATTAAAACAAGTAATAAATATGGAGAGACTGCAGAGTCTTTGACTAGAACAGAGAAACTGGCAGAAAAAGTTGTTCCTTTGCATTTACCTGTAAATTATTCACTTGTTGCTGCAAACTCACACCAAGTTCCTTTGTCATGCAGGTGCTACAGGAGTCTTTTGTCCATCCTGGTCAAATATAACAAGGCAACTGAAAGAAAATCCTGGAAAATTTGGGGTTGCAAGGCCAATATGCAAATCTGCATCTCCTTTTCAGCATATTTCCCATCTTTCCCAGCACCTGGTAATGACAGATTCCCCTACAAGAATCCCCCACCATACATCACCTTCACTGTGCAGGTTAAGGAGAATTTCAGTGTGGGTGCTTAAACATAAGCAACTGGATTTGCTAATTCTCTCTCTCTCCCTGCTTTCTCAAGGGACTGACATCCATTGTACTCCAGCTTGTACAATTTCCATTTTGTTCAGTGAATTCCAATAAATATTGTAACTAAAAGTAAAACCAGAGCTACAGATTCCAGAGTTAGGGCTTGAAAGTCTCATCAAGTAATGCCATAGACACAAAATCCCCCAGCATCTCCACATTGTGAGCAGACATTACCACTGTGTCATGGTTTGAGAACCCTAAAATCCAATTCCCTAGTCCAAATCCCCTCCCACATCTCAACCCAGTGTGAGATGGGTTTTCCAGACACCACACGAGACTCAAAATGGGGGGAATATATATTACAATGACTGTACAAAATAAATACTACAATACATTATATACAATCTTAACTATCTCTACCATGACATAGAAGTATTTACAATGGATCAAATCTCTTCTCCCCTCCAGATAAAAGTCCAGGAGGGAAGAAGGAAGAGATCCTTTCCACTCTCAGAGCAGCAGTGTCTCTAGGGCAGCAGTCTATCTCTCTCTCTCTCTTCCATGCAGCAGCTGTAGCTGGATCTCTGCCAGTACACACGAGGGGGTATCCAAGTCCTCGTGGCCCTTCAACTCCAAGCGAGGGTCTTGTCTTCCATGGGCTGCTTTTCCCAGGACAAAGGGCACTTCACCACGGTCATATCAGTGAAGCACAGGGGTCTTCGTGACAGTCCTTATCTTCAGGGGATCCAAGCCCCCTTTGCAGAGCTCTGTGCTCTGTCTCAAGCAGCAGGGGGGGTGACAGCCCTCCTCTGCATTCCTTTGGCCATCCCAGTCTAGCTTTCCAGGACGCCTGAGCTTTTCAGCTCCTCTGCTGCAGTTTAGGACTTCCATTCAGTAGGAGTCCATCCTCTCCACTTAGGAAAGGTCACAAAAGGAGTTTGGGGGTTTTGATTCAGTTCTTTCCCCAAACTCTGTCTCTGTAGAGCTTAGTTCTGCTCTCTCTGCTGCTGGCTCTCATCTCTCAGACAACTCTGTGTCTTCCTGCTCAGCTGCATGTTTGTTTCTGCTGCTTCTTCAGTTCTTATCTCTTGGCTCTCTGCCACCGTTTCTCCGTCCAGTGTTGTTTTTGCTGCTGCTTCTGCTGCTCACGGTGGAGGAAAAAACTTCCAGCTTCTCAGTCACAGACCCCAGCCCAGTTTAATACTCTTCCAAGTCCCTGCAGCCCCCAGGCGGGGGGCTGGGTGTGGCCCAGCCCCCAGTGGGGCTGCTGCTGCTTCTCCTCATGGCTCTACAACACGGCTACTTCTTTAACAACAACTACAACTGCTTTCTTTTCCAGTCTACTTGTGATATGTTTATATTTTGCAAAAGCACTCATTGGCTCAGACCTCAAAGGGTCACCACCCCCTGGGGACTCACCATTTTATAGCTTCAAGGGGAAAACTGTTTCCCCCCAACACACTGCCATTCCCCATGTTCCTGCCTGAGAGGAGTTGGCAGGTACTGCCTTTATAACCAGTATCTCTGGATTTATCCTGGGTGTTACAGGAACCAGCAAGGAGCCATTGAGGCTCTGACAGTTGTTCTGGTTTTTCAGTCCTTGCTTTTTCCTGGATGGATAGACAGGCAGCTGCAAACAGGTTTTTGCCACAGAGCCTCCCCACAGTTCCAGCCCCCAGAGCTGATTGCCCATGCCAGGCTGTTTGGTAAAGCAGGACCCTGAAAGCAAAATCCAAATGGTAGTTTGTGATGTTTGGATGGTAATGCACAAAGCCAGTCACTGCCAACCACTCCATGAGAATTCTAAATAAACCACTGCATCACTTTAAGTACTGGGCACTGGTGACAGCAACTATTCATAGCAAAAAGAGAGTTTCAACTATATCGTGCACTTAAAGTTCAGGCTCTGCTGCCTTTTGTCTTATTACCTTTAAGTGACTGAGCCAGAAAAAAATTAAATTAATATGACGTGATATTTCACAATACACTAATAACCTTGTAAAACAGCTTGTTCTAAAGTGTTCCACATTGTACATTTCTTTTTTTTTTTCCAAAGAAAATGTAAAGGAGCAAATTCACATACTGGTAATGAAACATTCAGATATGCAAGAAACAAATGCTTTCGCCATGAGAAAATAATAGCTATTTTGAACATTTAAGGCTTCAGGAGGTTTTTATTAGATGATAACATAACACTAATAGTTATTTAGACATATAGAGGTATATCTAACCATACATATAAGCAAAACATAAAAGTGAATTTTTTGAGATGACGCTACCAAGTTGACTTGAGAATTATTACAACAGAAGTCAGTTGGTATTGTGGCTCAGTGAGTTTCTTTGAATAAAATAACCTTTAAGTTTTAAAAATATGCTTTATCTCCACCTACACAACCACATGACCTAAACATGGAATGGAGGATAAACTTATTTTAAGAGGACAGAGTGTGTGTGTTTCTGCATCAGAGGATTTACACAAAGCTGAGACACTGTATCCCCACAGTAAAGCCCTGTTTCCTGCACACCACAAAGCTGGTTCCATTACCAGTCAGTAAACTCATTTTTTTTCTTTGAAATTAATAACAGCTATACATTCTTCAGCTTTTGAGTGGCTCTGCATATGAATAGCTGATATCCTTGGTGTCCATTCTTTAGCAAGTGACAACCAGTTATTAAAGCACTTACAAATTCTCCATGTTCCATTTTTATTTTGAGTGTATAAAAAGCTACTCAACAATGAGAGCAGTTAGGAACCTTTAATAACTAGGGATGGTGTGAATGCTTTTTTTCCTTAAGATAAGAAGGAGGAAATCATAAACTATTATCTTAATTGTAAAAGTACAATAGAACAATATCTACTTAGTGTTGGGGTTTGCGGGGCTGGACTATTTTATTTCTCAGTGTAGGGCTCAGAATAATCCGCTTTATTCAGATTTATAGAAATTATTAAAAAGACACTTATCTCTCTACATTGTCTGCCCTTCACCCTACCTGAAAACATCTCCTTGTGGGTGCAGCAGTGTATTGGAAAACTGAAACTCCAGCCCCCTTTCCCTGTGGAATCTCCAGGGGGAACAGGGTGGGATGTGCTAAGCACCCTCTGTCACAGGAGGGTAAGTGCTCGAGGGCAGTTACCTTAGCAGAGCTCAGAAGGGGAGATAACTGCTCTTAGATAACCACAAGTGCTCTTGTGATTTGCAGTGTAGCCAAAAGGCACTCACAGCTTCCAGCACACAGTGCTCTGTACAGCACCTGAGCTCACAGGGCTGACCTGAAAGGCTTCAGCAGCATGAGAGAAATGATGAGCCCTTCAGTCACCTGAAGAATTGCTCTGGATGCATCTGAGTGAGAGAAATCCAGCAAAAACAGCTGGAAAAGATGACTCTGGATTCACAGCATCATTTAGACTTCCATGCAGATCCCCGTTTGTGTTGGGGTTAATTTTCTTCACAGTGACTGGTGTGGAGCTGTGTTTTGGGTTTGTGCTGAACACCAAGAGGATAACAGAGAGGGGTTTTTGGTGCTGAGTGGGGCTTTCCCAGAGCCAGGGCCTTTCCAACCCCTCGTAGGGCTCTGCCAGGGAGGGGCTGGTTGTGTGGGAGGCTGGGAGGGGACACAGCCAGGACAGGTGGCCCCAGCTGACCACAGGGATATTCCAGACCAGATGGCACCATGCTCAATATATAAAGTGAGGGAAGAAGGAGGAAGGGGGATGTTTGGAGTGATGGAGTTTGTCTTCCCAAGTCACCATTACGAGGGCTGGGGCCCTGCTCTCCTGGAGGTGCTGAACACCTGCTGCCCGTGGGAAGGGGGGAATTAAATCCTTGTTTTGTTTTACTTGTGTGCACAGTTTTGCTATCCCTATTAAACTGTCTTTTTCTCAACCCACCAGTTTTCTACCTTTTACCTCCCAGTTCTCTCCCACTCCCACTGATGGGGAGCGAGCGAGGGGCTGTGTGGGGTTAAACCACAACCCTGTCACACAGTCCTGGCATTACTGCTTGTTCAAATCATCTTTGGCCTCAATTTGTGTATGAAAAATTAAAGTTCAATAAGCAGCACAATTCCTGGCTGTGAAGGAATCACAGTTCCCTTTGCTTTTAACTTTCCCCCACATGATTCTCACTCTGTGTCAGACCACTCACTTCGGGAGGCACAATGTCCCTGTGCTCAGTTTTAGGGAGAGGAGCTGTGATGGTTTCCAGAACTCTCTTTGCACAGTGTGATTGATAAGCCAGCAGAAATGATGCATTTTTAATAGGCTATTGAAACTGCTTCTACTGTGTGTTTTAACTATTGGCCCTATGTACTGATGACCTGACAGACTAGTTTTCCCAAAATGCTCCTGCAAATTATTTCATCCATCACTTTATTTTTATAGCAGCCTTCAGGTTAATGCACCTTGGGGCATCATACAATATTAAATAAAATAAAACATCAAAGCATATAAAGCATGTTAAAAGTACCATCTAAGATATAACATAAGACTGCTGCCTAATTCCAAAAAGGTGCTAGTTATTCTTTATACCTTAACTATAAGGGTAATGAATTTCTCTGATAAAAGCATGAAATTTTATATGACTGGGAGTCAGAAGAGGTCATCAAACTTGCATTTTCAAGGGTCTTTCTTAGTGCAAAGAAATGGTTGTCAGTGTAGAGAAACAATGGGTACAACTGACTGGCCTTGAGAAAGTTCATGAGAAATGACAGTAACAGTTCTCAGGAATCCTTTTGCTCCTCACAACAAAAACCATTCCAGTTTTAAAACCAAACCACACGTCTCCTTGGCAAGATGAATTTTATCAACTCTACTGATTATAGAGCTCTAAGTTGAGAGCAATATTGTTCATGTCTTTTTGATAATTTCTCTTTCACCACAATGTTCAGCTCCCCTGGCAGGCACGTGTTCCGTACAAGGGATCTGCTTCTGCTCCTGCATTTCACTGCACAGTCCTGGATTTTGCATATCACATGTTCACTTGGAAAGAAACAACCAACCAACCAAAACACACACACTTTGATTGTTGTTCCTGTCAGGCTGAGCAGATAGATAACATAACTCTTCCCAGAGCTAGTTGTCATTCCTCTAGAAGTGACAAAGTGGGCATCCCTATAACAGATCCTGACTGTATATATTACTGCTAGAAATAATCTTCAGTGTAATCCATACTATTAAACCCAGCAGGTCTTCTGGCTTCTGAGACATTTTGATTTGAATCCAGTGAATTAACAGAGCCCATAATCAGCTTTCTGCCTCGTATTAGTTTAAGCTGTCTGTATGTAATCTTATTGTGCTCTGCTGTGCCAGAGTGCCAGGCAGGGGCTCTCCTCCACCAAACACAGTGCTGGGAACACATGCTGGGAGAGCTCTTGCAGCCCCAAGGGAAGGGGGGTTGCTCACATCCCTCCTCTTCATATATGCCGTCCCCAGGGACTCATTCTCATATTTGAAAAATAAGCAGTCTGTTCTACCAAAATGCTGGCAGGGATGGCTTTTTACCTCTGAGACTAACATAAATAAAACCTGACATTTTATTTTGTGGACAACTCATCATTTCTGTTCAGCTGAAGTCCCACAGAAAAAGATGAATAGCAAAGCTGTCCAGCTGGCTCATTTTTGGATGTCTGCTATGCTTCCTGAGAGTAAACTCCAGGGGACCTGCACACTCTTGACCATAAATGATGAGAAACCTGTTAATAAATTGAATCCACCCGCACAGAATTTCAAGTGCATGGAACACAGGCTGCAAAAACACTGCCCATGGCTTCCTGTACCGCAAGGCATCGTGTCTGCTCACCCCTCACACACCCCTCACCCCTCCACAGCCTGAGCCCTTCACCACTGAAACCTCATTGGCACCCCAAGAGCAGGATGGGACCCTGTGAGTCAACTGGCACAGAAAGGGAATTACAATGAAATTCCTCTTCATATCAAACTTTCTAGACTTTTCTGTACTCTAATGGAAAGATCTTTTAAAGTGAGCTCTATTCTTTCAGGTTTGTTATCAGTCCCACTCAGTTCACAGATCAGCTGCATTCATTTTATGTATCTCACAAGCTGACACTGTGCTAGATCATAAAGTTTACCAGATTTCGTAGGCACAGAAACTTAATAATATAGAGAGAAATAAACAAGTGAAATCATATAAAGATACCTTTCTCAGCTTGTTCTAATCCATGAACCCGCCCACATTTAAAGCCAAGCAACAAAAAAGTTTTAATGTGCCCAGGAATGGTCACAAGATCTCCTAAGACAATTGAAATTTAAAAACTCCTTAAAAAGGCAACAGCACACACCAGATATGGGCCTGAAAGATATTCTTAGGCCCTTGAGCAAGTCAAGTCTAACTCTAGAGAGAAAGATTTCTCCACTAAAACTCAAAGCTCTGTCTGACAGATCCCCCCTGCTTTCCACAACAGGACATATGAAAGATTCCATTTGACCAGAAGATGTGTATGTCAAAAAAAAAGCACATTAAAGAGATTAACTACACATTTTGGACATCAGCTGCATAAATAATCCTTTAGAACCACAGTACCTGAAATAAACCCTTTCTGCAATTAAAAATTAGTGTAAAAATTTTAATTTAAAATAATAGAAAGCATGGAAAGGGTGTGCTTTAGTTTAAACAACATTCTGAGCAGCTAAACTCAGACTCTGGATCTCAGGGAACACCAGATCCTCTGCTGTTCCCAAAGCACATCCCCAGCTGGTTTGATCATGCTGTCCATGGTTCCCAGCTCTGCTCAGCTCTGACAGGGTCAGTTGTTCATTCCAAATGCTGTGTGTCAGATCACCAGAGTTTATTCTAATTACTATTTAATTACATTAGAATTTCATTCCCAAACAAAAAGAATACAAATCATAAGATTACCATTCAGCAGAACTTAGGAAAATAAATGTCTTTAGTATAAGCCCCACTTAATGTATCTTATTCTATCAAAAATATAAGACATAATGTTATTGGGCACTAGAGAAGATCTGTGTTTTCCACTGTTTCTCTTGAAATCACGCACAAAACAGGTCTAAAATTACTCATCAGTAGCAACGATTAAAGGACTTACATTCCTTCTGCACAGACACAACAGGAGCCAAAGCAGCACTTTGGTATATTTTTTCCTTGTTTTAGTCCCAAACTCTAATCACTAGGCCATAATCACACAGCTGAAAGCTGCAGTATGAAAGTACAGTTTTATGTCCCTCCTTTGAAGCAAAACATGGAAAATTAACACAGATAATACTTTGGTGTCAAAGAAAAAGTGAAGAATTTTTTTTTCAGTTTGCTTTTGCAGGTTCTGTCAACAAAACAGACAATAATATAGTATTTAGGCTTCACTAGGACTAAAAGTGACAACAAACTCTACAGCAATTGCCTGCTACACTCACTTTCTAACCATTTGTACTTTCCTCCATCCTCTAATTTAGAGTTGCTATAAAGCCTGTCATATTTGATGGGAAGTGCCATGAAGCTGCAATATCAGCAGCTTACATCATGAAATGGGATGCTGTTTCACTGAGGGTCCCTTTTCCTGTCACCTTGGGTTCTTTTCCTCTTCCATTTCTGAGCTCCTTTCTCTTTGCTCTTTGTTTTCACTTCCCAAGCAAAAGCAGGAGGTAATTTGGGAATGGAGTTTTCTTATAGACACACACATATATAAATATATATATTCCTTTTTTTATGAAAAGAGATTTTCAGACATAACCTTTCCCTCTTCTGTTCATGAAAGAATATCTGAAGGAATATCACACAGACAATCCAAAATCCACGAGGGCAAAAAAGACACTGTAAAAGAGAAAATACTTCCAGGTATTAACTAATGCACCAGCAATTATCTGGATTCCAAAATAGTTTTTGCACAGTAGATCTACACATGCCATTCCTGTATATACAAATTATATATGCAAATGGGTTGTGATTATTTCCACGCACAATTATCCCGTCTGCACCTGCAAGCACAATATTTGCATATACAAATTAAGTTGGTGTACAGGGGTTTGTTTGTTTGGGGTTTTTAAACATATTGCCCAGGTCTCTTTAAATTCCAGCAGAAACACCACACTTTGACAATCACAGCAATGGCAATGCAACACTACCATGTGTTCCCTGCCTGTCTGCACCTCCTCAGGAAACTTTACAATAGAACATCAGCAAAAAAGCAGAGGAAAAGTGAGACCCTGGGTCAGAGCAGCTCTGCTGAACACTTAGAAGTGCAAATCAAACTTTAAACACAGGTGAAATGGAGCATTTACACCTGTGATAAGTTAGGAAATATTCAGGAACACACCAAATATCCCTCCAATTTGTATCATAAGGCAGGTCCTGTAGCTTTGACTAGTGACCAGCACACGCCAGACACCTACTCAGACCTGCTCTTCTCAGACCTCTCTCGTGCAACTGTTTCATAATAAATGGTCTTTATTTTTCAGACTATTTGTTTTTGCTCATCTCTCCATTATTACAGTTCAATATGCAATATTAGAGAATGGATTTACTATGATTATTTGTCAATTAATTCTAAGAGTCTAAATATAGCACTAGAGTAAATCATTTCAGAGCTCTTCCTTTGTACAAGTAACTAACTCAACCCTCACTTGTAACAGAAATAATGATTTGCTGAAATCAGACTCACATAGTGACTAGTTTATTATGGAAGACTTTATTTCATACTTGCAACATTGCTCATGGAAGTGAAAAAAACCTCCCCTAGTACAATAAACAGATTATAAAACATTGCATCAGAGCCTGGATTTCAGTTCATTAGACATAAAAATTCAGTCCCATTAGCTTCCTCCTTGAAGATGCTCTCTTTTGCTACACTAACCATATTTAGCAGCAGTTTGCTCCAGCTGACCTTAATTTAATACATTTTTCACAGAAGGATTGCTTCAGGGTTGAAACATTTCTGTTGCTAACCACTGCACATGTTCTAGTACTTGGCCCTAGAGATCCTACATCTTTCTGAGAACATTTGCTTTGCAAAAACACCATATGAGTTATCATTTTTTAAAACATATAAGATAATTGATTTGTAATTATCAACAGGGAGAAATACCATTGCTAGTGTTTGCTAATCTAATTGTAAAATTTATTGCTCCTTTCAAGTCTTAATGTATTGCCTCAAGTGATCACCACTTAGGCACCAACAGGCTGGAGCAAATAGAGTGACAGCAGGAAGTCAGAGAGAGCATTGCCCACTTCTTGCTGGGATAAATGATGTTCTCTTTCTGACTATTGTTCAGCCCATTTATGTAATTTCCAAGGGGTTTTCCCCCAGTGGGATGCAGACCAGGTACCAGTGTGCTTTGAAGCAGGATCATACTTTGCAACATCATTTACCTTGCTGGAAATGGTGGCTATATCACAGAATCACAGAATGTGCTGAGCTGGAAGGGACCCAAAAGGATCATCCAATCCAACCCCTGACCCTGCACAGGCCCATCCCCAGGAGTCACCCCCTGTGCTCCAGAGGATCATCCAAACCCTCCTGGAGCTCTGGCAGCCTTGGGGCTGTGCCCACTGCCCTGGGGAGCCTGGGCAGTGCCCAACCAGCCTCTGGGGGAAGAACCTTTGCCTGAGATCCAACCTGAGCCTGCCCTGACACAGCTCCAGCCATTCCCTGGCTGCTGTCCCTGGTCCCCCCAGAGCAGAGCTCAGTCCCTGCCCCTCCTCTGCCCCTGCCCAGGAATTGGAACTGCACTGAGGTCTCCCCTCAGTCTCCTCTGCTCCAGCTCAACACACCAAGTGCCCTCAGTGTCCTCACACACCTTCAAATCAAGGCCCTTCCCCATCTCCGTGTCCCTCCTTTGGACACTCTCTGATGGCTCAATCCCTTCCCTACATTGTGTCCCCCCAAACTGCCCCAATGTTGAGGTGAGGCCGCCCCAGGGCAGAGCAGAGCGGGACAATCCCCTCCCTGATGCCCCAGGACAGGGATGTCCCTCCTGGCTGCCAGGGCACTGCTGACTCAGGGACAACTGGCACCCCCAGGACCCCCCTATGCTTAGTTAAATTATTAATTAATGCACAAAGGTCACCGTGCAGCACCCATGGGTGCCTGTGTGGGCACCCCCCCCAGTGTGGCCCCTGCTGCAGGAACTGCTGTGCCTGGAACCACCCAAACACTACTGAGCTGTATCTTGGTGTGCATCTTTCTTCCCTGGTGTTCTCTGTTGAGTGCCCTGTGATTCTCAAGGCAACACTAATCCAAGAGCAGCAATTTCCTCACAGCTAAAAATCTGTTAGCATCAGCATTGCAGGTAAACCCCAATACTTGTGTTTGTCACTAACAAAGAACAGAGAGACATGTAAAAAACCCAGCAATTTTTGGCCCTGGGGGTGGCACATGGAGCAGACCCTAAGCTGTACAAATCCAAACCATGGCCATGCTCCAGTAGCCTTTGGAGCAGCTCCCCAGGGCATGGCTCCTATCCAGTGTCCCTGTTTGATCAGGCAAAGTATGTCATTAAAAAGTTGAAAATTTTCCCCTGTATTTGTAGCTTCTCCATCCCTTACCCTTCCAGCCTCCATTTTTTATATCAGTTAACCTGTTTAATGGCCTTTTCTTTCTATTTTAGGTTCCTGTGTGAAGAAAGGTCTCCCAGAGGATCGATTATGAGATTTTTGTTTCATTTTTCTACCCTTTTAACAAGACTTGAGCTAGAAGTCTTAGGCAACATAAATTGTTTGAGCTAGATTTTGATTAAAATTGGAGAAAAATGCAAGCTCTAGGGTTTAGTGCCTGGAACTGCTTTATTTTTTTTTTTGTGTCCAGCATGAATAATTTTGGTGCAGACTTGAAAAACATTGGTTTTTTCACATGCAAAGTAAGTCTCCAATTCACCAACAGATTTCAGGCCATTTTCATGCCACATTTTTTCATTCCTAGGATCCACCAGTCTGGATTCATCCCCAAAGACCACTTCTTCATATTTGCATGGATTCTCAATATAGTATTTGACAAAGAGATAGTTTTGTTTTAAAATCAAGTCTTCACAACATCCTCAAACAAAAACAGCTACATGATTTATACATATTAGACTGTTATTAAGCATATATAGACTAGACTCTTGTTAGGAAATTAAAATTTAAGAAAAGCTAAATTAAATTCATAAATTAGCCTTACAAGGCACTTTTATATTAATAGTTATTTTGTTGATATAAATGGTCTCTGAGGTTGCCATCACTTGCTCTCAGTATTCTCTGTATCACCAGTAGCTCACTAAACTGTGAGTGCAGCACTGAACTCAAAGGATTCAAAGGGTGGAGTGAATTTAAAATTGTCATTGCACTGCTTTACTGAGAGGAGGTTCAGACTGTTCCAAGTGCAGGATTCAACACATAGGTAAGGTCACCAGAGTCATCTCACCATCAGACCATGGTCTTTTGTTATTGTTATTACTGCACAGAAAATATTCTTAATGCTGAACTTTCAGACATCTCAAAAGACGAGCTGTACAACAACCCAAAAACCAGAAAAATCAGCACCTGGCTGAAACTTGTTTTCCACAAATATTAAAAGGTCTGGAGAGATGGATTCCTCTAATTCAGCTCTTGGAACATCCATCCCCAGCCAGCGAGTGCCCATTGGGGAACATGGCACCTGCAGAATTGGGATCCTCTGCAGCACGAGCAGGGCCTGAGCTGCTGCTCCAGGTCAGGCAGAGCTGAGTGCTGCACTGTTTTATGGCACCACCAGTTGGCAAGGACGTTAAAACCCCACTGCTTCCATCAATTGCTGTGACTTTATGGGAGGAAAAGGGCAGTGAGTTACTCAGAGTTTATACTCGTGCTGAGCGAGATGCTTTAAACACAAATGTAGAAACAAGCTGGGATGTCCTCAGAGGGTTTCATCCCCACAGAGCTCTGCTCAGGGACAGTCAAAGCTGCTGACATGGCCCTGTGTGAGGGTGTTCCACACCAGCAGCACCCCAGTGCCACTGTTGAGCTCCCACAGGGCTTTCCAAAAGGACACTGGCCAGTTCCCAGCATGTCCCACCCCATGGTGAACAATAACCCACCACAGCCAGAACACTCTGGCCTTGATGAAGAACAACAAATAGCAATGTTTGAAGTGAAAGGGGAATTCCACAACATTTTATACTTCTGGACAAGTCTATTTTTCTTTCCCTGGTTTTGAACAGTGGTCACAGGGCTGTGGTGCCCTGAGAGTTCAGGGAGAACTTCCCCCAGCCTGGTACCCAGCAAAGAGAGGCTCCCCCAGACCTGAAAAATGCATTTTTTCTGCATGAAAAATGCAGAATCCAACAACAGGAGCTGCAATGGAAAAGTGTAACACAGCTTCTTTATTTCAAAAATCTTAGTATGTGGCAAAAATAGAGATGTCACATAGAGGTTTCCGTGGTGTTAAAATCTCAGTACACCTACACATCCACTGGAAAGTGATGCTGCTTCTGCTTGTCGACCTTACCACTTGGGCTTTTTCCTGCAATTGTGCTTTAAAGGCAACTTCTTGGCTGAGCAAACCAAGCAGATGTTGGACGTGACTTTACCCTTCTTTTCTTTTTCCTTCTAAGAGCAAGAAACCAAAAACTGCTTGCAATAAGGCATTTAATTTACTTATCTGTAAAGGGCAAAATATACATACAGGCTCTTTTCTTCCACACTATACCCTACTTAAGTCAATGCCTATATTTAACACCACAATTTAAGCAAGTTCTGTTTAGTTGTGAGTTTTGTCTATGTCATTCCCCCCCGTTGGGGAGCAGCACAGTCCAATCTCTACAGGCTGCTTGAAAATTGCATAAAAAGCATAGAAACATTCTTTTTATATCCACATATAGTTTTAAATATGATCCCACCAAGCTATTAACGTCTGCATGATAAACTAGCAACTTTAGCTTCTGCTATTAATCCAACATCTAACAGCAATTTTAGCCAACACTCAGTAACACTTGGAGCTGTAAGTAATGATGCAGTTCAAAAGCAGACTCCGACGGCTTAACCTGCACTGACCCAAACATATATAAAAACTCAGGTTTCCTGTTACACTGCTTGGCTGATGCATCACAGTTACAAAGTAGAATACTTCCAAATGTCTCTGTCAGTCCTTGGGGAACTGAAAGAACACTGGAGAATCCTTCCCACTGTTTCTTATAGCCATATGGATGAATATTTAAATAATCTGAATGGTTTTTTCAACACTAATTCAAAAAGATTCTCTCGGTGTTTGTCAATAGGTATATTTTACACAGGGCCATTTATTCATTCTCCTCTGCACACCAAAAACAAACCTTATAAATATTTTGCAAAAATACATCTGTGCTGCCCTGCAGAACCTCCAGATTTGTCTTGCAAAAGAGGTTTTCTGCAGATAAAAAAATTAGCCCTCCAAAAAAAGAAAATGCCCAGTCAAGACAACTAATAAATTATCAGTTAGAAAATCCAGATTTGAAATGCAGTCCTGCTTTCTCAGGCCCCAGGACTTCTCACTAGAAAGACATCTGCACATGATGCAGGGGAACACTACAAAAGAAAATGATGCCATAGCACCTTCCTCATGGTACCAGCCAGGGACAGCCAAGATCCCTGACATGGAAAACCACGTGTGCTCATGGCCAAGAGCCACAGAACATTCAGGTGACCTTAGAAAGGTGAGAGCAGACACAGCTCCCAAAATGCTTCATGTAATGGAAAAATGGCATCCACAGCTCTGCAGTCCCCTCCCTGCTCCTGCAGGAGCTGCAGCTGCCCAGCACAAACCAGAGATCATTTCAGCTCTTTTCTGGCTCATGTTCCCAGCCTGCAGACCTGAAGCACTCAGCAGCCCCTCCACTACCACCAATGCTCTTGGGGAGCTGCATGTGAACTGTTCAAATCCACAGGGGCTTCACCAGCTGAGGTTCAGATCTGCTCCTCCTGTTGATGCCTTGGAACTTCTTGAGCTCGTGGTCTTTCCTGATTCCATTTTCTTAAGAGCAGAAGGGGCTGAGTCCCAATGACATCAACCCTGTGCCTCTCAGAAAAGCGTGTCTGTACACGCAAAACATGTTTAGATTGTTTTCCCATATGTCATCCCCTATTCCTGACACTTTCAAGTGGCAAGTCTGTGTGATCATGATGTGAGGACACAGCCCAGTGAAAAAGAAACTCTCCCTCATTAACAGCCCCACCCCTGGCTCCATCTCTAAACAGGACAATGCAACCAACAGCCCCAAAACCCAAGAGCTTGTCTGATACGGGACAGGAGCAGTTCTTGCTCTGGGCAACCCTGTTCTTCACCTGCATTGGACCTTCACACATGAATGCTCAGCTGAATAGATGTAAAAATATTTTAGAAAGGCTTTCAAGAGAAATCTCTTATTAAAAATCCCAAACTGCAGTGTGTGGAACAATAACACTGTCTGCCTGAAAATGTCATATCCTTGTCTGAACAGCCCAATACCTTATGTGCTCTGAATAAAGATAGAGATGTAATTGCTTTTCTTGTTACGACTCACTTGTGCATCATAGATTTTTTAATATCCTGCAGAACACATGTATTGTGGGAAGGAAGCAGGTGACAGCAGTAAACATATGTAATGTTATTTTTCTTTATGATAGATATGAGCAGGGAAGTCTAAATGATGCCTTAGGTTTTTAATAATCAACTCTGGAATCTTAGGGGGAAAGTGTGCATTTTGCCAGGAGCAAAATCATTAGAACTTTAACTCCAGCCATTGTGGGAGATTTCATTCAGCTAATTGTAGCCATTAAGTGACAGGTTATGCAATGAAATTACTTCAGCCTCATCTACATTGGAAAACAGGATGCTATCAGCAAAGGAGCTTTCTCTGAGAATGAATGGGATTTAAAAATGCTCTGCATTGTTGAAAGCCTAATGGACTTCCATGTGAGAGGAGCTGATGCCACACAGCTTTGGAAAAACTATGAGAAATGCAGCAGAGTTCTGAAAGAACTGCAGCTGGCAACACCTTGGTGTTTATATATATATATAAAGCCTGAAAGCACTACAAACTAAATAATTCCTAAAATTTTGGTGAAGATTTAAAGCCAGTCCTCCCTACCTTGGCATTTCAAGGACTGACACAGTAACAAACTGCATGAAAAAAATAAAAATGTACATTCTCGTAGCACAAAGGCTGTTACTGCACAGACATTTTGATGATTTCTAACAATCTGAGGAATCTCCCCACTCCCTCCTGCACATTCCCTAAACCAAGTAAGCCCTTACTGAGGGCACCTGCCCTCTCTCCAGGCTTCTGTCCAACCCCTATAAACTGGAGTCTGTAAGAGAGAAGGGTTCAGAGATGAAGCCTCCAGGAGGAAATCATCCTGTTGGCTGAACCCTTAGACATGCACAGTATAGGAACACCTGGGACTTCCCAGATCATGCTGCTCAATAGCTCCAGCTGGACCACCAGTTGGGCGTCCTGGAAAAAATGTGAAAATTCTCTGATCCACATGAAAAAGTTCCCAAACAGAAGCATCCCCGTTACGAAACTGCACTTCCATGGTGGAATACCTGTATCCCTTGTTCATGCAGTTCAACAGAGCCAAAAAACAGAGGGAAAGGAGAAGCTGACAGAGCTCAAACCTGGAGCAGCCACCAGCCCTCTCACAGAGCCTGCCAAACCTGCCAGCCTCACCCCGAGGATTCACATTCCCAGCCCATGCACACAGCACTGTCTTAAGAAAAAAAGAAATGCCTCATGTTTCCTGAAGCAAGGAACTAATCTGAGTTTTTCTATGAAAAGCATACAAAGCATATTAAGGTGTTATTAATCTAATTAAAACAGCTAATCCTAATCAGTGTCTTGCATTTGTAAATTATGACCTCAGTTTCTCCTTATTAAGCTGGAAAACCAGCAGCAAGAGGCACACCTGTGCTGCCAGGGTTTAACAAGTGTGCCCCAAAGCAGTGCCAGGCCAGGGAGTGGGATCAACCCCTTCATTTATATGATGATGCTTCAGGCTGTTGAAATTTCCCTCAGCTGCAAATAAATTCTAATGAAAAAGAAAGCTAAAGCAAATTCTTCTGAAATCCCCAAAGCTCCAGGCTGTTACAAATGAAAAACTGTGCTGATGAATTGAGGGAGTCTGCTTCAATTCTAACCACATCCAAAGTACATTAAACAAACTGTTATTAAGTTATTGTCCTGGGACAGCACGAACTCGTGGAAACAAAGGAGCATCATTCTGGGGTGGAAATCTGAGTGTGGAACCTCCTAAGGGTTTTCTACACAAGGACTCAAGTGAGGGCAAACCAAGTGATTTTGTTAATTCTGTATTGGTTTTCAATTCTGTTAAGTCAATCATATAGATCTCATCTGGGGGTCCTAAATTCTTCCACCTTAATCCTTATTGAGGCCATCTAAGGCACTGCAGCCCTGCTGGGAGCTGTTTAACTTGCTCATGCACGTGGCCTTCACACCTCTGCTCAATTCCCAGCTTTCCAAGTCAAACCAGAGGCATCCAAAGCTGGATAATGTAGGTGATATTCATTTTTTTTCAGCTGTACAGTAATACAGATAAATCCTGTGAAGTCCCTAATAAATTATTTCCTTTTTTCTCCAGTCACATCTTGCACCCCTTCAGTTCCTAAATACATCCTCAACCATTCCAGCCCCAATTTCAATTGGATGCACAAAGTCTGCCCCTTCAGGGCCACAGAAAAGGTCAATGCATTACAACCTGTCTTCAGATTTAGACTTTTCTCCTGCAAAATCAACTTCCTACAATCGTCCTGCTGGTGAAAACACCAGCCCACAGCCCCACCTGTGGGCTGAGCCCCCCTGTTCCCTTGGGAAGGGCTGGGTGGGGCTGCAGCTCCATCCTGCCCCTAGAAATGCACAATTCCAGGCAGTTTCCAGGCAGTGGCAAGTCCATAGCAACATCTCCCCAAAATATTTTCCCATCTCTACTAATTTTCAGCTCATGCCCTTCCACAGTCACTGCTTCCCTGTGCTTTACAGTCTGGAAAAGAGTTTTCTTCCACACATTATACTTAATCTCCTGCCTTTTTTTTTACATTTACCATATTCTAGTGCTCTCCATGAACATGGAAATTTTAATAATTATATATTTGCAGATCCAACTAAGAATAAGAAAGCATTGGGATTCTTGGAAAATTACAATTTTTAAAATTTTTCTTTCCAAAATGAAGATTCTTTTGACAAAAAGCTTTAGATACCAAGGAGAGAATTACTTGGTCAGAGCAAAGGCACTTAACCCGTGAAAAAAACCTGCCTTTGCAGATGAACAGGACTTTACAGCTCATGTTGCGTCGCTCCACTTGCTGAACTTCATCAAAAAATCTGGTCTTTAATCTCCCACATTCCGCCTTACCAAACATGAAATTTAAAATCACGAAAAGGAAAAACAGGTGGGGGGAGACAGGGATGGACAGACAACAGAACAAATCATTTTTAAACCCCTGCTGAAAAAAAGAGAAGTCAAAAGTCATTTTTTGTAATCAGATTGGTACAAAGCAAGAGTAGTTTACTAGAATTCTCAAAAATTAAGACAAAATCTTGAAATTTAACACATTTTAGTTTCAAGGCTGCAAAACACCTTAAGAAAATCAAGTCTAAAAATTGCATTTAAGTGCTAAGAACTTCCTTGGCAATGCCAGAGGGACCTACAATCATCCTGATTTAATTCTCGTGAATTTCAGAAAACTAATAATGGTTCTAAATAATTAGAAACTGTTATTACATTAAAATGCATGATACATACTGATTAGATCATATTAAAATTAAAAGAATAATTTGAATTACTTACACAAAAAAAAAACCTCAAAGTGAGACAAATCAATGGACCATAAAGACAAAGAAAAGAATTCCTGAAATAGTAACAGCTCATTGCACAAGTAATTTTCATAAATATTAGTTATGTCTGAATTGAACCAAATAAAGAAGTTCCACCAAAATACTCATATGTGCTTACTGACATAAAGTCATCTAATGCCTTGGCTATCTTGGTTCAAAACTCATTTCTAAACTACCAGATGCAACCCAATGATTTTTCATTAAATGCAAAACATTCAGTATATTACAAATTATCCAAGACTATGATATGAAATGCTTTTGTGACAGCAGTTTTGTTTAATATTCATTGTCAGCTTCCGAGAGTATAGACTGAGAACCAATAAATTCAGAATTTATTAGTATTATAATACACTGCACAATTTATATTTAGTGTTCTATAGCAGCCATATCACTTAGAAGGCAGGTACACTGAATACAAAATATTTGATATAGCAAATATATTAAGATATTAAACCAGATTTTAAAATATCCTGCTGCACTCCTAGTTTAAATCTGTTTGTTGAACATGTAAACAATATTTCTGGTTTTTTGGTGCCTTTTTCCCTTCTCTGCCAGGGCAGAGGCAAAGCCTTGGCCTGCGTTTGCTGTGCTGTGGTGACACTCAACTGAGGGCTGTTCCAACCCAAGGAATGCACAAATCTGGAATGAAAATGCCAACTTTTCTCTGCAGTGTGTTTTTACATCCAGCTGAACCTGTAATTGCCTGGTTTGTGCTTTGCAGGACGGATGTTGCTCGCAGTCAATAATTTACATCACTGAAGAGACCGTTGGATAAAACGAGGCTGAGGAACAGAAATGCTCTTTTAGAAAGAATTTCTGCATTTCCCCCGAGCTGTGTGAGCTGCTGGAGGGGCAGAGATCAGACACACCCCGAGGCATTTACGGGCTGGGTTCCTCAGATGACAAAGAAGTCCCATCACCTGATGCCACCTGCTGTCCTCTCCACAGCCGTGACATCCCTGCCTCCCGGCCGCCTCTGGATAGGGATCTGGAGCTCCCAACAAGCTGTGACTCCAAATGCTGCTGCAGAGGAAAGTGATTCTATTAATGCCATCTCGAAGAGAGGCTGCCCCAACCACGAGGCAGTGAACACTCATGGCACTCACCCAACCACACGCTCACTGGAAAACTCTGGACACCCTTTCAGCCCCTGAGCCAGTGCCCCGGAGGCAGCAGATGCTGCAGGAGGCCGTGCTGGAGGTGCTGGGAAGGGGCAGGGTGGAAGGTTGGCACTCACTGACCAGCTCTGCAGTCCTGGCACCAGGGGAGGGTGGTTGGCACTGGCCCTGCAGTGCTTGGGCACAGCAGAGGAGGGGGCAGAGCTGAGAGCACAGTGCAGGGCACAGGGTCTGCTCTCCTGGAAGGACTCACAGAGCACAGTTTCTGTTATAGGAACATAACATATGCTTCTCCTTATAACTTTGGCACTCCTGGAAACTGCTCAGGTTAAACAACAAAACAAACAAACAAAACAAAATCCAAACAAACAAAAACCCACCAAAAAAAAAAAAAAAACCTTAGGCAAACAACCCACCACCACAACCCCCCAGAAATAAAAACTCTTCCTTGTTACCCTGCAAAACACAAATTGCTTTGTAACTGTGACAGCAGATTTAGAACTGATGGTATTTATTGTGGTCAGGGACCATCTATTTTTTCCTCCATTTTCCACATAAGTGACATCAAGCTGACTTACTTCCCTTGGGGCGCAGGTGGCTGGGACTGCTAACAATAAAATGTGTAGCAAAGACTGGGAAGAAAACACTCAAGATGGGTCTTGTATTAAATACAGTAGGAAAAGGTCCAGTGAAGGGAGATGACATCATCCCCAAAATGCAGCAGTTAATTAATTCTGTCACTCTCATGTCTATGAAGGTTTTGAGATAAAGGAATGATATATGATGTATGGGTTGGAATTACGAGCATTTGTTCTGTCAAAAGGGTTTCCAAATGTGAAAGGCTGGGGGCAGCCACTGTGCCCTGGGTGTACAAATAGTGACAAAAACACCAACTGTAGAGGTTCACAGAGCCTGAGGAAATGCTGCCACCAAAGCCCCAAGTCCAAAGGAAGGTTTACCAGCCCCGAGCACAAGCAGAGCCAGCCTGGCACTCGGGCAGGCCATGGCTCAGCAAGGTGACATTCTGTGTGCTGACACAGTCACACCTTGAGCAGAGCAAAGGAGGGGACATCTGGCTCCTGGCTCCTGTGGAACAAAAGTGGCTCAAAGGCAGCCTCAGAAGCACTTGCTGACCACTCGAGTAACTTGGCAAGGTCTCCCTGACACTTGTCCTCCTCTGCTGAATGGCTCACTGAAATAGTACCTTCCTGCTTTCCCTCCTCTCCTTAGAGTAGTACATTCTGCAAGAGGAATCCAAAAACACAGGGCTTAAATCAGAATTTATGTGTAAGAGCTGCATTTCAAGAAGAGGCAGGTCATTCCCAGTGCAGACAGGCTGCCATTACAGGAAAGCTTGGATAGTTTTTCAACTTCAGGTTGAGTTTTCGTACGACAGCCCCGAGGCTAAGAGCCTCTCCCACTGCACAAAATATATAGAATTGGCCATAAGTCTTTAAAGCCCTGATGTATTCCAGTCCATTAGTTTTTACAGTTCAATTTATGTTGTATTACGAGGAGATGTGCTGAACTGCCTGAAAGCACAGATTTGCCAAACTATCCAAAAATAATCTGGAAAGCAAGAAAGTCAGGATACCAGCCAAATCATAAGCAGTATGGCCATTTAGCTACCAGTTCAGCTGGTAATAAATTTTTTAAAGCACTGTTAAATGTATCTAGATGAATTTGACTTTAAATCACACTTTCTGCTGTACATTTAAAGAACTATGGATTAAGAATTAATCATATCCACAGACAACTCATACAGGTTCATGTACCATGTGAATAATGGCAACATAGACATCTTCCCCTCCTTCAGCTCTGCACAACACACAATTAACCAAGCTATTACACTGCCACACAGTAATTAAAAGTGATCACACAGCTTCTAGGTGAATTCTGCTACATGGAAGAGGGAGCTGGCAAAGACAGAATTCTCAAGGAAGTAGAGCTGGTGAGAGAAGACACAGCATCATTACCATCACAATACATCTTCCTACCATACAGGAGTGAAGTACTGTTAAATTAAGCTTATCTTCTGCAAGTCAAACACATGTTGGGACTTTATGTTTGGTTACTCTAACATTAACATGACAATTAAAGTATTACCCAAGTGCAAAGTCATCCTATAAGCAGCAGAGAGCCTGTCTGATCACTTCCATACCAACCATGGCAGGTATTGAAGGTGGGAATTATTTCTGCTTCTCTTCTGTGCAGTATCTGATGGATAATTGGAGGCTCCAGGGCCATCACTGTGCTGCTTTTCAATTCATACATATCCGTGGACAGACTCTCCCAGAGCCACTTCCCTAACTGACATCTGACAGTGCTTCCAAAGTGCACAGCTCTCCAAAATCCCTCTTGAAAACAGGGCAAATTCAAAACAGTGTCAGGAACGTTTACCAAATGCTGGGCTGGCTAAGGGAGCACAGAGCCTTCTGCAGGGCCTCCCTCAGCCAGCTGGGACACAGTTGTACACTGCCATTAAACACAGGCTGGGAGCAAGTTTGTGCAAACTAACCCCAGTAAAAGTGGAGACAACCTGCACCCAGAGATGTGTTTGAAAACGTGCTCTGGAAGAATACTGAATACATAACCCCCCAGATTCTTATTTGAAGATGATTGTATACGAAATATCTCCTCTTGGCCAGTATTATTTATGCCATTTTATAAGTAGTTTTAGCAATCTTGCTGCAGTGAGATGCTCAAATTCATTCAAATTTAAGCTCTTCAGGTCAAGAAAATGGACTTTTAACAAGTGGCAAATTAAAATGTCAAGAGCAATCATACAGACACTTGTTTACAAGACTATTGTTTTGTTTTACAGATCCAAGGTTTGTCTTTCTCAGCAATTGCAGCACTAACATTTTCACCATAAATGAAAGGCACCAGATAACGCCAACAAGTTTTTGACACATCGACTTAAATTTCAAAATTCTGATGTTAGGACAGAGTCCCTCACAATTCTCAAATCCTTCACACTCAATTATAATAAAGCAAAATGCTCTAAGCAAAGTGATAGCCATCTGCATTTCTGAAAAGTGTTTCTAATTGTCTCTCACAGAGGGAAGATGGGGAGATGACCTTCAAATCATGCTGTTTATAGCTTCCTCTTTACTGGGCTCTTTAACTGTACTCCAAGCCTTTGCTTAGCATACTCATTTCTCATGTAAAAAATAGGGAGCACCATAAGTACAAATCCCAATTCACAAGCACAAGATGAACACAGATTTCAGAGAATCCTGAAGAAAATGAGGGCAAGAACATGTCCTATGTAATATTTTACAGTAACTCACAGCCTGTCAGAAGACCGTATGCAGGCCCTGCTCATGTAGAGATCAATTTGCCCATCTCTGGAATCCTTTGAAGTGGAACCTCCTTCCTTTCACATGCCAGCAGTGGATGAGAGTAAGAAATTTCTCCATGGACTTAACCTGCAGCCCCTTTGGATCAAAGGAAACGATGCCAGCTGGGTTACACCAAGCACTGCAGCCAGAGCCTCGTGCCCTTTGTTCCCAAGGCAGCAAATTATTGCAAAAGGGTGAGCAATGATAAATATCATACTTTTGTGAGCATAAGTATGTTAATGGCTTATGATTATATAAGCCAAGCTTTACGCTACAGGAAAAAAAGAACTCCTCTGTTCTGTCTCAGCTCGTATTACCACGTGAGTTAGAGTGAGCTGTAGCATCACCTCAGTGTGATGGTATCTAGGGGTTAAACAGCTAACAACCTTTACTGACAGACCTGATTTCCAATCTATGCAGAGCTGACACCACTAGAATGTCTTGTTTCAATAGGGACTTTGGCATGTGTTGTTCATGTACATAAGAAATTATTGTACCCTTATTTTAGGGGAGGCAAATCAAAGCAATGCACTTTGCAGTTGGCTCCATTAGAGGAAATGTTTATGGCACTATCTCAAAAACATACAAGGGAATCTGAAACTTTCATTAAGATCTCACTCCAGGGTAATCCAGCCCTAGCAAGCCATCAATCTGTTCACCTGTGAATTGACAGGCAAAAAGAGCCCATGATTTCACTGTTGCTATTTGCCTTAGTAGGACTGAGGAGCTGTGATGAGGGTGGAAAACAAACTTCCAGTGCAGTTTCTTGTCCCTCCCTGCTGTTTGAATAATGCTCAACATTCACACAGAGAGGGCTGGTTTGTATTGCTCTGCTTTCTTTATTTCAAACCTATACATCCAAATCCTAAAAGGGATGAAGCAGCCACTGAGACAACATGAAGGTTCTGACTAAATATTTTCATATGACTGAGGCCCATATTCTTGCCTGTGTTCTACTGCTTCTTCAGAAAATAAAACACAAAAAAATCCTTTGTGGCTTTTGATGAATATATTCTATTTCTTATTCTATGAGTTTTTAAAAGTTTACTCCACACTGGTGTTTTATTTGTATATTACAGTCCCCTCCCTAAGCAATTCATGATTGAGAGTCCTGGGTACTCCAGGACCTGTAACAGTGACTAGGAGCACACTTAGAGAAGAATTTAAGTTCTCAAATGATGCTTTCACACATCTCTGTTTTTCACTCAGGGATTTTAAAACATTTAAAATATTAACTAAGCTTTACAACGTGTTTAACTAATTCAGGAGGTAGAAAAAATAGAGGCAGGAAAGTCAAACAATTCCATAGGAAAGTAAAATTCAAGTCTCAAAGCCCTTACATTAGTCACACAATCCCAAATACACTGTGGAACATTTAAAGGTATTACATTTAGTCCTGTCAAAGACAATTCAGGGACTCACACAGAATAAGCCACAAAACATCCTCTATGTCAATTCTTTCTTGAAGCCTCTTTAATTAGCAGGTCAGCACCATAATAACTCACAATGGATCCCTTAGTGTCCATCCAGGCAGTGTGAGAGCACATTGGGAGGTTTTTTCTTTCAAACAAAACTGTGATTATGTTCTAATTCCAGGTACTAATATTTATTTCAGATTTAGTTGCTGAAAGTAGGTCTTGATCTGGCATATAATTTTTTAAGAGAATCACAAGGTTGTATTTTCAGGTTTGTAAATTGTCACTGACTTCACTTCAACAGCAGTGATGCTGCAGTCCATAATGGGAAGGGCAAATTACAGCTGCTCTCCCGTTTTACACACATCCCTTTTCATCCCAGGCTCCCTGAGGCAAACACCCCTTCGTGAGGGAGGTGAACTGCTGAACCAAAAGCCTGAGGATGCAACGGGGCCAAGGGCCTCACCTACCTCTGGAGGCAGAGGGGCTTGAGACACCCAGGACCTTGAAAGATTGAGCCCAAAAGGTTTATGAAGACAAGATTTCAGGAAAGAAATATTCCCAGCTCTCAGACTTCTTGAGGAATTGCTTTGTTTTACTTAAACAGTGAAGAACCTCGGGGAGCCCAAATGTGTGTTGTTACAATGCCTGCTGAGGACGTTGCAATGACATCAATTAAGAAGAAACTTGGCAGGACAGAATCTGTTAATTTTATGCCATTTACATCCATTCTCTCAGCAATGCCAACTGTCAGCATTGGAACTGCTCAAGTTCTCTTCTCCTTCTGTCTCTGCAGGGCAGGATTGTAAAAGCTTCAGCTGCAAAAGGAAGACTCAGCAGCTACTCCAGCCTTCACTGGGTCTTCTCCTGTGCCAAAAAATGTCCCTGGCACCACTGTTATCACCTCTCAGGAGCACACCATTATTCCCAGTACATCTGTTATTGCCAGGGCTACTGTGTGCTTGTACACTAGTTTTTCTCCCTTCTCTGTTCCTCATGACCCTCCACAGCTCATGGCTCTATCTCCCTCTGTGTCCTTGCCTCTGCCCTCACACAGTCAGCAGAACTGCTGAAAACATGGTAAAACCCACAACATTGCAGCCCAGGGCAAAAAAAAAATGGGGGATACACATAATTTCAATGAACTAAACTCCTAAAGGAGTTGGGGACAACATCATTTGTCTTCATTTGCATTTTCCAGCTATTTCTGGCTGCTTTGAGAAAAGCCGCTTCAGGTATATTTGTGGATAGAACTAAATTACAACCATAAATACAATAAAAACCTGGAAAAATGTTTCTATGACAGTCTTGGCCTGTCTAATGCTGGGGCAAACCACCATGTAATACTGTAAATCATTACTGGCATTCACCAGTCTCAAAAAGTGTTCCATGGGATTGTTCTCCAACCTCCCTTGGTACCACCCTTCAAAGAGCTGTCACCGCCCCAGGCACACAGTCAGGATGTTCAACTCTGACCAACAGGCCAGAGTTCCCACTGGTATGAGTTTAAAAAGGTTAAGAACACCCTTTCACTAATGTGATAGCTCAGTTTTTCTACCTGTAACAGCTAAAAGATAAACTAGAGATACAAATACATGTGGTTTCAAAACTCCACAAAAATAAGTTTGTATTTGCTCCTTTACCATTGTTATTTCTCAGGATATTCATTATTTATTTCTGGAGTATTTCTAGTTCTTTCCTTTTTTCCATCTTTTCCTTCCCATCTTTCTATAATTTCTGTTTTCCCTCTTCCTCATTCCATAAGGTTCTCTTTCTTTTTTTTTTTTTTTTGCCCTGTTCTCCATCCTTAACTTTTTCTTCAAATGCTCCTTAAGTGTCTCTCAGCCCTCCTACAACCACAATACACTCAATTGTTGTTCCTTCCCCTTCAGGGACAAAAATCGAAGGCACCAGAAATTCGGCCATGGCACCAGACATTCTCAAACCATTTATGCAAACATTATATTTCCTATTTTCACCCCAAACTTCTCACTGTTTTCCTCTTTTTCTTCTTCAACCAAAAAGTCACTCACTTCCCTGTTCCTGTCAACATCTCTATCTATTCCCATTTCTCCACTCAGACAAATTAATTTTTAGTAGACCAAAGCTCTTCAACTATTTGGATTTTGGGATAGGCAAGATGGAATTTGAAGGGAACAGTTTGCTCCTGTGCCAGTCATGCCTTCAACCTGGCAAGGCTTCACCCAATTCACACCCAGAGACACCAAATCAAATTTAGGAAACTTGTTTCTGTTTCAGAATTTGCAGTGTGTTAGGGCTCTGTTTCCAGTGAGGTGGCTCAGAGTCTAAACCCACTTCTTGGTAAATAAAAGACAAATTGAGCCCTTTTGATGCCACTGAATCCTTCTGATGCCACTGAAGGTATTTGTCCACTTATTGCTGAGTGTTCATTTAAGCCACACACTGAAATATTGGCTGGAAACAGCCCAGTTGCTTAAATACAAACATTGATTAAATTCTTGCTCTTCTAATGCGGGAAATAAAATGGGTGCTGCTGGTCACACAGGGTAGGAAGATTAAAATAACCTCCTCTTGGGCTTAGAGTATCTGGAAGGCTCTGCTGGACATCGCTGTGAGCAGTTCTGAGAGGTTGTTACAGAGGGAAAAGAGATACTGGAGTTCACATCACAGAAGTTTTTGTGTTGACCTTGTACCAAAAAATTGTCCTATAAGACGGAGGGTTTAATAGCTTGCATTGAAAAAAGGGTAAAAATATCCCAAGCTCAGTCTTAAAATATTCAATATTCATGGTATTTTCGCTTACACAGGATTCCTGTTACAGTTAATTCTGAGCCAAATATAAGCACAAGGAAATGAAAAGCAGGAGTATCCAAGCACGGGAGGGTTTGGCTTTGCTGCAGTGTTGACACAATTTCTGCTGAAATCCAGCCCTCAGCACCAAACTCAGGCACAGAACAGAGGAGCCCAGGGAAGAGGGAGAACAAGGAATCCAGACATCCCGGGGCAGGGGTGCCCAGGAAAGGAGCATCCACGGGAGCAGATCAGGGAGTCTGTCGTGGTTCTCATCCCCACGCTGCCTTTGGAGAGGAGCCCCCCTTTTCCTCCCCCTGCACATGCTGCCCACACACCTCAGACCTGGAGCCCAGAGCTCCCTCTACCTGCACCCTCCTCCTCCTCCTCCTCCTCTGTGCCAGCCAGAACTGGCTCACAGAGAGGGGTTTTTTTGTTCATTTGCTGCTCAGAAAATTGAGACACATTCTAGTCTCCCTTTCCTGCTCCTATAAAGACAAATTACATGTTAAGGTGTAGAAGGCTAAATTTTATACAGTTCTGTTTCACACAGACAATGTCTTTGAAAAGCTGTCAAAATGCATCAATAACTTAGCATTATCTGCCCTGCAGGAAGTATCGAGGTACTCAGGGAAGCCAGCATCTTAATATACAATAACTTTCACATGAGTTAAGGGGAAAAATGGCTATTAGGACACAGTATTTATAGCACAAACCCTTAATAATTCAACAGAAAGCTTCACCACAAACCAGAATTTAACCTGCAGTTTGTAGGACTGAGACCCATCACTTAAAAATTCATCCAGCTCAGTTTTACTAACTAACCATCTTTTATCATCAATTCTGGAAAATACAGGTCCTCCAAACATAAGAACTCAAATCTAGACACATCCTGATTTATATTTGGGGAACCATCTCAAACCAGGATTTACTTTTAGGGTCAATAAAACCATAGTGTTAATCCAATTTCACAGACGCAGCCAACCAATTTATTACTCCAGGGAAAAATATATTTTCAGCCTAATGATGAACTAAATAAGCAGCAATCTCAATTGCCCAGGATCCAAAATGTTTAGCCCTAGTAGCTAATTAGTAATATTTACTTGCAAAATCACAAGAGTATATCATGAGGTTGTTAAAACTTATTAGAGGGGCTTTTTTTTAAGTAAAAGTCACCAAGTATCAGAATGGTCTCCACAGTTTCATGACTTTGACCAGCAAAAGATGTGCATGTGAAGTAGTAAATGAACTTCAACACTTTCATACATTTACTCACATGCTTTGCAGGAGCATCACCACCACCACTGCGGTATTTCCTAAACACAGAATGCAATAATTCTTGTAGAATAAGGTAAAAATCAGTATTCTTTGGCATAATTAAGCCTTCCAGATTTTGCTGGCAAGGAGTTTTCCACCAACTCCCTCCCAAATATATTTGCACTCTTCCATGCCCAGTTTGTGCTCCCTCAGTCCCTGTTAACACAATAGCTCCATCAGCAAGTAAATAAATGGCATCACTCAGAATGGTTTGTTCAGGCAATTTTGTAAGGTCATCACAGGAGTCTCCTGTTACTGCAGGTCAGTAATAGTGAACAAGAAGTAAAATTAACCTTCAGGGAATTTCTCTTGTATAAAAAGCAAGCAGACTGTGTGTTTTGTTAACTAAGAACTTCCTAAACAGGGTGACTGAAGACATAGCTACTCTCATTTTTTCCCATCAATGTTTTGAACAGTGTTTACCCCAATTTATCCCTATGATCTAGAACCAAAATTCTCAATTACAGTCTGAAGACAAAGGAAAGGAAGATACTACTGCTGTGTTTATCATTGGCATACAGAAGAGTGTCTCCAAACCTAGTGAAAATATTCTGGTTTGTACTATAGACAAGAATTCCCACAAGGAAAAAAGTGATCCAGTGTCTCTGTTCAGACTAAGTGTTTAATATTCTGTTGAGAATATATCACACAGATATCCAGACAGAAAGAACTGCATTGCAAGAGGCTGAAATACCAACCAGGCATTGCTGTGCCTCAGTACCCATGTGCACACTGGGGTACAAGGGTTCCACCAGCATTTTTTAGTCATTAGGTGTCTCATGCAGCTGTTGCAGAGCTTTCTACTGACATAAGGAATAAGTTATGTAAAGTACTTTTTTGGGGTGGGAGGGAGTTGCCATATCAGTAACCTCCTGAAGAAGCCTGCAATGTTTCTGTGGAAGGCAGAACATCTCAGAGCTCCAGCTCAGCTTGATTCCTTCGTAAAAGCCATCAGTCATCAGCCAGTAGAGTTTGATAAACATGACTCCCTGAGATTCCATTACCACCCAAAATTCCAGTCCCCTCAGCTGATGAGACATGCCTAACAATTTATAGATACATTTACAGGAAGTTTGTTGCTACCAGTTTTTATGCCAAATATATTTTGTCTCTCATCAAAGAGCAGCTGAACTCCCCAGCCAAGCCCTTTATTGTGCAGACACTCCCCTGGCACCTGATGCTTCCTGGAACCCTGGGAGAAACAAATGGGGAATAGATCATGTTATGGGCTGAGCTTTGATGCTGCTTCAGATGAGCTGATCATCCCAAAAGAATATATCTGCCAGACTAACTTCCCATAATATTTGTGGGCTACTCTTCACTGCAATATTCCTTGTGTAACACACCTGGACCTGACACTTCATCAACACAAGCTGCCTGTGGGATCCCAGACCTCCCTGATCCTCTGTGTGTGCTCTTGGAATACAAACACTGGCTGCTTTTATTTTAATGCAGCTTTTAACAAACATTAAAATGCAGAAATGCAACATTACCTAGAGACACATCATGCTGTCCTCTTCTATTTAAGTGAGCAAAAGGCTACTAAGGATTCCATTACAAGGATTTAAGCCAGGAAAACATCATTCTTCCTTAAAAGTTGAACTCTTGGGTTATATAGTCTGTGTCTGACCTTGTAAACATACATTTTGTACTTGCCAATATCAGCCCCAAGTTTTGTCCCTGTGATTAACTACACAGTTGATTCATAACCCTGAGCCAGCTCATTAAACTGGCCCAAAGCTAAACATTTGCAACAGGCTAATCAAACATCTCTAAATTACACCTGACACTAATTGGGGGTGTCAATCTGGAGCACCAAACCTGGGAGCCAGGTCTGACACTCAGTTTTCTTCTGCCATAACCCTTCCTGGGGGGTGTGTGGAGATTCCTCCCTTGGGTGGGGATGCCCTCCAAGGAGTCTCCTTGAGGGTGAGAGCAGAGATCTCCCCATGACTGTTGGTCTGGGTGAGATACATCAGCTCTCCACTTAACAATTATTTCTTTTTGCCAGCTTTAATATGATTGTTTCAATAATTGCTTCAATATGGTACACTATCATATCTTATACTATACTACTAGTAGTTTTAGCTTTTATATTGTGTAGTAAATAATTGTGATTAAGATCTTTTGTCTGATCGTTTGTAATAAGAAATGATTCATTTTATAGAAATATTCTCATTTTGCCAATCGTTAGAACCTGCAGGACAAAAGTGGTTCAATCACAGGTCTATAATTCCTTAAATTTAAATCTCTGACATAATCTAAGGCTAAAACTGAACCCAGCTGCACCCGGACTCCTCTCTGAGAAAGGGTTTAGAAAGCAGGAGAGTCCTTTCTGCACCTCGTGACCCAAGGGCAGGGCTCTTTAATAAACTGTCTAAGCCTTCCACTCCCCCCCCGTGTGGAGTCCCAGATTCCCCCCAGCTCTGGCACAAACAAACAGCCCAGAGTAAAACAAGCAATTACTGCTTTCACACAAAACCTGATTCCACCAGGAAACACAAAAATTTTGCTCTGAATATTTGATTCCCTCACTCTGTTTAGAGTGCATTATGTGTGCTTATATTTTTAGCATCAATATGTTTTTATTAAATATCTGTTTTCTGCTCTAAGCTTTTATTTGTTTTATTTGTTTTGTGTTTTCATCTTTTATTCTTCAGAGGCACTAGTGCCTGATTTTAGAGAGCTGAGCTGGCTGGGCTCAGTAACTATATCCACCATTCTTTCCCTTTTATTTGTTTTCAAAAAAAAATTCAAAAACATTTTCCTTTTTTATTTTAAACATAAATTTAAAAGCAAGATAAGTAAGTAAATATTCAGTAATTTAAAATACATTATTTTTAAGATCAGGATTTATTCCATCTTCCAGCAGATATTAACTGTATCTGTCAAGTGACATTTTTTTAATTATCAGTATGTGTAGAGAAGAGCTTAATTTATATCTAAAAAGATAAAAATCAATACATTTTAGGATTCAATGCACAAAGAAGAATGGAGTGGTTACACAGGCTTGTGGAAGGTTACAGCTATGACACAGCAATATAGACTGAGAAAGGAATATGTTGGGAGAATAAAGAAACATTCCTTGGATTCACATTCAATTCACCCCAGCTTTGGGACAGCACTTAGGGATTGATCTCCAGTGCTGGATTAATGATTCTGCCAGCCCTCCCTGGAGGCACCAGGAGCTCTGTGGGATCAGGGGCTGCTCCAAGAGCTGCAGGAGCATCTTGGCTTTGGATTCTCAGGGAGTGAAGGTGAGAAATGCACGTTCCCAGTGCAGGGACAGTGCTCAGCTGCCCTGCCCTGCCCTGACTCCAGGCTCCCTGACCCCCTGGCCTTTCTCCAGCTACCCTTGAGCAGTGACCAGAGTGGGGCCAAGACACTGTTGGTTTTCATCTCTATTTTCACAAAAATAGGTGGAAAAAAGCAGTGACCTGGCAGTCAAAAATCTACAAGTCACCAGCCAAAGTTTAAAAGAAGATTTTAGCTATTGAAAGAGCACCAGAAAAAAAAATCAAGTATAAAGAAGAAAGCAAATTAAGTTAAAAGTAGATACTATTAAATAATAACTGTGAGAAGAACTGAATAACATCTCCACTGCTATTATTAATAGGATGAGGTAATGAGTAATGTTCTCAAAAGATGAAAGAATCTCAGGTCTGTAAACTAGTGGCACTAGTAGGTATTTATCCTTTCTAGGTGTTTAGCAATGCTGAACCACTGTGACTTCCCTTAGCTATGGAAAAATACAGCAAAGACAATGTTTACTTTAAATTCTGAAATAAAGCTTTTAAGAGATCCTATTCCCTGATACACATCTTCTGATGGGGAAGACAGCAGAAAGAAAAAAACCTAGAGGGGAAAAAATAAACCAGCTAAAACGTACCCAGAGTTGATAGTAAGAAGAAACTAAAGCTGAACAAACTCTTCTTCCCAGCCCTCTGATGTTCCCGCAGGAAAAGGATGAGCCCTATTAAACCAGAACATCAGCATCAAAGGCAACAAGCAGAGGTTATAAGAGGAACAGAGAAGAAAGCAATGTATCTCCAAAGGATTCCTGCCAAGGAGGTGCCAGCTGGCTCCTCTGCACTTGCTGTGCCATTGTTTCATGAAATATGGAATATTTTGCAAAGAATGATGATGTAATTATACGGTCCTATCACGTGAAGCTTTTTATTACAGCACTGCAAATTAGAAATGTCACATTCCTACAGCTGAAAGAGGGAAAAAGACAGAGCTTCATGGGAAGATGGAGTACTACCATTTTCATTCAGAGCCCATAAAAGCTTATTTCTTCCCTCTTCAGTTCTTGTTTTTACTCTTAGATAAACAAGGTGAACTGTGTGGAATATCTGCCTCATCCTGTATTCCTTATACAGCCAAGGCTCCCATCAGCTCCTATAAATCCTTGACCCTTTGGGCAAACACACAACCAGAGTGTCAAGTGCAGAACTGTAGCTACCTGACAGTCATACCCAGCTCATCAAATAGATATTAACCAAGGAAAGAAAAAAAACAAATAAACAGCAAAAATCACAACAATTCAGGCTCATGGTCAAAATGAGCAATAAAATTGATAGGTTAAAAAAAAAAATCTAAATTAAAATAGTTATTCTGCTGTGGTTGCTTTTTTAACATGTTATTTTCCATACAGCACACACACAACCAGAACAACTCCCTGGCTAATTAAGATGTTGTGTTTCCTCTGTCTGACTAACAGGTATCTGATCTGCACGTATTTTGGAGGGCTGCACTGGGGGAAACACCAGCTCACTCCTGTGCCTGCAAATCAGGCTGTGCTGGCTCAGGATTGTCTCAGGGGTGTCAGACAAAATTCCTGTGTTCCGCTCTCGGAGCCAGGGCAGCAGGAACAGACAGGGGCAGTCCTTGCCACTTCCTACTTTTACAAAGCAAGAATATTCTCTAAAATGAGCTGAAGAATGAGAAGAACGAGACACTGCCTTAAAATGTCAGTGCCAGAAGACCTGCAGTGCTAAAATATTGATTTAAACCACAGTGCAAGAGATTCAAATCACCACCACCAAAAATACCCATCCTGTTTCCCTTGTCCTCCCAGTCCAAAGAATGAGTAAATAAGGCCACAAGAAAATGATGGGTTTGAGGACCAAGGGTGTCCCCATGTTGAACAGCCCAGTCATGGCTCTGCTCAGCTCTGCCCAAGTGTCACCTGCCCTTGGAGCATCAGGATGAGTGGGGAATTCACCTTCCAAGGGACAGAAAACCTTAACTCAGTGCTACACATTCCCCTGCACAGATTAACAAAAGGTCCTCTTTGCCCTGACACCTGACAACCCCCTTGGCTATACAAGCAAATTTACAGTGCAAACCCAAGGTCATTAATATCTCTCACTCTGATTTTAGCACCCTTAAGCCCGCTGCTAGTTGGTTGAGCACCTCACTGCCCAGTAGAACTTGTATATCCAGCTAAAAGGACCATAAAATACCCTGCTGCTTGTAAATCACAGCTCTACACAGGGATCCCTAACATTTATTTTTTTTTGTCTGCAACATACTGAGGCTTTCAGAATTACAATGTTTGTAGTATGGACCAGACTAAGAGAGGGCAAGTATTCACAAGCCGACTGTTTTCACAGCTGCAGCCAGAAAATCAAAAATAACTGGGAAACTAGTGATGCAAAATGAACAGGCCTCTGCGTAGTGTGAAAGCAATCCATATTCTTTACAAGGAATTTTGACTTATTTTGAAGTAGAGGTCCCAGTATCACTGCTCAGGGGCTGGATACCAGTTCTAATTTTTGTATAGGATGTTTTCAGCCATATCAGCAGCATCCTTCTCTTAAAAAGGCTGAAGCTATACTTCCCTGCTGACAGTGAGGAGCACACCCGTTCCAAGGGGAGCTCATGTGTCTCCCTGGCTGTACAGGATGCTGTTCTGGACATTCCTGCTCAACCCTCTGCTCATGGTCACAAATAACAAGCCCTCAAGTGTGACCATCCAGTGCATTCAGCTGTTCAGCAGAAAAACCCTAAGAAAAGGGAGCAGATCCCAAGAACAAAGAATGGGCCACAGGCCATGCTGTGGGCTCCAGACACCCCAGGCAGAAGGATTTCTCCTGGAAATATTCTCTTCCCTCACACATGCTGCCTTTGAGATTTTCAAAAGCAGTAGAGAATAGAACAGCCCTTGGGGCAGAGGGAAGGGATCAGGACGTCCAGGAAGGGGTGCAAAGCAAGAGCAGTTACATTTTTCTGAGCATGACTCTGCTTTGCACACCCCTCCACTGGGCAGCATGAAGGGATGGACTGCGTTTAAAACACAAGGGTATTTATCTCCCTGATGCACAGTCTTTGAATTCACCACCACCACTTCCTCTGGTTTTTTGGAAATGCAATCCCACTCAGGCAGTTTGGAGGTCTCCACACAGGTATGAGTTTGTCTGTGCTCAAGCCAATGCACTCAGTTCCACACCACACTCTAGTCCCAGTCAGCACAGAGAGTCTTGAACAACACAAGGAACAGGGAACAGCCTCCTAACAATGCTTTGAAACATAACTTTCACCTTTTATACTCCAGTGTAACACTGTGGGAAATCTGTCTACACACAACTTGATGGCCTCACTGCACCATCTCCAAAAACCATGGAAGAGTTGGACAGGTCACCCACATCCAGAGCAGGGATAAGGGAAGGTCAGTATATCCTGATGACTCCGGATCAAAGAGGTGCCCACATAAGGTAGCAATCTTAAATTAGAGAGCAGAATGTGTCTGCGGGAGCCTGGGGCCCTTAGTCACCTTGAAATATATTCCATAAAAAGTAAGTGGTAAATCTCAGGGTTCCAGAGATGGGGAAGGTGAATGATTGTTCATAAGCTGTTTGGGGTGTTTGAACAGGTATTTAAGCACTGAACTGTGATAAGAATTATGTCTGGAGACTTCAACTCCCATGTACATGGACTGCTGCCATGGCCAGAAGGTGTCATATTTATCAAGCACTTGCAGTCAGTCCAAAATGCCCTGGGTACATCAGCACCAATCCATCTTCCCCTGTGGTGTGCACAGGCCCAGGCTTTGACAAACCTACACTTGCTGCAGCCAGATGCAATTTGGTGTACAGAAGTCCCAGTCTCATGTGATGGATCTCAAATCTCTACAGACCAGGACTCCAGGCAGGGAAAAAGAGGCAGGTCAGGCCAGTGAGACAGAGGCAGCCCTGGCTGCTGCACTGGGCTTGAGTCCAGCACAACCACCACAACTAAAGCTCTCCTGCAGCCAGCTCGGGCCAAGAGGTGATTGAAAGCACATGGGATCAGGGTTTGGGGACCTGAATAAAACACAGGAAGCACAATTCAGCTGCAAAAGCTCTTCTGGTGCTGTGTAACAAACCTGCAAGACTGAGTGTCTGCACGTGAGGGCACCCTCCAGAGAGGCTCCTCTAACGTGCCTGGCTGGGTTGTGTTGCTGCCTGGTTCAGCTCTTCCTTCTTTCCAAAGCTACAAAAATCCTCCTCTCTCTCTCCTTTTAGTTTCCTTATTTCCCCCCACAAACATCTGTCACAGGTTCATTCCAGCTGTTACCATTCCTTCCTGGAAGGATCCTGAAAAGAGAAACTTTCTTTTCTATTTTCTGGTACTAAACACATTTTTCCACTTTGTCTGGGGACTTCCAGGCAGGCATTACTCATATAGATAGAAAATATTCCCCAATGCAGCTGAAATCAATGGGGCAGCAGCAAAGCCTCCCTCAGCAGTTTCCATGCCAGCGATGTCAAACACCCATCACACCTGCCTGGCCTGCTAATAATCATTTAACTCCACACCCTCCTCAGTTTGCTGGGAATTTTGCCATTGTTTTCCCCACTGTTTTGCTGATTCTCCCTGATATATTTTGAGGAGATCACTGAACTGCAGCAGCACCTTCCCTCCAGGGTCAGGTCCCCCCAGGACACCCACAGGGCTGCTCCAGCTGCTCCACACCAACCCAGAGGCTGCACTGGGGCTTTGAGGATCTCCAAACAAACCCCATGGCCTCTGGAGCTCCAGATCAATGCCAAGAGCAGCGTGGTGTCTAAAAGCAAAATGGATTCTTTTTGCAATGGATTTTCCCATCAGGTTTGTGTTGGGCTGCTAACTAAGAGCAAGGTGGTTCCTCCTCTGTGCCACAGTCTCCAGACTGATCTGTCCTCAGATCTGTAGCACAGACACACATTTTTAATCTGCTGAATAAGAAGCAGCAATTAAGTTCACGAGAAGTTAACATGGTACAGACAAACCCACTCTCCCAAGTTAAAAGGTGTAAGGTGGTGCCCTGGGGTCTACAAACTTTTCTCTCACTTCAAGTTTTCAAGTGTTGGGGATTTTTAGAACTGTCTTAAAAGAAATCAAGACACTTGGCTACACCTTTAGTGAATACAAAAGAAAAGGAATAGGTAAAAGAGCAAAACAACTCAGGAGGAGTGTACACATGACCACTGATGTGACAAAGCCCAGAGCAGAGTCATCTCATTCCTATCGTTTTTCCATTTGCTTAAATGTGCAAATACACTGTTTAAAATTGCTCAATTTAATACTTTACTTTCTCTTCCTGTCATAGGAAGACAGGTGTCAGCTCAGAGAACCTGAGGCACAGAATCCATTGTACACAAAGCTCTCTACTCAGAAACATTTTAATCAAGACTTTCTCCCACAGGGCTCCGAGGTTGGATGGAGAGTGGCCCAAAAGGACAGAACACAGTTCATCACCTCACCCAGGGCCAGCTGACCTTCCAACAGCCAATTGCTTGGCCAGCCAATGTTTTTTGGCACCAAAAAAGAGGGACACTGAACTGTGTTTAGGCACTTTACACTCACTCCCCTACACTCTGTTTGGCCATGGAAGGACAGAACAAGACACTGTCCTGATGCCACAAAATTCTCCAGTGGATTTCCTGTCTTCAAACGGAGAATTGCAGTGAATTATAACGAGGTCCTTATGCAGAAAATATTCCCTTCTTGGAAAGTACACAAAATCAGAAAGGACCATATCTTTTTTTGTCTTCTTCTCTGAAAATTATTTATAAGAATAGATTTACAAGAACAAACCCAAGTTTGCCCTAGAATGGAATATTTCAACCCATGTTCAAGGTACTATTCACTATAACTTAATAATTTAAGGGCATTCAACACTGCTTGAAACCAAAATAAAGAAAAAGTGTGTGAAATATGCTTAGAACTACTTGTATTTCCCTTATTAACAGCATATTTTCCATGCTTATTTATCCTTTCTGCTGGCATATCTGCTGCAGACTTTGAATCAAAGTAAAGCTCTGTTCTTTTTATTGCCAATTTTGACTGGATCCCTGATAATAAACCATTAAAATGACAAGCAAGTATATAAAACAAATGGAATAATTGATGCTCATGTATCACAGTTCTTGACTATAATAAGCACATCTCTCCCCTTTCTCTCTTGTCCTACATCTGAAGAGGACTTTTTATTTTTTTAACATAAGTCATAATTCAAAATATCCTACTTGAGCATCAAATCCCATCTACAGTTAACTCTTTTTGGTGTTTCTTACTGTATTTTGTACAAAATTAATTGAAGGCAAAACCAGTGCTCCTTTGGGAAAATGTTCATACTGTTTCTCTCTTCATGGACCACTTTAAGTTATTGCAAGCTTAATGAAATTTAGCGCAGAAAATAATTCCTATAAGAAATTAGATGTCCAGCAAAATTGTCATTTTTCAGTATGATTTATTGGTCAGTGCCAGGGGATGCTCCCACATGGATCTGGGTTCCTTTGGGGCTGTAGTGGGTTTAATCTTGGTTTTGTCACCTCTCCAGCTTCCACTCCCAGGTTTGCTTCTCCTAAATTTTTATTATCAAGGTTGTTGCCTCAAATCTCTTGCATCAGGCCAAGAGAAACCTTTGGTACTTTTTATTGAGCTACCTGACTGCAGGTAAAGGGGGGAGACACTCCCTGAGCTGCCCTCAGCCTTGCCAGAGCAGCACAGGAAGGCAACACCTGCCCTGGCATCTGCCACCTTTGGGATCCCCACAAAAGTCACACGGCTGCCCTGGAGACTGGAACTCAGCACCACCAAAATGCAAACGTCAAGATGAGTCAGGATGCAGAAATCAGCACTTTTTGAGAGCAGTTCCTGGGAATTCTCCCTAATATGGCAAATCTCATCAATGGCATGGAAAACGAGGGGTTTCCACAGAATTATGTTGCCCATTGCTGAGCTCAGGTTGTTACACTGGTCTGTAGCCCAGGCCTGTGCACTGCAGCATCTTACCAAGCTGAGCCTTTGTTTGTTGCTCTTAGAAATAACCCCGGGGGATAACTTCCAGCTATGGAAGAAACAGAGTTATTTAAAACAAAACAAAAGACACAAAACAAAAACACAAAACACAACAAAGAAACAAAACAAAAACACAAAACAAAACTAAGAAACCAAAACAAAACCAAAACAAAACAAAAAGAAAAAAACAATGCAAAAAACCCTACACAAGAATTCATGAAGTAAACAAAACCTAAATTGATTTGCTTTGAAAGCTCATAAAGTGTCTACCCTTGTACTGCCCACAAAATTTAAGCCAAATTCTCAGCATCGTAAAGAAATTCATCCCAAGAAACTTTTCATCAGCTGGGAGGTCTCAAACATTGAGTAGTGAAGAGTATGGGACATGTACACACATTTTAAAATCTGCACCCCTGGCAAACGTGATGCATTTGTTTCACTTAGAGCAAAATCACAGAAGTTAAATGACATTTACAATTTCTGAAATTTCTTTGCAGATAGATCATATTTCTAGAACCTTCTAGTAACAATCTACAGCTTGTAGAATTTTGTTTTAAATTTGCTATCGCTTCCAATCCTCACTTACAGCCCTGGAAACATTCGTTCCTCGTTTCTGTTGGTCATTTGGCAACCATTATAGTTATATTTCTTGACAAAACAAACAAAGCCACTCAACTAGATTGAACTCTGACTGTCAGCAGCCCAAGGCACAGCACCTGGGGATGCTCCCACTGGGCACCCACTGCTCCTGTTGCTGCTCCAGCAGAGACAGAGAACATGGGGACAGCTGGGTCACAGCTGCCTCAGCAGCCCCAGCCCACATCCTGAACTCCAACTGCTTGGGGGGCAGCAGGAGACCCAAGTCTGGCACTGCCTGGGGGTTTCCAAATGATCATTCTGATTTTGAAACATAATCCTTTGCTTGTAACTATATCACGGGATCACAGAGTCTTTGGGGTTGGAAGGGACCCACGAGGATCACTGAGTCCAGCTCCTGGGGATGTGTATCTCCAAACCCTACCAGATGTATGATTACACAGAGACAAAAATTAGTCAACGTTTAACAGCTCAAAGACACCTAAAAAAGGCTCTGTCTTTACCCCATCACATTTCAGTGTGCACTGCACAAGTCCAAAAGCCCTCCTGGGTAAAAGTCCAGTAACTCCAGCTGTGCACCTCTGGAATAGACTGACCAGTCTGAAAACATGACAAAGACCTACCTACTCTTTCAAATAAAAAGTATAAAAATAATTTAATGCCAGAAACTTACCACATATAAAAAGAGAATTAACACATCCTGTAGAGAGTTCTAGAAGATACATTAATTTATTACTCCTATGAATTAAAATCTGTTTGGGACTATTCCTACTGTCCCTAAAGCCAAAGGAAAGACACCCTCCAACCCAACTTCTGGCCTATATATTACAGAGAAATTAGGTTTAACCTGTTCCTGCCCCTTGAAAATATATACTGTCTTCCACTTAACAAGCTTTGAGTTAAAGTCTGTCTTCCTGTTATCCACCATTCCTCTGTGGCAAAGTCTTGTCAGCATTATCAAAACTTATTTCAGAGAACAATCATATTTCATAATGCAAAATAGCTCATCGCCTTAAAAATACCAAAAATTTAGGGAGACTCACATCCACCTTCCAGTTTCCATCAAACCAGGGACACCATGAAGGACCATTGGGGGTTAAGTGGGGATCTTGAAGGGGGTGGAGACAAAAACCTGGCAACTGCATTTTATGTTCTCAGGATTTTTTAACCAGCTATGTTTTGAACAATAAATTCTAAATTACCTTCAATTGGGCTGCCCTTTGCCTCCGTTGCTCTTTTGTTTCTGAACTTCCAGAGCTCACATCCTCCAGCTCTTCTCCACAGTCAGAGAAACAAATAAAAACCCTCTGAAATGTTACACAAGCTCGGAGTGCAGAGCACTGCAGCAGATGGCTGCGAAGAGACAGCAAAGCTTACATGAAACAGAATTTAGAAACAGAGAAAAAAGGTTCACTGCTGCTTCCATTCAAGGGGAAATCAGCGTTGCCCCCCTCTCTTGAACATGCTGAGATCAATGTTCAGTTTGCTGGAACTCACAGAAGTGCTCAAAGGTGGCCTCGCTCCCTCCTCCATGAAACCAATTTACCAAGAATATCACTCAGAGCTGCTTACAAGATTTGTCATTTCATAACTCAAGATACAATTTAAAGAGAGTCCCAAATTAATGTAAGCAAGATCTTTAAGTTAGTTTTATGGTTTCCCAAAGAAGTGCCTTATGGTTTATGAAATGGAGGAGGGAGGGGGAGCACACAAGCAGTGTCACTGATCCAGTTTATTTTGTATTATACTGCAGAATATAGCTGGGATTAAATTCCTGATGTTTACACGTGCATGATATCACCTGAGAATTCTCTCCACCAAGACCATTTTGTTTTCTTCTATATTTTATCACCTTCAAAGACTTCAGACTACTCTTCCTGCCAGGAAGAAAGCTGCTCTCCTGAAGCTGCCTTTGAAATTCAGACGTGGGAATTTATTCCCATTACAGACCTGCTGATCCCAACAAGCTTAACAACAGCCAGACCCATGTCCTGTATTTGCCAAACTCCTCCAAACATACTTTCAGCTTCTTCCCACGTTCCCATTTGCCCAGATGATAACAAACGTGTGATTTGCTCTGGCTGCTGCCTCCCAAAGCAAGCACGGATTGAGTTCTGCCGGATTTTCACGCTAAAGGAGCTTCAATGTAGCTCTTTTTCCCTCAAACTGAGGTGGATTTTCATCAAACTCGGGGGAACTTTGTATGTCTGAAGGCTCTACATCACAGCTTCAGTGGAAACCGGCCCCTGGATTTAAGAGTAATTAGCAGAGGGGTGATGAAGATGCACAGAAAGTCAGACAGGTCTGCTGGGTACAAGTGTCAGCACTGAGTGTATGAAACAAATTAGTCAAAATTAAAAACTGACAAATTAGTTAAAACTAAAAACAAACCACACACCCACAAAAGGGAAAAAAAAATGCAACAACAAAGACCTACAATCTATGGGCTCTCAGTCTGAATGAGAAGGGTGTGGAGGTGTCTCCCGTTCCACAACACATGGAATTTTAAACTCACACAAGTGGTTTAGGAGCCTTTTGTAAAAGGCAGTGAGTGTGATAGAGGGCTGTGCTCACAGGCAGTACCTGTAAACCCAGTCTGCCCAGCAGAGGAACCTCAGGAGATGTTTGAATCCAGAGGGCAAGGCATCATCAGTAAGGATAGGAGGAGGACAGGAGAAACTGGGAGTTACACACACTGTCAGACCAAAATGGATTTGTCCTACCAAAATTTAAGTCTGCAACACTATTTGAGCTTTTACTTTTTATTTATTTCAACATTCTACTTCATGAATGCTGTAATATAAAAAGCAATTCAGCCTTAATTATAGTGGTTTAGCTGAGTTGCTATAATTTTCCTGTCCCTTAATTCTCCCCATGTTTATAACTCTGGAAGAGCTTAGGCTCTGGTAAATTTTTTATTCTTCATAATTGCCAAGCCTGAGTGGAGCAATAAGAGCTCCATGCTTAGCATTTCCTTCTGTAATCTAAAGTCACACTGTGCCAAATATAAGCCACTTGAAATAAGTCCCTGTGGGTAGCAACGTATCCGCTTTAACTCATGGCACACAAAGTATCTGCTGGGGTTTTTGGAGTCACCCACACACCTATTCATGCCCGAGCCCACCCAGAGCCAGACACACTCATAATGCCACTCCTACGGCAGGAACAGTCCTCTATTTTTATCCTGTTGTTACTCCTTTGTTAAGTAGTTACAACTTACTTCTACATTCTGATTTTAGTGGAGCAATTCACACTTGGAACCCAAATCTAAAGAATTCCTGTATTCCACCGTGTCCCTGGGATATGGCTCATCAGAACTGTGAAAGGGAAGGGTGGCAGTGCCAGGGAGGGGGGAGAGAATTTGATCCTTCACTCGGCAGCTTTCTTCTCACAGAAAGAGGGTGATATCCCACTATGCTCTCCCTAGAGTCTCTATAAGAAAACAAGCAATCCTTTTAGCAGTAAAACATTCTAATTTTGGCCACAGTAATGTGCAGATTTTACATCAAATAGGCAAACAATTGAAAAGATGCTATTTCCTTAAAGCAGAGAAAACCTTTGACTACATAAAAGAATATGGGGAAGATTGAGGAAATTCTTTCAGATATTGCAAAACCTGAAATTAAAGAAAAAGGAAAAAGTCCCTAACTGCACTTGAAAGACATTTCCTCAACATTCCTATTTGACCATGTGCAATGTAACCACTAGTGATGCAAACCAATATTCCTACGAGACCAACTCTGCTGCTTTGTGAATAGCACAGCTTCTTTTGGGCACTGCAGTTGAAGGAAGGGATTGAGCCATCAGAGTGTCCAAAGGAGGGACACGGTGACAGGGAAGGGCCTTGATTTGAAGCCGTGTGAGGACACTGAGGGCACTTGGTGTGTTCAGCTGGAGCAGAGGAGACTGAGGGGAGACCTCAGTGCAGTTCCAATTCCTGGGCAGGGGCAGAGGAGGGGCAGGGACTGAGCTCTGCTCTGGGGGGACCAGGGACAGCAGCCAGGGAATGGCTGGAGCTGTGTCAAGGCAAGCTCAGGTTGGATCTCAGGCAAAGGTTCTTCCTCCAGAGGGTGGTTGGGCACTGCCCAGGCTCCCCAGGGCAGTGGGCACAGCCCCAAGGCTGCCAGAGCTCCAGGAGGGTTTGGATGATCCTCTGGGGCACAGGGGGTGACTCTTGGGGATGGGCCTGTGCAGGGTTGAGGGTTGGACTGGATGATCCTTGTGTGTTCTTTGCAACTCAGCCCATTCTGTGATTCAGAAGACAAGAGAAGTTATGTCCTGTGTGTCCACCTGTGTGACCATCAGACACCCTGCACAGACCCTGCCATCCCAACAGCTGTACCCCACAGGAAAAGCCTTCTCATGCTTGTTGACCATTCTCATTTCCCTCCTTTCATGTCTAACTCTAAGATTCAAAGGTTTTGCCCAGCGTCTTTTACTGAGCTCCACTGCTTTCCAGGATCAGAGCCATCCTCCCTCACTGTCTGCTCTGACCCTACCCAACCTGCTTTTTCCTGAAAGATCCTCATCCGAGGACATGTGTGTCCATGTCCCCCTAAAGCAAACACACACTTGATACACAGCCTGCCTGGGAAGCACAAATTCCAAGGCCAATATCCAAAGGCTTCCTCAGCAGGGCCCAAATCTCCGACAAACAGCTTGTCACAGCTTCAGTTTACAGAGTTCATAATTGTTCTGGGAGGTGCATTACAGAGTAATCAAAATGATAACAATTCTAAAAAATTGCAGCGGGTTGTGTGGAAAGATTAAACAGCTTGGTCTTATTCTCACTGGGAAACGGGAGAGTCAGCAAACACTGAATTAACATTTTTAATATTATGAAGGGGAATTAATAAGATGATAAATACAGGGGGGTAAGAGTAGAAATCAAGAAATAACCTGATTTCAGCAGGTACTCTGCTGCTACCTGGAGGCTGAGGAGGGAAGGAGGGGTTTGATCTGGGCAGTCTCAGCAGGGAGCAGAGCACAGTGGGAGGTTCCTGCAAGCAAGGTGGTGACCTGTGGGGTACGAGAGGAAGAATTTGTGTGGCCATGTAAAGTTTTCATAACCAGCCACTCACCAGGAACTCTGTGACCCATCTGAGGGGACTCTGTACAAGTGACAGCTGGGATTCCCACTCCCACACATCCAGTCACTCAGACACACACGAGAGGCGAGGGAGCGCTCTCAGCCATTCCAAACCCATCCATCCACCCAAAATGGTAATTCCCCTCTGGAGTCCAACACATATGGCACAGGCTTTGTTTCTTCTCACTTATAAGCAAAGTAATTTCCAGGCAGTGTTGTCATCATTCTTAATTTAGATTTTATAACATCCTGGAAACCTTGATATGACGTGAATGATGGCTCTTAAAACGTTCTCCAAAGCTGCCTCCAGCCTTTACACTAACTACAAGAAATTGAGAAGAGGAAAAGGAAAACAGGCAGGGCATCATTCACTTTCTTATCAGCTATTGAATCATAAAGTTAGGGTTTTTTAAAAAAAGACTCTACAAAAATAGCTTTGCATCACAACTAAGTATTCGGAGTTAACACACACAGACCTCAGTAAAATTTTCATGCCACCCCTAAACAATCAAACTTCCAGGAACTTGCATCCATTCCTGAAGAAAATCAGCATCTCCACAGCACTGGGTCATGTAGGGTTAACATAACCTACAGCCAAGGCTGAAAATATCAGGTGGGTTTAAGTCACAAAGCTCAGGTGTTGCTGGTGTAGAAGCTGGAGCCACCAGTGCAGTTTGCACTGAAATGTCCCTTCAGCTTCTGAAGGACCTTTTACTGCTCTCTCCAAGTTCCTAAAGGTCATGTGCCTCCACCACCTGCATTAGGAAACTGGAGCCAGCTCAGGAAACAGAGGAGAAGGAAAACAGAAGCTACAGGAATGTATGTGCAACTCCTTGCATGATGTTAAAGTCTGAAAACACTGACTTCAGTAGAGAAAAATAACAGAAAGCTCCATTTGAATTTTAATTTTCCCTTTCCACATTAAGCTACAGCTGAATATCAAGTGTCTGTGCACAAGGGCCAGATCCTGTCACCTGTGTTGCTGTGAGGCAAAGCTGGAATGCAGAGAGGCCAGAGTGCTGTGCCCCTTTCGAGTCACCTACAGACTTTCCATTCATACAACACACCACTGTAAACTGAAAAATCCAGCTCCTCATGCCCTGGTATTTTATTAACCTTTTAAATTGTTTACATGTTTGCAAAAATTGTTGTCATTTTACCACACACTTCCTTTTCCACTTGAGCTTCATAATGCAGAAGTGACAAGATGTGGGAAGAAAGGTTAAAAAAGCCAACCAATCCCATTCTGGAGTACAATTAACACAGTACTTTACTTTCACAGGGCAGTTCTGGCTTAGTAAACATAATGATAGCTTCACTCAGAGGTAAAAATGAGAGGGCATTCATTTTCATTATTAACATACCTTGACAAAGGTTCCCAGATCAAAGACAGGCTGTCAGTATAATTGTAAAATAATACTTTTCCTGCATTTTAATTACATGAAAAAGCTTTTCTATATTATTAATAACATTTCCCCACCATTAGAGCAAAACTTGATTAAAGGCATTGCTTTATGCACAAACACGGAGGAGGCTTGTATTCTCTCACAAGAATGACTGAGATGCTTGCATTGCAAACAGGCAACTAAACTAAGAAAACGTGATCACTTCAAATTCTGCCAAATCCAGGCAATTTGAAGCAAGACTCAGTTTTCCCTCTGAGAAGTTTTCAGCCCCAAGGGGCAGTTGCTGTGAATTTGGCTTGAAAGCCCTGCCATGCAATGGAAGAGAAAAGTTTTGTGCTCACCAAACCTCTGTTCTGAGACCACTGTTCACAGATCACACTTCTGTGAGAAAGAGGAAAAAAATTCTATTAGTAAGGAATCCTTCCCTGTGAGGGTGGGGAGGCCCTGGCACAGGTTGCCCAGAGAAGCTGTGGCTGCTCCATCATCCCTGGGAGTGTCCAAGGCCAGGCTGAACAGGGCTTGGAGCAACCTGGGCTGGTGGAAGGTGTCCCTGCCCGTGGTGACTGGAGGGGCTTTAAGCACTCACTGAGCCCGTCTCTGATAATGCCAGTGGATTCCCCAGTGGAGGAGTCCCCACGTGCAGCTGCTTTAGGCACAGCTGAAGGTTGGCATCCCCAGACATCCCTTGTCTAGTTTTCCCACACACAATATTACACTTGCTACCCAGAATAAAGACACCACAGTAACACAACACTCTGATTATCAGGGGTTACACAAACCTGGCTGTGTAACAGCAAGTGACACCCTGTTTCCACTCCCCCAGTATTGCTAAATGTATCAGTACGACAAAATAAACACCAAAAAAGTACCCATTTCTGCTATAATTTTTTTCAGTTTGATACGTCCTTCTCTTCAAGAAAAAGCCTTGCATTTGGAGGCTTGAAGGATTAAGTGATTTAATAGGTTTTCACATCTCTATCTTCCATGACTTCCATTTGATAGCTGTGTCCAGCCTCAACACTCACTGAGCCATTTCTGCAGATGATTAGCTCTCTGAATACATTTTCCATTGTTTGATTGCATTTAATAGAGCAATACTGTAGTACAAGACTAAAACCAAATTAATTTACAATAGATAAACTTTTATGGTTGCATTTAAAAAAATGTAAACAAAAAGTCAATTTGCTTTCCGTGTGAACAACTTGGGATGTTTTTCCAAGAGGAAGAACAAATTGCAGCCATTTCATAATCCCCAAAGCAGTGACCACAGCAGCTCACCAATGATAGAGTTGTCATTTGATCCAGAGCACACAGAAGCAAGTTACAAACTTCCCTCTTATTTACTGTGGTGATTACACTTATTTTTCCCAAGTTGTCCTGCCCTGTGATGGAAAGAATTGTCACGGTGCAGCTTTCCTGTAGAGCACTATAGTTATTCCAGTGGCTTGTCAGCAGCAGAGCAGAGAGGATGCTCTCAGAGTAGTTATGTACAGTCCCTCCCAACAGGGATGTAGCCCAGGAGTAACCTCCCAAAACCACCCAAAAATATTAACATTCTCTGATTTCAGTTGTTCCTGCTCACAGTTAGGCATTGGACCCACACTGTTACACTACTCCTAAAACACTGAGTGTCCCCCAGCAAAGTCTTGGCAGTACCTAAAGCACTGCCTTCTCCAGGGTGGCAGTGGGAGCAGATGAATGAGTCTGGAGGGAAAGGCCATCTGGAAATCACAGCAGTACTTTCCCCTAAAGAGGATCCCTGGCTCATGCTGCCTGCAGCCCTGGAAGCTGCAAGAGTGACTCTTCCATCTTCTCCAAAGAGCCGGTGGCCTCAGTTCTCAGTTCTGAGCCTGTCTTCCCCCTCTCCAGCACCAGTGTGGAAAAGCTGCTCCAAGAGTCCTAAACCCTCAGCCCAGGAGGAGAAGCTGAGCAGTGCCAGGGCACGGCCAGCAGCCAGCCAGGGCTGCAGCTCCACCTTCTCATCCACATCTTCCTCAGTCCCACCAGGGCCAGACAAGAGACCTGTTAGAGCTCCAACACCTGAGGGACGTGTGGTTTGACCATGCAACTTCCAGTTTGGGATTTATATTTAGTGGAAAAACACATGTCATGGCAGCAGTACACTCACCCTTCCAAAATACAGCCCCTACAGTGCAGGCAAACCAGTTACACTACTGGACACCCTTCCAATATCCCAGTTTGCTGTGCAAGTCCTCTCTGATGTAACAGACCCAACTGCACTGCCACACATATGCCTCTCATAAAAACCCCTAAAATCGAGATGAAAGAAATCAGAGAATCCCAAAAAGTAAAATATCCCTTCTCTGGGAGGTTAAGATGCCTCTTATAGGAGGAAAATTGGGTATCTGGCAATTTTAGAATGATTTAGGAAGCTAGGATTGTATTTATTTCCCATCTACGTGAGGGAGGAAAAAGGGCACTTCAAAAAATAGTTTGCTGCTCAATATGGTTTTTTGCAGGACTTTGACTTCCTTTGTTATTCATTGAAATTTATAAGTGAAAGCTGAGAGTCACAAATGGAAAAGAGATTTGACTGGCAGCTACAACTTCAATTTGTATGAGAAATCTCCCTGGAAAACAGCCTGATTTTATCTCAGCCTCACCTCCAGTAACAAAACCATGACAGTTGCACTCTCTGTCCTCTTGTGAATCCATCTCACACTGGAAATTACAACTGAATTACCAAACAGATTGTCCGATACTCATGAAAATAAAATTCCTAGTCCATTCCACTCCAACTAATTAATTTTCTTCCAACTGCATCCCAGAGTGATCAAATGAGACATGAGCTCTTTCATGAGAAGAAAATCCCACTAGAGCTCCTGAACATCAAATGTAACAAACACCAGCATTTCAACATTTGCATGCCCATGTTTGAACCCCCGTGTTTGCATATGGAAGTACCCATTTGCATGTAAGCATTATGTATTATTAATAGTGATTAATATTATTATTCCAAGGTAGCAGTCTGCCCACGCTCTGGGGGAGTTTTGTACAGATGCATGCAAAAGGGGCTTATGAAATGAAACAAAAGCAGACTGCTCATGATTAAGTTCATCAAGAGAAGAGGATCTATGACCACATTAAAACCAAAGCAAACCTCCATGTTCCACACTCAGCACTCACTGTTCACAACAGCACCACTGTGAAGCTTCCCAGCACAGCACTTCTTTTGTCTGCCCAGCCCTGAGAACCCTTCTGCATATTTTCATATAGTTCATATTAAATATGGGAACTTTAGCTCCTCTCCTGAGACCCAGCTCCACAGCTATTTTGCCTAAATAATGGCCATCTGTTCTGAATGACCTCCCCAAACAACTCGCTTTGTTAACGGCAACGTTGCTGCAGTTAATTCACCAGTTGGGATCACTCCAGCCAACTTTCCATGGGCCTCTATTGTTATGAAAACCTATTATCAAGCAATTAAATAACAGCAAGAATGTAATAAAGTACAACAGTTTTACTTGTATCATTATCCTGGGTGCTGATGTTAATGAAAGGCTATCACACCCCTGGCTGTCATTCCTAGACAGTGTCATACAGGAAAATAACTCTCAGCAGCAGCTATTTTCAGTCTTAACGGTTTGAGCAATCACAATCCTTACCTAAGCCCTTCCCTAGAATTTCAACCCAAATTAAATTAAGGGCAGCTCTGAGGTGATCTCCAAGGTCTGCTGCTGAAGGCTGGGTCTAAAAGACACAAGGCTGGGTTTACTCAGAGCTCGGCCAGTTTGGGAAGGTGTCTTTGCTTCCCTGTTACACGGGTGAGCCCCATGGAGGTGCGTTCCCAGTCACTTGTTCTCTGTGTAAATGAAACAATAAACCAGTAGAAAATAATGAAGCTGAATTGCCCTTTAGTATTGTCCTTTCAGTATCCCTTTGGCAGGTTGAATTCTGGCATGGCACCTTTCCTTTTCTTTTCTCATTGCTACAACTAAACATAAACTTAAATAAACCTCTCTGAGTAACAAGATACACATAATTGCCACTAATACCACAAAGCATCTAGAACATTTCATCTTTCTAAATTGGCCATGGGTTTGAAATTTATACAATCAGCACTTTGTATTTCAGATATAAAACAGAGCAGTAGGTCTAAAGTCCTTTTTTTGCCCACTGTAAAAGTAATCTGAAAATTTATGTTGACATGAAGGAGTACTTTCCCTATGGCTGAGATGATCCAAGTGCAGTCACACTGCTTGGCATGGATTCAGCTAATATGCATTTACAGTCCTCCTGCCCTGACAGAAGGCAGTATATTTCCCAGCCTGTATGTGCAGTTAGGCTAAAGTGTTGCTTTTCACTGGGACTCATAACCTCCACTCTTTGGAATATTTATTTTCTTCCTAAGATGCCATAGGTAAACTTTATGCAACTTACTATATCACTCCTACATCAATACTATATCCAGTTGCTTCCAGATAACTGCCCAAAAAAACTCGATGGGAAAGCTCCCCAGTATAAATTGTTGGATGAGAGAGAGAATATGAATGAACTCTTTGTTCAAAAGCAGTATTAGATTGTTTTATAGTTCAGGTGGTCCTGATGTTAATTTTTCAAGGCAGAAGTCAATCTAATTACAAGTTTGACTCAATCTAATTACAAGGACATGTAAATACACTGTCCCAGGAAGGGCCCTTCAGAGGGAGACCTTTCAAATCAAATGAGAAACACAGGATTCAGCTCTACAACCTCTCAAAGGAGATGAAATTTATTTTGTTCCACTTCTTGGGAGAAACCACAGCAGGTGCCAAGCAGGACAAACAGACTTGATCCTCCCTCCAAACCCATTCCCCTTTGCCACCCAAGGACTGCAGCAGAATATCTTTTCTTTCCTCTGGGTCCATAATCCAAGCCAGAAATGGGAAGAGCTAATACGATGCCTCACTTCTCCTCACTACCCTCCACAAAAAATGATCTTAAACTAAAATTATACAACAGAAACATCACCTTTAAAAATTGGAATAAAGCACAAGGGAACCTTTATAGGAGGGCTCCCTGTATATTTCTGTGTGCCAGGAAAAAGAAACAGGAAAATAATGTATTAATATAATAACACAAATAGGATTGTTTCTTGGAAGAACATTGATGATAAGGCAGAAGAGAGGAGTTTTGTTCTGTGAAATGAGTTGTGCTAGCATGAGGAAGACCTGGACATCACTCATGCTGCTGAGAGAGAAAACCTGTATTTCCCAGCTCCCTTATGAATGTTGATGTCATCTCTCCCCGCTCGCTATTGTCAAGCAAAAGAAATATGGTGTAAGCTTGTATAACAGCCAAACAACTGAGATTTGCTTTTGGTAGCCCCTCCAAAGTCGTGCACCTTCAAAACCAATATTTTTGACTAATATCCTTTCTGTTCCTCATCAGAAGGTTTGTTTGGATCTCTTTTTGAGTCCTGGCTTATTGAAAATATCTTGCTAGAATGATTGTGTCCTTCACACTTCCAGTGTAATATGATGTGACTCTCCTGTTGACACCAGTGATATTTCCAAACACCCAGGAGAGAAATGGCTGAATATTTTCCTGAAGCTCCCAAGAGAGAAATTTGCCCTTGAGAGTTGTCCCAAAGGCTTTGCCTGAGTGCATTGCAAGGGACAAGTCAAATGATGCAGTAAAGGATGTTTCTGAAGGAGCACAAAGGGGGTTTCCCTTTTTGTGTCGTGGGCAAGTCAGAGCAAGCAACAACTTATAGCAGATCTGGATACTGGGATTTATTTAAAAAACCCAAGGAGATCAGAGCTTTTACCTCAGTGCTGTCTTTGCTCATCAGATCTCAACTTCCCTGTCTGGCAGAGAGGGCAGGCAGACAGTTGTCTTGCTCCAGCTGTGCAGCTGCACACAGTTATCCCTCAGGTCTTCCTGGCCCAGGTTCCTGAGCATCCCCAGCATTCATCTCCCTACTCATATCCCATATCCAGGATCTTTCCTCCAGGCAAGTTTATCATTATCCTTTCTTTCTTTTTTCTTTCATTATCCTTTCCCTCTTCTTTCTGAGACCACCTCTCACTTTGGGAACGCTTCTTTTTCCACCCAAGCTCTCTTTCCAGAGCCCAAGGCCTCAGCTCTCCCTCTGCACTCTGTGTACAAAAGCCCAGTGGTTCTGGTTTGTGTCTCCTTGGGAAGCAGAGAATTCAGGATACACCACCTGTCTAATTCAGGCATTATCAGACTTTACAGCCATCCCATTCCAGGCTTCTGCCCGAGTTCAGGAGTTCAGTTTTGGACATTCACTCAGAGTTACAGCCACCTGCAAGCATTCACCCCCTACAACACTTTGGTAAGAATTTAATAAAATATATGATGAATAGTCAGCACAAATTAGACCTTAATTACAGAATTCCAGACAAAACACATGCACAGGTACTGTATTCTTGATTAAACCTGCAGGAGAACCAGCACAGCATGTTGAGGGCTCTCCTCAGCACACGTGTGCTCACGGGGACAGGAGCAAACACACATGTGTGTGAACACAGAGCCTGAGCCAGGCCAGTTGTATTTTAGGGCACTGCACCCCCCTGATAGGAGCTGCACAAGGGGTGAAGTGCAACCTCTGGAGTCTATTTTTGACACTGACCTTCCATTGGAAAAGACAACCCCTGCCAGGGGGGTGACAGAGGAGAGCAGCACAGACAAATACATGAACTAGACGATTAAAAAGGTGGAGATGTATGCTGAGAATATAAGAGGACTAGCTACTGCTTGCACTTGCACCAGCATAAAACCCCAATGGCCCAAGGGAACTCAATACAGCTGAACCTACATAATGAGCTGTGAAATCAAGCCTTGAATAGAAAATAATACACTTCATGATAGTGCTCCTTTCATAACACTGCTGCATTACCTGCCCGCTGCAGCAGCTTGCCTTGGAGTGAGGGGAGAGATGAGTACACAGCTGATAATCATCTAATCAGTGGTTACATAAAAACAGAGTGCATCAAAACTAAGCTCTGAAATGAACAGGGGAAAGCCTGTAAATAAGAAAGAAATAAATTAATTTTCTTTTTTAGAAAATTTTCATGAACTTTTAAAAAGACATCTACTCCCTTGCTTCACCTCCAAAGGCAGAGAAGAGGCCCAGGTAGTTTTCCCTCTCCCCCACCGAGCATTAGTGAGCCGAGCTGATTGCCTGCACACATCATTTGACATCCTGAAAACAGAATGAGTGCTCCTCTGGCAGCCAAGGGAGATAGAAACCTTCCCAACATTTGTCACATTCCCTGATTTGTTCTCACTGAGCTGTTTGGCATGGAAATGTGAGGAGGGATGAAGCAGAACGTGGGGAAAAGCGCCTGCGCCAAAGCGTCATCTCTGTGAAGTGTCTGTGGAGTGAGGAACCTGAGACAGGGAAAGGCATCACCAGGACACCTCTGATGGTGCCTTCTACGCAGATAAGGAGGAGTTAATTATTAAGTCCAAATTAGGAAGTGTTCACTGCTTTGCTAAAATCCGTTTATTTCCAAGAACACACAGCTTCAGAGCAGGGGCAGCCTCAGCACATACCTCGAGCTCAGCATCAACCAGAGCACTCTGCCAGACAGGAACAAACACAAAGAGCTGCTGGACCTTCCACTTCCAGAAACTGCTTATCATAAACATGATAAGCACATAGGCAGGTAGCTTGCTGGCCAAGAATTTTCTATCCAAAAATGATTACGAAACACTTAAAATTCAAAGTAGCAAAGAATTCAAAAGAAAAGCAAATTGAATTACCCTGGGAAGCTCAAAAGAAGGCCACGCTTGACTGGACTCAGATTTGATTGAGATTAACCCTCATTCATTAGAGGGTCTGAAAATGTTCACACACCCAAAAGTTAACTCTCCAGTTGCAGACCAGGGCTCATAGGAGCCGTTTCTCACAGGCTGGATTTCCTATACAGTTTTTCTCACAAACCTATCAATTGAACTCATACAGTTACACAGGCACTCAAAACTCACACATTAGAAAACCATGTTCATTTTTAAAAAGTAATGACACCTAGTGATGTCTGCCCCAGCCAGGTGACATAAAACTTCAACATCTCATGTGTATGGACACGTGTCTGCAATTCTGCAGCCACTCATAAATCTGACACACATCAAACTGGGTTGAACTAACATACATGCAACTATTTAATTAAATAGATTATCAATTGGTTAAAATTAGTATAAAACCATGCAGTTTAAGTCAGTTGTATGACTTCAGCAGAGCTGATATTTGTGTTTAAATTAACTCCTGCATTTTGTGTCCTATCACTCTTGTGAAGTAGACAAAAATTATTATTTCTATGCACTTCAAAAATGGGAAACTGAGGCAAAAAACATTTGACTTGTTCAAGGACACCTGCAAGGTTAGAAATGATGCTGTTATGAGTGATGAATAGAAGAGTGGCTGAATAGCCCCTTATTTAAAGCCTGTAAGTATGTATATTGAAATGGGTTAAAACTAGACTCTTTTAAAACGGCTCATTGGGATTCTTCAGCATTTTCTATTTCTTTCTGTTCCCCTTCACCAGCAGCAAAGTTCACACACATGAAAACAATTTTAACATTAAAACCTTTAAAAGTTATTCTAATGTCAGTGATGTTGAACTAAATTTAGAGCAAATTCAAGGCTAAGTTTTATTACATCATCTCCACATGTCACCCATACTCTCATGCTCAGGCTCCACCTTTCAGGGAGGTGGCACCTCCACCGTGTGCAGAGTCAGCCCTAAAGAACATCAGCAACCTGCCCAATCCAAGGAAAGCCCTACCCCCACCATTCCCATCTTCAACACGAGCAAGTCACAAGTGTAAAACTGCCTTTAAAGTTCAAAGGCCTTTGTTTGTACCTAGATGTTTCCTTAGCACATCAACCACATTTAAAGCATATATCCATGCAAATCAGTGCAGGGTAGATGATCCGAAGGCAGTCACATTTGGGCAGGCTCAGGATATAGGACTCTCTGGTATTGAAAAGACCAAATACATATGCAGCAGAAAAACTGTAATTAAAATTGAAGGCAAGAAACCTCCAGGTGTCTCCTATTGTCCAGCATGCACAAAGGGAGTGACTCAAAGAAGAACTTGCTGCTTCTTTTTGAGCACAAACAAGAGACACTCCTGAAGAGGAGGAAGCAGGGTCACAGGAGCTGCATCACAGCTATAAATATTTCTGATTTTAAGGCTACAGTTAAATGAAAACAGAAAATACAGCTGACAGCACCTGTGCTTCTTGCCTTTCTCTATCTTCTCTTACAATTGACCTTGGGAATATTTAATATTAGCCTAAGGGTGGAAAGAAATGTTCTCCTTCACTACAATCATTTAATAATAGCTTGTCCTCCTGCTGCTCAATATGCAAGCAGACTGCTTTTGTACTACCTTCAGAAGGTGCTTTGTTCCTGCCGGGAGCTGGTGCCTAAAGCCCAGGGACTGTTCCCGCCTGGCTGTGCCCCGGTGCTGGGCAGCAGGGACTCACACACAGTCAGTGATGGTATCACAGCGCGGGGTGATCCCACGGAACAATTCATCTGTCACTCAACGGGACTGTTCAGAGAATGCTGCTGGGTGGGGGCTCCTGCCCCTCCACTGGAGGGGAAAACCAACCAAACGTACCATTAAATCGAGCTGCAAAGTGAATTTTGATTCAACAGGCGTTTTGTCAAGAAAAAAACGTCTGCGAGCAGTTTGCAGACGGCGTGGAATCAGATTGTTAAACTGTATTTCGTTCCCGTGCCTGACACGCTGCAGTCTGGCCGTGTCACGGGCTGGCTGATGGATGGGGGAAGGAGGCACAGCCTGTCCCCCCTCGCCTGGAGCCGCAGTGCCCTCTCCCGAGCTCCGGCACGCCCGCAGCCAGAGCAAACCTGCTTTTCGGAGCGCATCCCTAAAGCAGCAAAGTGCCTCCCGGTGCAGCTTAGGGGTGTCGGCTCAGCGCTGCCGCTGGGCAGGAACCCCACTCCAGTCCTGCTTCCTAGGGGAGAGGAAAGCAGAGGGTGGGATCCTCCCGGAGGGATGGGACACGAGCAGTGACGCTGTCTCAGGTTACCTGCTTTTAAACACTATCAGCACCACCTGAAATGAGCAATCTGCAGGAAAACCCTCCCTCCCAGGAGCTTATCCAGCTGCCAGAACAGGGTCTGTGAAAGGAACAGGGAACTCTGCTCTCCTACCCCACACCAAGCAGCACAGGAATTCTCCCACCAAGTCACCAGAGGGGCAGTTTTGAAGAAATACTCTGATAGCAATGGAAAGCTGCTTCAGAATTCCAGGAAGGGGAACCGTGTGTGCGTTCCCATCTATAATCACTGGGATCTCTGGAACAGCCATAATGAGCACACAGCCCAGCTGCCAGGCAGGAGGCCACTTGTGACTGGAACTAATGCAGCCACACACATCATTCCACCAGCCAGCAGCTCCAATGGCAGGAATTTGGGTACAGTACACTATATCCAAATTGGACATAGTATACTTCCCTTAAAACCCATTTCAGCCATTTGGTAGGCTAAATATAGGCTTAATTTTCAATAAAGACAGTTAAATACTGCTTATCTTCATCTTGCCTCTCATAAAATAGTCTCTTGAAATAATTTTTTCTTCATTTTCCCCATTCACACATTTTCCCAGCCCTCTCATTTGAGTTCCTTATTTCAGCTCCAGCCCTGCTTTACAGGTTGATTCCCATTGAAATGGTTACAATTTCTTTCTCTTTCTTGCAGGGGTTTATGAGGACACACGTGCACCATGCAGGTTCAGTTTTGGAGAACAGTAAGTTTAAGGGATGTTTAAAAACAGTTTCATTTCTTTCTCTTCATGCCTAGCACTGCATTTTCCCTTTGCTGGTACGCTGTAGTTGAGTGATACACTATAACTGTATTTAGACAGAAATCACCAGTCATGGAGAACAAGATGACAATAAACCAACTTTTGGCCAACAAGTCTTTGCTGAAGCTCTAGTAAACAAGAAGTTCAAGAGCTTTTGAATCACAGAAGGAAAAGACCTTCAAGATCATCCAATCCAACCTGTGACCAATCCCCACCTTGTCAACCAGTCCAGAGCACTGGGTCTGGTCCCTTGAACACCTCCAGGGATGGGGACTCCACCACCTCCCTGGGCAGCTCCTTCCAATGGAGAATTAAAAGGATTTCTGCATGTTTACGTCCCATGTTAGCAGACCACAATTCCCTGCTTATAGTAATTTAATACTTGCTGTTACCAAAGTAACATCTAAATATTTTAACCTCTATGCCCACAGTTGCTCCTTTCTTACAGTCACCCTTATCTGTGATGTTTTGCTCTCGTCCAGTTATAAACATCAGTTCTTTCCTTACCTTTTAAACTGAGCTTAAATGAGTGCTGCTGTTCAGTTTAGCAACAGCAAGATCCTCAACTACCAAAGCACCTTTTCATGCCAAAGCATCTGTGTTTGTGCACCAGCAACAATGATTAATGTCAACAGGGCTCTGGGAATTGTGTTTGTTAATTAACTCCTGCTGTAGAGCTCGCAGGCAGAGTACAAAACATGACGTTCCTACGGGGTGTACACAAATACTTATTATTTTCCTTATGCAAAAAATCCCAATGGAAGACTTATTGTTTGGGGTGGTTTCACTTAACAGGTGAAACAGTTACACTTTCTGTTGGGTATTTTGGGGTAAGTTCACTGGAGTGGGTGAACAGAAAAGAAGGCTGGGTTTCTGTATTTCCCAGCCCTCTGAGCTGGGTCACCTCTGGAGGAAGGCAGTATCTGCTCTAAAATGAAGTATGAGAAATTTCTGAAGGGGATTAAATGATGTGGCTTTCTGTGATAGCAAGAGACTGAACTCAATGACCCAGAAAGCCCTTTCCTGTCCTCTGTTGCTAAAATGCTTCTTCCCAGACACTTGTTATTACAGCTGTAAGACACTGGCTGTAAGAGAACAGTCTGGAACAACCTGTGTAGCAGGTGATGCCGACAGGAGACAGGCAGCACCCTTTGGGGGTCCTCTTAAACCAGCTGCTCCTGACAGAGCTCTGGAGTCCACAGCCTGTTTGGGACATCCAGCTCATGGGAGAGCAGGAGCAGCTCCATGGAACTACAGTCTGTAGCCTTAAACATTCTGGCTGAGGTCTGCACACCAAAGAAACTCAGTGGAATATTCCCAGCTAGGAACTGATCCCTAACAACGAGCTGTCCCTGTGTTCACTTTGCCACCCTGGATCCTGGGATGCTGCTGTAATTAACTCCATCCATTACCTTAAAACGCTTCCAGTCTATCCTGCCTTTATCACATCTAGCTGTGGTAAAAATCTCCTCTGTTTTACATCTTCCCTGTGCTTTCAGCAATGCTATTATTCCTATAATAAGCTTAATGAGGACACTGAGTGGAAGAGTCTTCACATAAATCATCACCACTGAAAATGCTCCGGAGATGCAAACAGCAATGTCACACTGCCCTCTGTTGAAATCTGAGACACAAAAGTCATTTTTAAACTTCTTATTTCTAAGGACTAAAGGTTAATTATTTAATATTTTTTAAATGAAACACCTCTTTCCAGCCATTAGACAAGATGATTATTTTTTTCCATGGATTGCAACATACCTATTAAACTGAGTTTAATTAGCTGTCAGAGAGAGAAATCCTTACAACTCTACAGTCAGGGAGGCAGCAGGGAGAGGCTGCAAATTCTGAACCTGAATGTTCCTTCCAAACCTGAAGAATTGCCCCGACACTAATCATAACAGACTGAGCCTTTTTAGCAGCTGGGTCATCAAACCTACCCATGAGACAAGCTCTTGGAAACTCCATCCACTCTCACAGCAGCCACAACCTCTGGCAGCCACAGCACAACATCACCTTCACAAACATTACCCCTTCTTCCTCTGCATTACAGGCTAAGCTGAATGCCACCCTGGGAGGACGTGCTGAGTGGTCTGCAGGTGTCACTAACATTTACCTTCTGCTCTGCAAAGGACTCACCTGCTGCACAGATTGTCCTGTCTCTGCAGCATGAAATATAAGTAATTACTTTTCTGTCCTTATCGGATTGTGCCACATATCACACTTTAAAAACCCCAGATGACATTCCATGATTACACCACAAAGTTTTTGAGACACACAGACCCATACTTTAATTAGTCACCTTTGCTTTGAACACATTAACCCAGACATGAGTCAGGAACAACGTTCAGTACCAGTGTCATACCCTGCATTCAGCAAGTCTGTTCTTAGGTACAGGAGGAAATTATATTGCGTGACAAACAAGCCTGTAGTTTGACCCCGTTCAGCCCAAAATCACCCTTAGGGGGGTGGAGTTTGGGGTAAACCTCTTTTGAAATGATTGTGCAGCTGCACCTCCCTGTCAGGAGCAGGGGCAGAGCTGCAGAGGGCGGAGCTGCCCGGCACAGCCCCTCCTGCACGGGCTGTTTGTCCTCCTGCGGCCAAGAGAAACCTCAGCAAGTTCTGTGAGACACTGAGAGCAGCTCTACGTGGGCATTCAGGTCAGGAAGAACTGCCCTCTGTAATTCAATGCTGTGCTTTGACTGTGCCCTGCCAGAGACATCCCCCGTGCAGCTGGCAGTGTGCAGCCTGGGGACTCACCAGCACAGCCCCTTTATCCTCATGGTTTGAATACATATTTTTATCACATGTGTGACATTCACAAAGGCAAACAAGACTCTTCAAAATGTATTTCTAGTAGAGATAATGTTTTTTACCACAATGACAGCTACAATACCAAATCCAACTTATCAGCATTCTTCTCTGATCTAAAGAGTAATTCATCAGCTGTATCATCCTATCTAATAAGAACATGCTGTAAAGTCTCAACTTTGAAAATGAGAGTCAAAAGAATTTTTAAGAACCCTATGAAGCTTGTTTCCTTATCTATCATTTGCTGAAGACATGAGATCATCAGACTTTCTTCATTTAAATTAAAGAATTTTTGATGAATAAAGATTTTTTTTATTTCAATGCTAAAAAATTGTAGCCTGGGCAGCATGGCCCCAAGAGGATTGGACATGGGGCTGGGAAACAGGTAATCCTGACCTGAGTAAACTATTAGATATCTAAAATCAACCAATCAGCTATTTTAATTTCACCACTGCTAAAGCAGGAGTATAAAGCCAGCTTTGATTACAAAACTCTCCCAGGCCTGTCAATGATGATCATTTTGGCTCCCCTGACAAGCTGGGACAGGTATCTGAGGCCGTGTGAGGATTACAGGAGGATGGAGTCTGAGCACACTCTAAGCAACATTAGCTTTAATTACATACACCCTTCCCCCTGGAACAAAGGTCCTCATAAAAAGCACATTGAGCTCCTCCCCTTCTGTTAGGAATTACACCACCAACAGTGATTTGCAGACCAATTACTGCTGTCACACAAGAACAAACTTTATATCAGAACTGAGGTAGAAATAAAACTCCCCTGACATATATACAAATTTTTATTACCAGGACAATGCATAATAGAGAATAAAAAATCAGTATTCGGAAGGCTAAACATTCAGACACACACTTAAATAGAGCACAACTAAAGCCTGTAGGTGATAGCATCAGCTGATAACAGATGGAGGGTCACAGACAGCCCTCCCCAAGAGCTTCCAAATGTAGATCTAAAGAAGAAAGAACGCATCATTTTATGCTTGGAGTCCAGTTCTATTAAAACAAAACAAAGCAAAAAAAATCCCACACTGGTCTACCAAGAATTCTGTGTTAAAACTCACGGCCATGCCCACGTCAGTCTGCAGGAAAAAAGAATATTTTCAGTGCTTCAGCTGAATAACATTTCACTGCTGCTGTGTCTGCATGAAAAGTTTTACAACACTCTTTGAGTTAACTTTTTAATATCGGCCCTGAAATATTAAACTTGAGTTTAATCTTTAAGATGTGAGATCATTCAAACCAGAGTGAAATTTGACAGAGAATAGAGATAAATGACTGGAAACACTGCAAGCAGGAGGAGGCAATTTGTTGTAACCAGACAATTCTATGTAGTCCTGGACTGGTTAATCTGCAAAGAACAGAAGGATGCCCTTTGTAGTGACAGTTCAGTTCCAAATAGTTGTATCCCAAGCCAAATGCAGGAAAAGCATAAAAAAGAAGTCCACATACCTAGTTGTGCTTGTAATACCTAGTCAATGCTAAAACTCATGTAGGTTTATATCTGCAATATATATTAATATTCTTTGGTTTTTACACCAGAAAATACCTTCAGTATTTTCTGCTGTCTTCTCTTTTAGTTTCTACAATCATAATTTTCTTAGCTTCTTTAAAATTTGATTATCCAGTACACCAATATTGCTGTAGAAATCCACAAAAACCATATATATTCAGTGTGCTAATTTTCCTTTGCATAAAATAACCATATCTAATATAATTTGATCCCCATCTTTAGCTTTTGCCACAAAAGGCTGGACCAGATGATCCTTGAGGTCACTTCCAACCTGCTCTTCTGTGATGCTACAATACTTCAAAAAAGTCACACTACTCTCTCCTTCTCTCTATATATATAGTTTTTCAAAAGTTCTATACAGCAGCTCTTCCATGAACAGCTCACACTTCCTGTAGTTTATTCCTCTCTTTGAAGGTGTAGAGGGGAAGTTGATACCTCTTCAAGCAGCTTTAACTTCCAGAGTTAGAGTTCCACCATCTCAGCAGTGCAGAGTCTCAGTAGCCTCAGGATGTTCAGTTGGGTGAAATAACCTTTCATAGTGGCTTACATCACATTTTCTTTCATTCTGATTATCTCTGTTATCTTTCATTACATTATCTTTTCATTCTCTTTTTTTTTTTCCTTCATGCTCCACGAGTTGCAGCCAGAATATAAAAAATAAATAAATAAATAAATGAAACCAGCAATAGGTAGTTTTCCATTTAGGTTCAAACACTTTTGCCTCTTCATTAAAAGTGAAGCATAAAGTTCTATTGTACTTTTTGAGGGTCCCACCTATTTAGTTTTGAATAGAACCAAGTAAGACCACAAATTTACAACTGAACTCCTATTTTGAGGAAGAACTTGCTTGTCTGTGTTCACTGGAGACAACAGGGGCAGCTCGAGCTGGTGGCCATGGAAGAGAGAGCCCAAAGCTGCTCCCAAAAGTGGAACAGCCAGATCCAAGTGCTCTGGTATGGCCACAGCAGGCTCAGCCCCAGTTTGTTCCCCAGAGATTTATCTCAGGCACACACAAAACCCAAGAGAAGTGTTGCTGTCTGTCAGGGGGAGCAAAAGCATCATGTGGTGTTCATGTTTCCCAAGCTGTGAATATTTATAAGGTAGGGTTAACATCAATACAGTTTCAAGCAAACCCAAAGAGCACATCAGCCAATCTGAGAAGGCACACATTAAATGCTGAGATACTGAGACCTCGAGAGAAATAAGCTGTGGAATTAATTTATAATGCTATTGTGTTTTTCTGAATAGTATGGCCGGGTATATATAAGGCACCTATTTAAGTATTTTCGCTTTTCTCCAGCCTCCAGAAAATAAAGTTTAAAAAGCATTCTTCTCCTTAAAAGCTCTCTTTGGTATTTTATATTACACATGAAGTCTGAATTTCTTCTACAATTATTCAGATAATTTATCTACCAAAAGTGTAAAATGGATAATTTCCCAGCTATGAAAATACCAGTATTCCACTTCAATATATGCTGTTATTTCCTTACCCACAAAAAAAAAAAAAAGGAGCTGAAGCCATTATCTACCTGTTACAAAGAGATTTCAACTTCTTAAAAAGCTGAGATAAGTAAAAGTGCCATTCTCAAAGGTCTACTTTAAAGCAAGAAAGGTACATTTTATATTTAAAGGTGAAGTTTCTTCTTTCACCCTAAGGGCTTTACATTCTCATCTTGATGTATTAATTAAAGAACATTTATGGTGAATTTTTAATTATCTCCCTAATAAATGGTATCACAAGGAATAAAATGGTCTCTTCACAAGTCTCTCTAGACTCCCCTGTGTCTTGGAAGCAGCACTAATTCCACAGCAAACTAAGAATGCAAATTGCTAGGAGGGCTGTGAATGCTGATGGGCAGGGACCAGATGGTTGTCTTGCACTCTCTTTGTGAAGCAGAGCTGTAAAATGCTGCAGCCACCATTGGCTACATGGAAAAGATGAGACTCTCCTATATTTCACAAACTCACAGGATGTGCTGAGTTGGAAGGGACCCACAAGGATCATCAGTCCAACTCCTGGCCCTGCACAGGCCCAGCCCCAGAAGTCACCCCCTGTGCCCCAGAGGATCAGCCAAACCCTCCTGGAGCTCTGGCAGCCTTGGGGCTGTGCCCACTGCCCTGGAATTGGAATTCCCCTGCCCAGGAATTGGAATTGCACTGAGGTCTCCCCTCAGTCTCCTCTGCTCCAGCTGAACACACCAAGTGCCCTCAATATCCTCACATGGCTTCAGATCAAAGCCCTTCCCCATCTTCATTGCCCCATTTGGACCCTCTCTAATGCCTTCATGTCTTTTTTATGTTGTGTCACCCAAACTGCCCCAATATTGCAGGTGAGGCTGCCCCAGGGCAGAGCAGAGTGGGACAGTCCCCTCCTTTGACAAGCTGGCAATGCTGTGCTCAATGCACCCCAAAACACAATTGACCCTTTTAAAATACGTATATTTCTTTCTACTGAAAAATCATAGATAACTGAGAAAGGGTTTTTTGTGAAGTTACTTCTAATATCCTCTTCCCTCAGTCAGCTCATGCCCCTCTGTACTCCTGGGCAGAGAGGGAAAGGACAAGCCTTTTGAGTTGTTTGCACCCACCAGTGCTGTCAGCATTTATTTAGAGTGCAAAGTATTGCCTACTGGCCCAGTGGAGGAGCAGCTCAGGAGCACAGGACAGGAGCTGGCACAGCCAGTCCCTCACTGGGGCAGCACCTCATGAGCCACAACGACTCCACATGGTCACACTGGGGTTGTCATCTACAGAAACAGTGGCTGATGGGGGAAATACCAGCTCAGCACTGGGAGGTTCACTAAGCAGGTTCAAAGAAATGGAAGAATAACTATACAAAAAACAGAGAAAAAGAGCAGCTTGCTGTCCCACATAACTCAGGCATCACATGGGGAAGGTACAGGGCTGTACCTGTTCGTGTCAGGCAGTGACAGCACAGAGCAGGGGGAAAGGGGACATGGACTGTTCAAATGGTAGAAAGTGTTGCCTTTTTACCCATGCTTATGTGCACACATGCACAAAATAAATATGTAGGTTGGCCTCTAATCCCGTGGAAAGATTTGGTTCTTGGGTTGCTTTCCAGGAGTTTCTTTACAGAAGACACTTCAGGCCCTGCCAGACAAAGCGTACAGACCTGTGTTTATCAAAGGGTAAACCAGGAGTACAAAAAGCCACAGTGAATGACAGTGTCCCCCTCTAAGAAGGGGCTAATAAACACCTCTGGGGGAAGTGACTGTTGCCCACTTTGCTTTTTATCCCCCACCTATCCCTCTTGCAGAATGCCCAGGATCAAATCAAGCCAGCACTTCAAAGCAGCTGGTAGGGTATTCAATGACTAGAGGTAAGTGTTCCTAATTCCCTCATAGCTGGGGCTATAAATCCATTTCTTTGTAAATGCTGGAAGTCAATTGGTATCATGCAGTTAAAATCCTGTTTGCTATTTTCCAAACAGACTGCACCCCATAGCCTCAGTGCCTTTGGCCTGCTGCCAGTCACTTTAAATACAGAGAAAAATATCAGAATACATTACTGCTCTACAGAATACTTCATTGATTAACAGGGAACTTATGACTAGTTCTTTTAACCACAGTCTAGCTGTCCCAATCTATTTTCTCCACCTTTGGTTAACAAAGCTGCTTCTGCTACTCCAGAACAGCAATCAGGAGTAGCAGTTTTTTAAATACAAATACAAGACCTTAAAGTCTCATGGCAGAGCATTACACAGGAGAGCATCAGTGCTCCACAAGACCAAGACCACAGCGTTAATTGACAATTGCACGTTTAGTTATTTGTGAAATGGAGCTTCCTGTGTTTACTGTGCAATGTTTAAAGGTTTAACAAGGTGTGGATAATTGGGAAGAACTGGTATCTCCTAACTTGTACTGAGAGGGTCTTATACACACATTGACCAAATCCATGAGTAGGCACATAAATAACACTTCTGGCATATTTAATGATCAGCATCCCTGTGGTATTTTCCTGTTCAGCTAAAAATTGTTATTAATTATGCTTTAGCAATTATATGTTTTCCAAACTGCTGTCACTCAGCTTCAAAGATGTCAGGAGTTCTGCAAGACTTCTCCACTTACCAGTTCAAGCTGCTACTCATTCAAGCTCCTAACCAGAAAAAAATCAATAAGAATTGTATACATTATGTATTGTCATTACATGCTGGCATGATTCCCTTGCAGAACAGATTATGCTACATCTCCAACATGTTGATTTCCTAATAAAGCATATTAATTTGTCTGTGACAGTTTTTGCCTTGAACCACCACAAATTAAGGATGAAATAAAGTATTTTATTTTTAACATTTTCATTTATATGTTCATCTGTTGAAGTACAGACATTATTTTCATGCAAGTTATGATGTGCATGAATCAGATTCACTTGCTTGTAAAGTCTTAGTACCTTGTAATTAAATAGCTTATTTTTTATGCAATGCAGGGCAAAGATTTACTGTGTGTGCACTGCCCTGGCACATGTGCAACTTCCCTTGCAGACCTGCACAGCATAGGCACTACAAACTCTATTTTTATATTTGATTTTCCAAGTCATGCCTGATTAGCATTACCTTACAGAAGGAGAACAGACACAAACTCGGGAGATGAATGACCTGGGTCTGCTGAGGCCATCAGTTCTGAGCACCCCCAACTCACACACACACACAAGGAGGCCACATTGCTGGGTTTGGGTCCTGGCTGGCCCTGGTTAACTCCCAGCTGCTACCAAAGGCACCAGGAACCACCCGGGGCATCAGTGCAGGGCAGCCACTGGCTGAGCAGTCACACCACAGTAAAACAGGCAGGACATTTCTCATGGCCTTAAACTGCAACCTTCCCACGGGGCAGGAAGGCAGAGCAGAGCCCCCCAGTTACAGCAGCCAGAATTTTCCTCAGCTTTAACATGTGCCTTACTCCCCCCAGAGATGGGGACACATCCTCCAGGCTGAACCCTGGGCACAGCTCCTGCCTGCAGGGATTCAGTGTCACAGCATGGCTCTCACTGTCATAGTCCCATCTCCTTTGTGTCACAGGGCCAGCTGGAGCAGGGGCATTATTGCAGCGGGTGGAGGGAGGTCACAGATGCACCAACTACAGCACTCACTGCAGGGGACAACCAGCCACGGAGCAACAACAGGGCACCACAGCCCCCCTGCCATGGGGGACACCGGGGTCTGGCTGGAAACAAAGGATGGACGACTTCATACAGATGAGCACTATGTATTAGTCAGGATACAGTTAAAATAAAAGAAAAATCTATGGCACTTAAAGCAAAATGGCACAGACAGCTGGAGCCAAAGTCATGGAGCATCGTTTGGGAAGCTACTCAAGTATTCTGAAGAAAGGTCATTCCTGTCTAAATCATGCTAAGCAGGAATATCTGTAGCCCTCTAAAGGCAGAGAAGCCACCAGATCACAGACCTTTCCCCTCCCAGCTACAGACCCCTGTGAGGTACCAGGGGAAGCTCCAGCTTTCCCACAGAACTTCCCCTTCTTCTCCAAAAAAATCCCACACTGGGTGAGTCCTTCTCTCCTTGACAGTAGAGCAAGTACATTATGAACCTATGGTCAAACCATGGCCCCTGCTTTCCTTCTGGTCCCTTCAGCTGATCTCAGAGCAGCCAACATTCTGCTCTCAAGCAATTGATATTTCCACTCTGACATAAAACACAGCAGAAATTACACTATTAATAATTTCTTGCACTTGTCACCCACTGAAGTGTCAACCCTTTGACAGCTGAATTGTTGAGGTTGTGTCAATAAGTGACGTTAATAAGTTTTTCCATAATACTTAGTGCAGCCACTGGTTGCTAGGTAAGCTTTTTATTATAGAACTGTATTAGATGAAGAGGTGCAAAAAGACCCATTAAAGAATGGCAAAGCAGTTTAACAAAAAGCCATTTACAAAATCAAGATGAAAAAGTGTAGAAATTCCTGAGGAATTTGATGAGGGGAAAATGTGTTGGATTATGCATCCTTTGGCTGAGTTTTACACAGCAAAATATTTATCAGAAACTTTGAAACAGTAGCTTCTTCCTGAAAATTCAACAAACCAAAACATGGATATCTGCCAGTTTCCATCTGAATTCTTCCAAATCAGTAAGTATCAGCACAGCTGCATTAACACCAGAGGGAATACTTGGGAAGTAAGGCACTATTGACAGGAATCTATCCCGTGGTTCCAACTAATATTTACTCTGGGAGAGGTACTTACTTTACAAACAATTCGCTTTCAGTAATGTCTTTGTTTTCTGCATAGACCTAAACTCACCTGAGTAGTTGCACCACATGAACGGTGCATTTGTCCCAGAATTCCTATTTTTACAGGATATGTGTGTAGCTACAGCTTTATGCCCTTAACGAGGCTCTGTCAAGCAGCAGAATATAAAACAAAGACCTGTAATTAAGCCTCGTTCACCTCAGCCACCCTCTGCTGCAGCAGCCCCAGAGAACAGCCCCTCTCCCTTTTTTGCCTGGCTTTAAGACAGACCCAGAGCCTGCCCCAATCTCCCCCTTGTCCCTGCAGCACCTCAGGGCTGCTGATAAACCCCCTCCGATGCAGCAGAGGAAACTTATCTCCTTCCTCTAGAAAAGGAGATTAAAGGATCAAAATCCTCTTACCACCTCTCGCCAGGAGGTCTGGCTAACACCCTGAAATATTCCCTTTCTTGCAAGTGTATGGAAGATTATTAATCCTTTCCCATTAAGCCTGGGCCACCCAGGAGCTTCCACAGCCCTATCCCCAGACACTGCACAACCAGCCCTGCTTCACGTAATTGTCTGCTCTCTGCTGTGAAAAGCTCCTGCTCTTCACTTCCAACCTGCCCAAAATATTTAATGAATACTTGAAACAGGCACCAACGTTTAATTTGCCTCCTGAAAAACAAGGGGGAAAACATATGGGTAATATGCAGCCTGTTTTGTGGAACAATAACGAAGCATCTGGTAACTTCTCCAGGAAAAGAAATGGAAGCTGAGGGGATATTTTACAGGACTTGGAAGTGTACATGGGATGGTGTGCTGTTATCCAGCATGTGTCTGAACACAGTCTCCTAGCACAGCTTGAGGAGAGATATTTGGTGTATTCCTCGTAAATCTCCGGCAAGCACAGCATACGGCCACTCTGCTCCCTCCAGCAGGCACAGGAGCCAAGCTTGCTCCTCACAGCCAGCCCAGGCAGGAATGTGCCCAAAAATGCAGAGAGAAAGGCTTGTGACAGAGCCATGGGCAGACTCACACCTTCATTGTGCCATCAGCCAGCAGAGCCAGCCGCTCACGTCCCAATGCATTATTTCCTGCTGGGGTAATACACCTATCCTAAAATTCAGGGTTCCCGGGCATTTAAAGTTTATCCTCAACTCTAATTCTATTCCCTGCTAGGACAAATAAGCAAAGTCCTCTTGTATGATTGAAATCTGAGGCATTAAAAATATACCTTCCAGATATCACTTTTATTGTATTGCCATAGTACCTATAACCACACAAAAAATGCCAGATTTAACAAGCAGTACATATTATGCACTACATAATGCTCATACACATGTACTAAGCAGCGTATGTGGAGCCACACTATCAGCTGGTGTAACAGACCCAGGATTTGCCTTAGCAGTATAAGAAAAGAATACTAATTAGAGAGCTGTAAGAGAATTTAGACCCAAGTTGTTATAAAATACTATGAAAAGGATCAATGCTGAGAGAGGGAAGGGCATACAACTAGAATACACTCAGCAAGGGCATGATCAAAGGTAGGACAAATAGACTGCAAACACTGTGTAATGTGCAAACACCTCTGAGGTGTGTAAGGGTCTCTGAGCATCCTCCCACCCAGCAGGAGGCTGCAAGCACCTTCAGAGGCCTAACTACCAACACATCACAGCCAACTCAAAAAAGCATTTGTCAGACAGGCAAGTTGTGCTGGGCTGGCCCAGTGCCACACAGTCACATGGCAAAGCTGTTCCCCATGCCTGTCTCTGCTCCCCTTCCAGCAGCGCAGGGGACGTGCTGGTGGAGGTGTTGGGTTGAGCACTGAGCACCAGGCAGGCCCTGCTCACAGGGATGGTCCAGCAGCACATCCCAGTTGGGGTCCCTGCTGGCACCAGGCACAGGGCTCACCGCCCTGACCCCTTGGAGAGGACACTTCCCACACCCAGGTCCCTCTCCCAGCGTGGGGCACACAGACTGCCAGGCCAGGACACTGAGTTCCCACATCCCATGGATCCCAGCAACCACCTCGGATATCTGAGGCAGCCTCCAGCTGAGCTGAGGAAATATTTTCCTTTTAGGTGCAGCTCATTTCCCAGAGCAATCCTCAGAAACACAGTGCCTTGGATGTTCCTCTTCAAAGCAACAGCCCAGGCTCAGCTTCCCTTTGCTCAGGAAGTTCCACGGGGGAATGGCACAAGAGAACAGCCAAGCACCTTGGAGTCAGGGTAAGCTCCAGCCACATGGTGCCGGCCCCACTGCCAGGCAGGAGCTGCTGCCACCTCAGCTGCTGTACCTGTCCCCTGCATGTCCTGTGTAAGAGCAAAACAGCCCCCCAGCTGAGGAGGGTCCACACCCATTCCCCAGCTGTACCTCACCTTACACACCATCCCTGAGCTTGTTTGAGCTCTCTGCACCCACCACTGTACACAGACCCCGGGCTCCTGAGTACTTGTGTCCTTTGGAAGTTGGAAGGGAGAAGGTGGCAGTTTGGAAAATTCCAGCCTTAACCCAAACCACTCTACTACTAGTATGTGCAGTGCCTAAGTGTGGAGACTTCCAAGGAAGAATTAATTATTAATAACTCAATGCAGTGAGAGCTGCTGTTTTCATTCTCCTCGCAGCTGTCAGGGAGGCACAGATGCAGCACCACCTTCTGTAATTGGAATCTTTATTTTACAAACAGTGCAATAGACTGTGTTTTATCTCCTTTGATCCCTGTGTAATACAATCAAGGCTCACCAATCAAGGCTCCTTCCCCTTTGTTTGCCCTTCAGATGCTGCAGAGAGCCTCTTCCTGCAGGATATTGTTGTTCTGTGCACTGCACAGTGAGAGTCGTGTGATACAGCAGCTTTTCAGACAGCTTTTGTCCTGACTTTAAGGTATCCCCATAGTGCCAACTGGCAGCACATTCCAGCCTGGCCAGGTGCTGTTCTTCAAAAGATACCATTATGTACCAACAATTAACAAATCTATCAGCACATTTCCTCTGTGATTCTTGGTGCTACAGAATTTAAATACCTGCAGAAGAATAACAGTGCCTGGGTGGTGTACAAAGACATGTCTGGCTGGCAGACCTGAAGGATGAACAGAGCAAAGCAGCTCTGCTAAACTCCAGAGGGATGGGAGCACACAGAAATCATAACCCTGTGAAAAGCCTTCAGCCACAGGCAGGGCAGGGGCTGTAATGAGGCTGCCTGACACTTGGAACTGCAGAACAGCAGCTGCAGGTGCAAACTTTGTCAAATTTTTAACAGTTTGGGCATTTCAAAGGGAGATATTTTGTGTGAGTATTTCAACCACAACACTTTCGCCACTTCTGAGAATGCCCCTGAAGCAGCAACAAGCTCATTTTGCCCAGGTTAACTTTACGATAGGAGTGTGCAAGTGCTTGGAGCAAGCAGACAAAATACAAACAGCTTTAGATTTCATGATAACCTGCCTGACTTTGAGATGACTTCATAAGTAAAGTTCATGCCCATATTTCCTTACAGAAGTTTCTTTGGGAAATTTCCAAGCAAAATGTTTTTCTGCTCCTTTTGCCTGTTTCTGGGTGGCATGAAAGGTAAGAGTTTAATATTAGGGAAGATAGGTGCCAGCTAATCAGGGACAGCAGGATAGATCAGGAACTGGGACTGGCTAGGAAAAGAAAAGAAAAGAAGAGAGAGGAGGGCAGGGGAGGGGAGGGGAGGGGAGGAGAGCCAAACTAGAGGTTTTGGTTACAAGCAGTACAAAAATAAACACACAAGAAGAACTGATAGGAAGCAATATACTGGGAGAACAAGCACTCACTTGACAAAGAGCAGTGTCAATGGAAAGCCACAAAGACAGTAAAATAAAGACAGATTGGATGAAGAGCCAGGAAAATAGTGTAGATGATGAGAGGAGTGTAGACTGCTAATGATCAGAGCTGGAGACTGTACCAGGCTTTGCAGGTGAGTAACTGCGACAGGAAAATCAGGACTAGCTGAGGAGTGCTTTGGCTTCAGGAAGGTGAGGAGCAAAGATCATCCATGTCCAAAGGGCACATCCTCTCCCTGGCCCTACCATCACCTTCTGGGCACAGAAACATCTTCTTTATTTTAGGAATGATGGGGGGGGAAAGCACAATAAGCACAATTAAAATGCTAATTAAAACAGCTGTCAAATGATGAAGTTAATTTAGCTTGAGCAGCCCCCTAGTAACCCTGCAATCCAAGATCAGGGGGCTTTTGGTCTCTTTTCCCTGGGCGTGGCAGCTGCGTCTCAGCAGTTGGGGCCCAGATGTTCATCTCTGCTGCTATGAGCTGTGGCCACTTCAGAACGAGCAGGATTTCTGTTTCCTTATGCCAGGAATCTGTAAAGGTGGGTGAAGCTTTCCTGCCTCCCAGCTCTGTTACCCTGGGCTGACTGCTCTTCTCTGGGAGCCCACAGGGAAGGATGAGACCCTCTCTCCAGTGAGGGCAGTCAGGCCCCTCAGCTGCCCCAGTCCTGGTTCTGTGCCCTGGAGTCACCTTCCTGACCATCTTTCCTCTCTCTTCTCCAAGAGGTGGAGAGAAATCCAGCAGCAAGGAGATGAGGAGGCTTTGGATCAGTCTGAATTCCCTACCTAAATCCCAAGAGCTCAAAAGCTTTCAGCTGTATCCTATTCACATCTTTTCCTTGTCAGATATCCCTTGATGTGAACAAGGTCTGACAGGAGGGAAGGAAGAAGGAAATTACATAAGCAAAACAAAAGTATAATTAAATTCCCTCTGCAGATGAGCAGATGAGGTCTCTGCTGTTACTTTTCTTCTTTCTGGCACATTCTGGACTGTTCTTTAAGGAATTCTCTGCTAACTGGAACTCAGAGGGCAGCTCAAGTTTTCCTTTTTCCAGGGACTACCATATGTTTGGTCTCTTTTTCCACTCCTGCTGTCTTATGCCATTTATACCAACCTGAGCATTGACTGGGTGAAGCACAAAGTGTTTATTTTCAAGGTTCTAAAATGAAAGCACCAAAGCCATGGTTGAATTATTCAGGAATAAAACTTCCACCAAGTGTCAGCCTCCCTGGGGTACAGTCCTGAGCTGACTCTGACTGCTCACAGCAGTAACAAAATGCCAGCTGACTGATACTCTTAGTGTTCCTAAGGCACCTCATCAATCACAGCCTCAGCCTTTCCCAGTGACTAACTTAGGAAAACAAGGCCATTCCTCCTGCTCACCCTGCTCTGACGATTTTCAGAGGCTCCATTATTCTGAGTTACTGACAGATGCTTTGTTTCTCCACCTGAACAACTTCTGGGTACAAACTACTTTTGATTGAGCACACAGATTCAGTCCTTACCCCGTCACACTTTTCTAATTGGAAAAAGGCCTGAGGCAAATTCAAGGAAAACTGTCCATGGTTCCTTCTTTCAAAATAAAGTTGTGACATCTTTAAAAAGCACACAAAGGATGTTGGAGTTCAGGTGTCTGAAGAAGGCACTGCCTGAAGAAGAAAGAACATGAGATCCTGATGAGAACACCGGGTTGTGCCACACTGAACTGCTCTGCTCCTGTTCAAGGTTATTGTGCAGAACAACCTGAAGATATTCCTTAGAGTGGGGGAAAGTAGATCAACTCCAGATATTTTACCTGCAGGCAGAAGATCATCTTGACATTCTTGAACTGCTTAAAGAGATCAGACAAACTCAAGAGACTAAATTCAACTAAACCAGATTAAATCTTTTAACAAATAAAATGCAAACTACTGAACTACAACAGGCCTCCACATCCCAAGTCCAATAAGAACATTTTTGCTCACTTCCTGACAACTTATTTGCAATACATGCAACTTGAGGTTACTTTGAAAGGTGCTGGAATATTTTGTTCAAATTTATAATCTGATCATTCACATGGAAATGTTACCTTCCCTTTCAGATACTTTTAGCAGCTGGCTATGAAATTCTGGCAATTTATCCAAAGACTCTTCAAGACTCAACCTTAAGAAGCATGAGTTCAATTTCTTACAAGAAATTGTGTCTCATTTTTTCTCAGTATTCCTTTACCAGCTGAAAACTATGCCTTATTTTGGGGAGGGGGAAAGGTACAAAAAAAAACCCAGCAAATTTTTTGAGTGGGGAATAGAAATTGAGAGCTTTCTACAAAGTTGGAGAGAAAAGGAAGGAAGTGAATCTTTCAACTCAAAAGTGCAAAGTAGACAGCAAATTCTCAGCATTTGAATCAGCAAAATCTACATAATGGTGCAATCAAGTTTACTGCACTCACAGCTTTATTTCTCAATTTTTAAATTGATAGCATTTAGCAGGGGATTCAGAAAGTAATTATTTACATGGAGGTTTTGCTCACTTTTAGGGTACTTTATTTTGTTGGTTTTGGGGTGGTTTTCTTTAGCTAATAGAGAATGACAGTGATGGTTAAGAAGAATAAATCTTTAGTTATAGCTACAGTAGAGGAAAACTGTCTCTCAATACCATTTCATTTCCATGACAGAACTATTTCTGAAATCCAGACTCCAAAAACTATCAATTTGATGCATTAGATGGATTTGCATGCATTTAAATTCATGACTTAAAACACTATCAACTGCACACATATAAAATGAACACACACACACACACACTTGCCTCCATTCACTCATTACAATTTAACTGACCCTTATTAAGGGCTACCAGTGTTTTCCCAGGAAGAGAAGTGACTCAAGTGATCCCTAAGAGGGGGAACTGGGGCTCCAAGTTCTGCCTTCCTTGACCTGCTTTAACATCTCACCAGAACTTCTGGAGGCAGCAGTTCCTCATCTCTGGAGGAGCTGGAGCAGCCCCAGGGCTGTGGGGAACAGGGCCCTGCTCAGCCCCAGGAACAGGAGCTTTGGCTCAGTGTGACCCTGACAGTGATTCCCAAATGTGTGAGCACAGAGTGAACTGCTCTGATTTAGGAGGACACCGAGTGTGAGATGGGACAACTCTGCAAATACTGCAATCCTTAACTCAGGTTTTGGGAGCTTTGTACCCTACCCCAATCCATGGAATCAGGCAGATGGATGTCTGCAGATCTAAGGAGTTTATTAACTCAGTTACTAATGATCATATTTCCAGCCACTTTTACCCTCAGCTTTTCACTTTTTTGCTGAAAACTACACATGCAATTGCTTAATCCCTGCACTCAGCCCAGATCCCTGCATTCCAACAGCATGGAGAAGCTGTTGGGATGGAGGTGGTTCTGGAGAAAACAGCTGAAAAACCCATTTATATCTCCCTCTAAAATCAAGATTATACTTGATCTTTTATGTAAAAAATCATGTTTTGTCTAAGAGTTAAACTAAAAGCAGTATATTTCTTTTTAAAAAAAAGTCAGTGACAACCAAACCATGGTACTTTATCCCTCCCACGAAATCCTGACAACATTTTTACTGTAAGTAGGAGCAGTAAATGATTGCCCATCTCAGTTGCAGAGGACACACAGCTTATGTGATCCAAACAATTAATAGTAACATGCACAAAAGTAAGGAAAATATATTATCCAAATTACTAAAGCAGCAACCTGATGTAATAGATTTATATACTATAACTTGCAGAAATATTCATTTATCTCTTTGCTTCATGCAATGTCTAGTACATGAAAATCATACTTTGCACCATCTTATTTACCACAGGGAAGAAGATTAATGTAGGAGAACATATTAAAGGTCATTTTCATTCTTTGAAATAATTGTGTAGTACTTGCAGAATCCTTTTGAGGAGACTTGCAACAGAAAATGCTCTAAAATAGCCCCACAGGTAACTGCATTAAAATAAATCTTCAGACAGTGGAGACTGGACAGAGAACTTGGAATAAAACAGCAGCCCCTGTTTGAGAGAGTCCCAAGGTTTTTTCAGTTTCCAAACCAGCAGTGCCCACAGAACATTGTTTTGTCTTATGGTTCTTGTAGGTCCAATAGGAAAATTATCATGTACTTATAACTAGACTAACTCAAGATTTTCGTATTGGAATAAACCTTTAATGGACTGGAAATATGATACAGTCTGCACTGTCATTTAACCAGATCTCTCAATGTTACCAAAAACACATCGGAAAAACAGAAAGGGAAGCTCATTAAACAAGAGCAGAAATAAGCTGAAAACACTGTGTTCTTGTGGTGTTGGACCTAGAAACTCCTCTTGCCAGCTCACAGAAAAGGTTTCATTCCTTTGGGGCACAAAGAACTGTCAGAAATCCTAAACCAGCACGGGGCAATCTGGGTCTGCAACCAGAGTGAGGAGGCAATCCCAGCACCACTGGCATGGATGGAAGAACAGCATTACCTGCCTCCCCTTGAGAGCCTGACATTTTTGTTAGGGGGGGCACAAATGGTTTTTAATACCCTTCCTTCAGTGTTGTCTTCTCTTGAGGCAAAATAGCTCAAATATACAACGCTGATGATAAGGACACATATGCCCAAAATGGGAGAAGGAAAGGAAGGATCTTGTATTTTAACCAGCAGTTCTAACATACATGGCAGGAATCATTGAGGCCACACTACATGCAGGAAGCACAGGAGTAGCAAGCATATTTTCCCTAAATTAGGTCATACAAGAAGCAGTGGGATGTGTCAAAATCACCAGACAGAGAAGCCCCAGCTCCGTAAGGTTTTGGTGGTCTCTTTTATGCTGACAGCTACAGGGACACTGCTGTGTTTGAATTACACAGGTGACAGTGAATTACACCAGGTGACAGTGGCAAACTTATAAACACCACAGATCTGGTCCCCAGCTTCACTGAAACACTTCAGCAGCCTTGAGCTGCCCACCAGGACAGAGTGAGCCCCAACCCCTGGTTAGTGCTAACTGGGCACCAGCAAAGAGATGAACTACAAACCAGCCTGTCAAGAGCAGTCATGGACTTGGTTCAACTTGGTAGATATTTTGATACTTTGTTGTTCAGACTGAACGATAACCACTTGTTTGTACAATAACAGTCAGGAAACCCTGAATGGAAAAGCCAAAGTGATTGAGTTTCACCGTGTCCTTTAAACACCCTTAAGCTGCTGGCAGTGGTGGTGGCAGCAGATCCATGACTGCTGCCCACTCCTTGACCTTCACACCTACATTCCTACCTGGGAGGAGCAGGCAGTGCTTCTCCCAGTGCCCACAGTCCCTCTCAAGTCAGGGGAATCCCCCAGTGAGGGTGACAAGATGCCATAGAAAGGCTTCTCCTTCCAGCACAAACCGCCAGGGCACAACCATCAGAACTATTTTCCTGCTGAACTCTGCTGTCAGCTACAGCCCATAATTTGTACCCTTGGACACATTACAAGCATAATGGAGAATACATAAATGAATGCACAATGATTATAGATATTTATATGCATCCTGCTACTGAGAGATCATGCCTATAATTCATATGTGGTAAAGCCACAAAATTATGAAGGTCTTCCTAGCACAGCCATTTATAATCCAATGGGAATCCATTACATTTTTATTTCTCATGTTACAAGAGGCAATTTATGACTGTCTGTATATCACATTATGTTTTAGAGGTGATAATAATGTAAAAGCAGCCTGACCTCAAAATGGAATAACTGATTCAAGCCAAAAGCAATTGCACAAAATGTTTACTTAGTTTCTTAGGGAAATAAGCGACCACAACTTTTTAAATTTTTGTTATGGAATTCATTTTAGAAAACCCTTTTTGTCAGAATAATCTCTTTCTTGGGCCATTTAATTTAATTTTCCTTTTAGGAGCAGAGGTGTGGTTTTATTTGATTCTCTAATCACAACCAAACATACATGTCAGAAGCCTTAAAAGAGCCCATTCTCTAGTCTTTCACTCTGGTCATTCCCAAGCCATTTTGTGATCAATACTGAGCTGTTCTCAGCCCAAATGGAAATTTCAAGACTGCTACTATTTATCTGCCTTCTAATTGAGTTTTAACAGGCGAGCTCTTGGTGCACTTACACACATTTAAGAGTTACTGTGGTGACATCACTACCAGAGGCCAGAATTATGTCAGCTGGTTGTCACATGTAAGACACACAATTTCATGGGTTTGATTTGTACCTATTCCTACTTAAAAATTAAATAACATTTGTGACAACAATTATCCTATGTCCTCTGCAAAAACTGCCACTCCTGAATGTGGGACACGACCTGAATGTTCCTTTAACACCACTCTTATTGTTGGCTTTGTTATCCTTTCTAAGGATAAGTGTTCTATTACATTCATTTGGTTTCTTAACAGCAATATAATTTTGTTCATGTCTTTGCAAGCCTACCATGTTTTCATTCTCAGATTCTCAAGTTTCCAATATTAAGGAGAGCATTGCCATATTCTGGTCATGGTTTTTTTAAAGCTGTAAATTCTGTTCCACATTGAAGGGCTCTCTCTCTCTGGGGGCATAAGTATTTCAGAACAGATACATAAAAATTGACAGCTAGCTAAACTTCACACATCCTGACCTCACTCAGAATTCTGTTTCACCTGCAGTAGAGCCATTTATATTGGCATAATATGTTACACAAGTCTAGGTGAAATAAAATTACACTTAATAAGCCAGACTATATTTTAAAAGAAGATGAAATAATGACTATAATATTTAATGTGTCACTTAGCTCTCACATTAATAGTAAATCTATCAGTAAAGATGACAGAGCTACAATGATTTAGCAGTTACCAATCCAGACCATTAAAGCTTTATGAGTAACACCAGCAAACAGCATTGTGGGACCAATTCATATAATTTCTCACATGGAAAATTATGTTTTGAAATTCCTGAACAGTCTCAACTGGATGAGACTATTATAAGGCTGCCCAGAGTCAGTCAAGGTACCAGACTGTGGCTCTAGCAAGTGTAAAACATGACACCATTTGCCGTGTTTTACTGGAATACCTCCTGATGTGAATTCTGTGCCACATCTGAGCAACCTGCTGGCTATGTCACCCTTAGAGGGCCTAAAGACAGACAACTCTTTCAGCATCAGACAGGAATTCCTTCTCAGATTCACCTGCAGAGGTGAACGCTCCTCAGCCAGAACCAACTCAGACAGTGCCCTGGAGGGATGAGAGATCAGAGAGGGGAGGTGGGAGCAGAGCAGCCCAGGGATGTATCAAGTGAAGCTGCCTGAGGCTGAATGCCCAGAGTGGACACAGCTGAGGACTGACTGCAGTCTCCACACAAGCCCCAGCAGCTGCAAGTACATCTCTGTAGAAGGGGAGAGAATGTTGCCTTTGTTGGATCTTCAGTGATGCATTTCAGGCCTTCTCTGCTTATCTGGAGACTATTTTAATTTTCTTTTAAATATCACTCTGACTACACAGACTGAAACAGTGCTTTCTTCTTTTCATATTAAGTGAGCCTAACATTGGACCAAGATGCAAATTTTTTCCCCCAGTCTAATGCTTGAACTGCAACTGAGCTTCTAAATATTTCAGCAATGTCAGCCCCAAGCTCTCTTCGCTCACCAAGGAAAAATGCAACTGCCCAAGTAGCCTTCTTTTTACAGAAAGGCAACAGCTCCAGTTCTACCACACCCTGTTGTCCCTTAATTCATTGAAAAGGCCACTAATCCAGGTTTAGCAGATGCTACATGGCCCATGTACTTGAAACCCCATTTTTTGGGGGTGCTGAGCATTGTTCTCCAGCCATGTGAGAGAACAAGTTAAAAGCTCCATGTCCCTTACAAGCATTCCAAGCTATTTGATCATTCAGATTAGAAAGACTATAAAGGTTATACAGAAAACATATGGGTTTACAGTTAGCTGCTCTGGGCTGTGTGCTTGGTGTGCTCTGTGAAAAGCTTTCTCAACAGAAGCTGAAGCCCTTGTTTTTATCTTTAATATCCACCTCCCCCAGTAATAACTCACTGGCACTGTGGTCTGCTCCAAAATTCAGTAGCCTCTGGCCACAGATAACCATCCACTAAGTAACCTTAAATGTTATCCTATCAAGGTTAAAAAGTGTGTTTAAGATTACTTTGGCTTTCAGGTCACATTCTTGCATCCTTCCTGAACTCTTTCTTCCCAGGAGATTTTGCCCGGTGATGGATTCAGTGTGTTTTTCCTCTTGTTCTTTAAAGCCAATTCATTCATCACACTAGGTGGGGTACATTTTTTAAGCACTGGAATGAGAGCTGGTCAGCACAAAACAGCATGCAGGAAAGATAAAACTGTGGTGAAAACAGACCTGGGGTAGTGCTGAGGAAGAGTCCAGAGAAGTGCACAAAAACCTCTCTTACCGAGACCGTGTACCAAGCAGCTCACTGCACCTCCCTCTCAAAAACTCTGTAACCTCAAGTGATGTTTCAGGTATTATGCTGTATTAAGGTTTATTGATATTAACCTGGAATATAACCAAAAAAATTCAACATTTCCTCTCATCTTTGAAGTCTGCTGAGGGAAGGGACCCAAAAAGAAAACTGCTCAATAGCCAATCTGGATTAGTATTGTCTATATAATGAACCCAATATCATAGACAGGACTTATGACAAGTATTTTTCAAATAAGTTTTAATAGACAGTTACTTTTCTCCATATATATTTTCTGTTTCATGGTACCTACCCTCTTAACCCTCCCATTTAACTGCCAAAGAAGATCTGTTAGAAAATTCAGCTTTCTCTGCACCTGAAGTCACATGTCATTGTAAGATATGTCTCACCATTTACTTCTCATGTTACAACCAAGAGTAATTAGGATGTAATTAACACACATCAAACAAAAATCTCTTAATCAGATTACTAAGCAAATTTCAGAGGGTTTGCCTTTGCACAGATACACGTTCTTATTAGAAAGTCCTTGGTCATTGAAGATTTGCTTATTGGGACTGGGCACAAAACCCAGGACATGGAGTCTTCATCTCTAGGCTTAGTCACTGGTGCAAACTGACTGTTTAGAACTCAGGTTGCTTATACGCAGCAAGATGACAGAACACATTTTGAATTCAGACCTAAAAGCATCATTGAACTATTGGCATAGAAAAAAGTTAAACCCTAGAGACAAAATATTTCTGCTGCTGTTGGTTTTCATGTATCACTAATCTACATGATCTGTTATTTAATCTACCGGTGTTACCACTGATTTTAATGGCCCAATGGTAATGATTTTCTTTTAAGCTGTCATTAAATACAGAGAAAAAGATGTCACAGCCCTAGAAGAAACACGAACTGGACAGGTGTCTGCCTGCTGAATCACACCAGCACACAAGGGGATTACCTTATCTTGGGGTACAATAGCTCTTCCTGAGGGGGTTTCAGGTGAAGGCAAGGTGAGACACAACCCTTATCTGTTGGAGGAACTGATATACATGGCAAAAGGCATCTTGGATCTCCTCCAAGATCTCCTATTTCTAAAATGTATTAGTATTAAAATACTACAGAAACACAGAAAAATAATTTTCTCCTTTTCCTAACATTTTGCTTTTTTTCCCCAATAGCCAGTTTCTGAAGTGTGGAAAAAAACCCAAAACAATCCCAACAGAGAAAAGCTCACTTTAAAGGTACAAGTTTACCATTTCACAACAGTCTATACCTTGTTTCAGCAAAAGCCCAAACACAATGTGCTTCCTGTCCCCAGCTTTGTTATACAACGGAAATCCTTTCCACAGGAGCATAGATGGGTCAAAACAAACCAGAACTGCTGCATTCAGAAAGAAAAAACTTCCCATTCTCACCTATTATTCTATTCAAAGAATATTTGAGAGCATTTACTGGCACCCAGATTGAATCTTCCCCTTCACCACGATATGTGGTTTTTACTGAATGCCTTCAAAAACTGAGAAATCGGTTGGTTATTTTCTCTTCAATGAAAATCTCTCATGACCAAGGAGAGGGTACACAAGTCATTCAGTAGGTAAGAACATGCAGCAAATGTCATGGGAAATCCAAGCCTGGGGTAATTGAGCTCCACAGCACCTCCTGCAATGGCAGCCCAGTGTCACCCTGCCTTGGATGGACAGACAGTGCCAGAGAGGACACGTCCCTTCGACAGCCCTTAAACCAGAGAACAAAGCAGCACCTGACAGCAAACAGCCTTCCCTGAAGGGTGAGTCCAGCATTTAACATACCTCAGCATCATCCTCAGCTTGGGCTTTTCCTGCTGATGAAGTACTTTGTGAGTGTTTGTGTCATTTATAGAACCCAGAGCAACTCACACTACATGGTGCACAAAACAAAATGCTACCAATCCAATTAAAACCAGAAGTCAGCTTCTGCTTTCCAGAAAATGAAGGCATCATTTGATTTTAAATAGTAAGAAAACCTTTAAAATCACCATTGTAGTTCTCACTACTTTCAAAAGATACACTTCCAAGCTGCATCAGCCTCCAGTGGTAACACAGAAATTCAGATTACCTTACTCATTCCAGCAGTACTAGTAAAGGAAATGGGCCAATTCTTCCCACCATAGTTGTATTATCATAACATTGTGGGTCATAGATCAGAATCCAGAATGAAAAGATCTAAGCCATCCTTAAAGAGATGTGATAAACAAAAACTAGGAAATCAATAAGAAAAGTAATAGGAAATAATATTTGAGCTATTCACAGACAAATTTGTTTCATAGAATCATAGATTGTTTAGTTTGGAAAAGGTCTCTAAGATCATCAAGTCCAACCATCCCCCAGCACCCATGTCCCCAAGTGCCACATTCGCTTGGCTTCTAATCCCTGCAGGGATGGGGTCTCCACCACTGTGCAGAATCACAGAATCACGGAGGTTGGAAAAGCCCTCCCAGCCCATGGATCTCCCCTGTGCCCCTTCCCCCCCTTGTTCCCCAGCCCAGAGCACTCAGTGCCATGGCCAGGCCTTCCTGGGACACCTCCAGGGATGGGGAGTCCAAACCTCCCTGGGCAGCCCCTGCCAAGGCCTGACCACCCTTTCCAGCAAGAAATTCCTCCTGACATTCAACCTGAATGTTGAATGCTGCAGTTTGAGGCCATTTCCTCTTGTCCTGTCCCTTGTTCCCTGAGAGCAGAGCCCAACCCCCACCTTGCTAAAACCTCCTTTCAGGTAGTTGCAGAGAGTTAGAAGGTCTTCCCTGAGCCTCCTCTTCTCCAGGCTAAAGTTCCAGTTCTTCATTTCCAGTGCTTAACAACCATTTCAATGATGTTCAGTCACAGAATTTAACATAAAGTCACTTCTAAAGCTTAATTAAGCTACAGCTGGGTAAACAGATAAAAATGTTACCCTAATGCCTGCAACTCCTTGCAGGAGTGGAGAAAAGAGCGCTCTGTAGGCCAAGAACTGAAGATTTCAAACCAATCAGTCATTTGCACAATGTTCAGCACAACAGGGCCCTGTTCCATCCTGGACATCATCATAACCTTCATCAGCAATGGACCCAGCAGGTCTCACCTGCATTTGTGGCACTGCACGTGCCTTTGTAGATGAGGCACCAGTGAAGCTGGAAAGAGGTGTTTTAGCCCTGAAACACAGAGCCTCAGGACAAGTTTCTACATCACACTGCAGCAGGGTGGCTCATGGCACACACACCCCTTTATCCCAGAGAGTATTTTTGGCACTATCTATTGTTGCTGGGGAAAATCAGAAAAGCAGGAAAGCTGGATTCAATCACTCAAGATTCCCTGGTCCCACAGGGGCAACTGCTCCCTTCTGCTCTGCACAGGTTTGAGGGCACAGCTCTGCAGCACAGAACTAGCTGAAGGCACTGCAGAGGGAACCAGGGCAAGAGGAAAAGAGAGGAGCTGCAGGAAGGAGCAGGAGAAGGATGTTGAGTGCGTGTGGACTGGCAGGGAAAACAAAGGAAATGCCATGTGCTGACTGAGAAAGGAGGGGGTGAGAAGGGAACCCCTCAAGTGCAACAGAAAAAACAAATTCTCTACTTTGTGACAGGAATATATGCAATCATCCAACCATCACCACCTGTTTGGTCCCAGCAATTCCCTTCGAACCAGCATGACACCTTTTCAGTGCAACTGTGCTACTCTGCCTGACAGGCACAACGTCTCCTACAGAAGAAAGACAGTCTCTGACCCTCCAGCAATAAGTAGATGGAAGCAAAAATTATTCTGCCACTAAATCTTCTGGTTATGCAGCAAACCCTACTTGTGCATCTTTATGAACAAAGGCGACACAGCAGGCTCATTTTGTCATATTCCAGTTGGTCTCTCGCTCTGGAAAGCCAAAACAAAAACTGGAATTTCTCATTTCCCTGATTGTGAGGCATTGAGCCCTTACTGAATAGTCCAATCCCATGCCTACAGTTGCTCTTTATTTTCCTCTCTACTTCCAGGCTGCTAAATTAAAATAAAGCACAGCATTTTTTCCCATATAACCCAAGACACCTGAACTGATCAAACACTGCTAAAGAAGCAAATTCACTCTTTCAACTATTATTATAATTGTAATAAGTTGTTTTAAAATGTAAGGTTTTGGACAACTGTTCTTTACAGCCTTGGTAGAAGCTCTTTATAATCACACTTGTGTAATTATCAGAGATCAAGTCTTCTCCAATAGTGTAAAGTGATTTATCATAAAAACCCTCACTTTGTTACAAGCTTTACTGTAGTATATTAAATATCTCAGCCTGCCCATAGATGCAGCCACTGGGGTACCCAACATTTTAGTCTCAAGACTGTGAAAATAAATCTCTTTTTTTGCAATTATAGTAATTTTTTTTTTCCTCCAGGTAAAATGGGACTGAAACTCTTTGCCATGACAGTCAGAAAGTGCTTGTGTGAAACAAATACACACAATGTGCTCTTCTATTTTAGCACAAGACAAGCTGTCCCCTGTTAGGCTGGGCGAGGCAGCTTCCAGCACAGGGACATCCCACACAGTCAGGGCTCACTCCACTTGACTGAAACACTATGAAGAGCCACACCACATGCATTTTCTCCCCCCACCCAGTTGGACACCACCAAGGAGCATCTCCCTCAGCCAACAGCACATTCCAGGTTGTTGACTCACTGCAGTCACTGCCATTGGATAGGTGGCTTTTCCTTTCCAAGAGCCTCATTTTTAAAATGCGCTCGTATTTAATGCTCACACTTCAGAACATTTCTGCACTCATTTGCTACGTGCAGCTTTAATGTGCTAGGGATCCACAGGGATCCACAGGGATCACACAAGGATCACAGAATCCCAGAATGTGCTGTGTTGGAAGGGACCCACAAGGATCATCAGTCCAGCTCCTGGCCCTGCACAGGCCTATCCCCAGGAGTCACCCCCTGTGCCCCAGAGGATCATCCAAACCCTCCTGGAGCTCTGGCAGCCTTGGGGCTGTGCCCACTGCCCTGGGCAGCCTGGGCAGTGCCCAACCAGCCTCTGAGGGAAGAACCTTTGCCTGAGATCCAACCTGATCCTGCCCTGACACAGCTCCGGCCATTCCCTGGCTGCTGTCCCTGGTCCCCCCAGAGCAGAGCTCAGTCCCTGCCCCTCCTCTGCCCCTGCCCAGGAAGGTGATGATTAGAAATGGCTCATGTTTCACCCGAGCTCCCCCAAACCAACCTCTCTGATGGTGGAAGGGCAGCACGTAGAAGGATTTCTCATTGTGCTGCCTCACACCTGCAGGTGCCGGCCAAGGTCAGGGAAGGAAACAACAAAATTCTTCACAACAGCCAGCTCCTTTGTCATCTCAGTGCATCAGGAAACATTGGAAGTGTCTTAAGAAAGTTCTTCTAATGAGATCTGAGCCCAGCCTTTCAGAAGCCAAATACAGATGATCATTACAGGTCCCTTCCAACTGAAATGGTCCATTTTACCCCATACAGCTTTGAGGAACAAACACCCTGATATGTGGCTGTTTCAGACCAAGACCCAGGCAGGCCAGGTCCTCATGTTCACAGAGGTTTCTGTGCTGCTTTACAGCACAGGAACAGCCACAGAACTTGGGTTTGAGAAGAGGGAAGGGTCAAGGGCTGGGTCAGACCTGCTCTGGCTGAACTACCCCATCCACCAAAAAATGGCCTGATTCAGGTTCTGTTGCTCTGGTTTAACCTGAGGCAGATTTCAGAGGAGGCTGAGAGTTACTCTGCAACACAAATAATATTAATTACCAGCCATTTTATTTCATAGAAACTCAAAACCCACTTAAAAATACTGCACTTAGTGTGCAAAAAAGGTGGGGTTTTTTGCAAATCCAGTGTTGTAAAATTATGCTTTCTCTCCAAAACAGATTTTTAAAGTTAAATCAGCATAATTTTCTGCTGCATTAAACTGGTGACAAGCCAAAATGGCTGCAAGTCTACTTGAAGTAATTAATGAACATTTATCTTTCTTCTTGTTTATTGTAAATATATCTTTAGAGAATAAATTAATTTTGCAGCACACTTTTTCAGGAGCACTCAGGAAGACAGATCCTAATAGAAGTGTTCATGCACAACCCTTGCTAACTAGCAAGATCAATCATTTTTCTATTTCTCTGAGTTTCCAAAATTAATGTAAATCCTGGAAAGTCAAAGCAAGGATTTAACTGTCTTAAATTTCCCATTGTGCTTTTAAATATATATATTCTGTCCTTTGAGATTCTGTTTGAATGTTAGGAAGCAACTCTTACTCTTTTTAATCTCTGTTAAAGTGCACAGGGATGGGCACAGCATACCCATTTGTATGTTCATGAGGAAATATCAGCGAAAGAAACCTGTCCAGCGTGAATTATGAATTCCTAAAGCCTGAGTTTCTTCATTATTCATTACCCATTTTTCATCGAGCAGTACTCCCTCAGTTAGCAGAGCTGCACTGAGATCCTCACAGCTCAGAAGTGAGAGACCAGCCCCACACCTCAGCACTGTCAAAGTGACCAATTCACAGGTAACCACAAGATTAAAATTATTTTTCCACTGCATTGCAAAGATCAGTCACTGAAATTTGGCACTTTGTAGACCAAGCCCTTCAGCCTCTGTGACTAGTTTCCCTGACTATTTGCAGGGTATTTCTTTATACCAGAATTACAAATGGGAATATCCAAACCCAAATCTTCAGATTCCCATCTGATCTTCACCATCCCCGTGCTTGAGAGCTAAGAAGCTGTGCAATTATAAACATATTTATTCCATTAAGAATTAAATTCTATTTTATCAGTTCTAGGGAAAGACTGGAACTTTATATTCCACATTCCACTGCAATGGCTTAATTCAAACCAGCGTTAATCAGAGCAGCTTCACTGCAGAGGAGACAGCACAGCAGAGAACAGCTTCCAGTGTTTGAGTAAAGGCAAACACTGGCTGCTGCAGCCTCCACACAGATGTCTGAGTTTCAACAGGCTGGGGGGAAAAAATCCATACTGACTGATTTCCAAGCCATTAGGAGTTCTTACACATGCACTCATTGCCTAAAAGAGGCACAATGCCCACTGCAGCACAGGAGCAATACATGGGGATGGCAGGGATGCACTCAAACCATCTGCATTTGCACAGCACTTGGCAGCAACACCAGCAGTGAGGCAGCCTGGGTCTGGGGGTGTAATAAAGGGACTGGAGAGAAATGAGTAAAAGTCACTGAACCAATTTATGAGGCATTAGTGCTCTGGCTCTCACACTTCAGCCCCTCAGCAAGAATTCTTTGAGAGCAGCTCCCTCCACCCTGCTCTTGGCAAGCGCTCAGGCAGGCTCAGCTCGGGCAGGCTCAGCCCAGCCACACTTCCACCAGCAGCTTGTAGAGAAGGCACAGGCACCTCCTTCCCTTCTCCCATGTGCATTCTGACAACACAAACTAGCCTGGAGAGCCGCGCCCCTGGGAGTAGGGTGGCAGTGAGTTGGCAGTGGGGTCCATCTGACACGTGAGGTGGGAGCTGTGGAGTCTCACAGCCCATCTGTGGTGTTGCACAGCCTGGGCCCCACGTCTGGCACTCCCCCAGCCCATCACAGCACTCCCACACGAATGGCAGGGTGTCCCAGCCTCTCACACGTGGATGGCAGGTTGTCCCAGCCTCTCACACGTGGATGGCAGGGTGTTCCACTCTCTCACACACAAATGGCAGGGTGTCCCACTCTCTCACACACAGATGGCAGGGTGTCCCAGCC
>NW_020884971.1:444154-444347 GCF_003945725.1 Corapipo altera | reverse complement strand
ATGGCAGGGTGTCCCAGCCCCTCTCACACGGATGGCAGGGTGTCCCAGCCTTTCTCACACATGGTTGGCAGGGTGTTCCAGTCTCTCATACATGGATGGCATGGTGTCCCAGCCTCTCTCATGGGCATTGCAGAGTGTCCCAGTCTCACACACGGATGGCAGGGTGTCCCAGTCTCTCCCCACCATGGAACCA
>NW_020884971.1:404771-444144 GCF_003945725.1 Corapipo altera | reverse complement strand
GGTTTTGTGGGACACCCACGTCACTGGCATGACTTCACACACGGAGATTAAACCACTGCAGCACTGGCAGCTCAGTGTAACAGATGAAAGGAAAATCCAGACACTTCAAGGGGCATCAAGGAAAGCATTTGAGATATGGGTCATCTCATGTCCTGTAAACACCCAGTGCAGCTTCCCTTCAGGAACTTGTTTATTCGCAGACTCTACCAGGGAACAAAGCAGGAGTGAGACACGTCCCTTCTCTGGCGAGTTTACGAGTGGATGTGGTGGGTGGGGAAAGACCTGGAGGTGAACAACACCCCAGCACGGCCCTGAGAGCAACCCAAAGTGACCTGCTCTTTGTAGCACCCTGCTCTTTTCACCCCAACACTGTAAAATCTTACTCTCAAGATAAAACTCCCTCTGCACTTGACTGGCCACACGAATCCCAGCACAGCAGAGGTATCTGTGTGCTGCAGCTTTTGGGATGCCGGCTCTCCTGTGTCTGGAATGGTTATTTGGTATATAGGTTGCAGTTCAAGCAATAATCTGACTTTTTATCTCCCCTGAAGCTCTCACAGAACAGTAAGATGCATAAAAAATTAAATGTCAGCCTTTTTTGAAAGAAAAATCAACATTACTTCAGCCTTTTTGAAAATCATTTTCTGTTTCAGAGCTTCCTGGCAGACATTTACCTGCTGACCAAGTCAAGCAGCCAGTGCTGCTGAGTGCAGGGACCGAGATTCACTGCCCTTGGTCACCCCACCACTGGAGTCAGGAGCTTGTAGGCTGAGGGGAAAATGGGGAGAAAGCCATATGAAAGCCAGGATCAGGATGGGCACACAGCTATGTAAATAGTGTGGGAAGGAAAAGGTTTGGGAAGCACAGGCAGGGCTCACACAGGGGGAAATCTCCACAGTCCCTCCTGCCCCAGCAACCCCACAGCATCACCTCTCCATCGCCTGCTGCATACTCTGCTTCTGGTTATTTTCTGAATTAATCCCACAGTCATAAAGAGTGTTTGCACTGAAGACTTTACCAAGAATTAAGATGTATATTATCCCTCTCATTTCATCTCTTCTACACCAAAACGTGAGCTTCCTATTTACACTGCCAGTCAGAGGTGGAAGCTGGGCTGCTTCGACAAACAACCAGCAGAGTTACTGAATGAAAGGTGATGATTTTCATCATTTTTGCTTTAGTGGGAGAAGAAGAGATTGTGTTGGTTTGGGGTTCTATTTTAAGAGACATGCCAATTAAAGCAGATATGTTCTTTGTGTGAGAAAGATTTCACTGAAATCAAGATTGTTTGTCAGAAACCTTTGTGGAATTTTTTTATCACACCTCTGCATTAGACCTGCTCTTCAAACTGAAATCACAGATGAAGGTCAGGGTGCCTGAGTTAGCCTGCAGGCTTACTTGTTGCAAATTCTTGTGGATTGTGTGTCTTCACTGCACAAATCAAAGGGATTCATGATTCCTTCCTTTCAGCTCACTGGTGACGCAGTTCCATTTTACGGCTCCTGCTCAGAGTGTCACTGAGCTTTTGTACAAAGCGGGTGCATTTTCTGCCATCTGTTTTTTCCTGTCATTTCCAAACAAGGAAACAAGATCATTTGGGATCATTCCCTGCTGAATATTTTAGAAAAAAAACCCTGCAGTCATTAGTCTTTATGCAGCCAGAGGTCTCATACTTGATGAGAGATTTGCCTGATTAAGGAGCACAGAGTTGATCCTTCCACAAAAGATCTAATTTAATGACATTAGTATGGTACAGCCATAACAGTGCTCTGGAAACGTCCCAGAAAATGCTATTGCATATCCCCAGCAAACATCCAGTTCCACCAGCTTTAACTAAAATTCCTCAGCAGTTTTTTAAGTACAACTTCTACTTAAAAAAAAAAAAAAAAATCAGAGCTACATTCTTTTGTTTAACAAACCTGACAAAAGGAAGCTGAGTCAGATTCCCTCCAGGATACACACCTCAAGCTGTGACAAAAAGGAAACCAGTTACCAGGTGGAAATGACTAAGAGCACTGCACTGCCCTGATTAAAAGGCCCAGAAATAACAACACAACGTGCTGCAGAGATTATGCTTTCCACATGGAGCAGTAATTGTTATTTTTTAAACTTTAAGTAATGCTTCTTCCAGAGAGCCTTCAGACAACAGTCAGATGCAGTTGCACATTTCAGATGGGAGGGATTTTACCACGATTGTCTGAGCTGTTCAAAATGAGCATTTGGGGTTTATTTTTATAACTGAAGGAAAGCTTATGCTCTCCCATAATTCCTGACTGGTCAGAAAAACACTGACACAGGGTTACTACTGTGACTGAATTTCAAACCTTGGCAGACCTTCACTTGCACAGTGCCTGTAACAGGGTGAGTTTAACAAGGCAGACTACGAGGTCTAACCTTTGTAAACTGTTACAAAAGCATTCCTGGGCTGTATTGCCGAGGGTAAAGCCCTTCCCCAGTGAGAGTCAGATAGTAGGACATTGCTTTTGAGAATCAAAATCCTTAGTTGCAGCTGTGTCAATAGCTGTCTTTGGTTTCAATGACTGTGCTTATTAAGAAGGGCTTATTTGTCACATGGAATTTCACCAGAACTGGAATTACTTGCAAAAAAAGAAAATGCCATGGGCTGCTTTACCAACTTTGCTGGGATTTATGGTGGTTAGGGAAGCGATGAGTGTGTTCCTGCAGCTGTGGTTTCCATGAATTCCTTGAGGAGAACTCCACAGACCCTAATCAGAGGGGACAGTGAACAAGCACTACAGCGAAAACCTGAAACCAGCTGTAACCAAGAGCTGTCACCACTGGAGTCAGCCTGCCTGGCTGTAGGGAAGGAACTGGAGCTTCAGCTCACCTGACCAGCCTTCTCAGCAGCAGATAAAATATAATTCTGAAGCAAGATGCAAGTTTTGATGTCACATTTATTCTGTGCAGTTACCAATCCCATTAACTTGGACTAACCCACTCACAGGTATCTGTGCAAGGGAGAACAGGCAGGTCCACAGACAGCACAGTGAATGAGGGCTCTGTTTCTGCCCAATATAACACATTATTCCCCTCAGCAGTAGCAAGATGACAGTTATTACTTTAGATTCCCAGAAATGTCAAATTTAAACTATGCACAAGTACCTTCAAAGCAGAGTTGAGTTTTACCCCCCTTCAAAAAGGGAAGACTATCTTAAAGTTTACTGGCATAAATAGTCTGGCAGATTGCTCAGACACCTGCATTTAAGTAGCACAGGCTAACATCATAAAGTTTCATAGAAAGAGATGCTGCTCTGAACCAGACAGAGCTAAGCCACGTGCCACAATGTCCCAAAACAGCAGCTGATGAACATCTGTGGGAAAAGCTCATGGAAATAAGTAAATGATCCAGTAGGGGCAGCTGGATATAACATGGAAAACTCATACAGCAGCACTGAACTGACCAATGAAAAAGGCCTGGTGGCATTTGGGAAAGGGAGCAGGAGGAAAACACTGTGAAATTCCAAGTAGATAATTATCACTCCTTTTATTTGTGCCACCATCTCCATCTACAAGTCACACAGACAGTGGAAAGTTGTTAGATGTTATTGTTCCTATTCATTTTTTATCTGTTCCTTTCACTTTCACAAGTTAAGAGTTCATACACAAAATGAGGCACCTAAACAGTAAATGTACCTGCCAGTATTGTCTGATCATGCACAGGATTTTCCCCATTAGTAGAACTTGATGTGAATTAATAATATGTTGTTTAAAACACTACCCCCATGCTTGCAAAAGGCACCAGTCATCAAGGGGTTTTTCCAAAGTCTATTGCTTTGGCCCTAATGATAAAGAGAAATAAATCTGGAAGTCTCAGCCCTACAAGCAAACTTGCTTGCCAATGTTTTGAGTCAGCAGCTTTGAAATGTGGTGACATTCACTGCCTAGGAGGGACAGCAGGGCAAATGCCAAAGGACACAGGGTGCTCTGAGCCATCAGGAGCTTTGCTGCCTGTTGGAATGGGCTGCAAGAAGGGATTCTTCATTCCATAAAATCTCAGTGGACATTTACTCACAGCCAGAAAGAGGACTTAAAGAATCAGTTCAGCAGAGATGTAATCTCTAAAGCATAATGGGGAAGGGTTTAGATCATAAATCAGGTTTCTAAAATTTCAGTGGAAGTGTCTTCCTCAAAGCTTATAAATGGTTTTCAGTTATTCTACTGAGCTCTGAAAAAGAGCATGTGAAAAGGCCTTTAGAAACTTTCTCACTTGTTTCTTTGAACTTTTCAGTAGAGATTAAAAAAATCAGGTAATACAGAGCTCATGTAGCAGGTATAAAACAGACCTGGATAACCTTGGCCTGTGAGATGAGTTCAGTGATTAGAGCAGGGTGCTAATGGCACCAAGGTTGTAGGTCCAACCCCCTACAGGCCATTGCCTTAGGAGCTGGACTGATCCTTGTGGGTCCTTTCCAGTCAGAATATTATGTGAAATACAATTCTGTGAAACATTGGGGTTTCCTTCTTTCCTTTCTGAGCAGTGGAGATGATGAGCTCCCTTCCCTTGTCCTTTGTTTAGAGCAGCTGAGCAGCTCCCAGGCCCACAGACAGGGACATCAAAGGCTTTGGGACGGTTGTGAATACATTTGCAAGGGTAAATCATATCTGGGCCTGCTGTCTGCTGCGGGCACCAGATTATCAGGGAGCTGCATCCTGATCAGATAGCTGAGCTTCCCTGGAAAACTCCTATCAGCATCCTCCCTGCCCCTTGCTCAGCAGTGACACAGCAACGGCTGGGTTTTGTGTCAGGAGACTGGACTCTGCTTGGGCTTTTTTGCATAAGACTTTGAAAAATATCACCTCATTATTTGCTTAATTTTTTTTTGAATAATTAATGTAACTTTTTTTTAAAAGCCATTCACCTTTGCTGCTGTACATGCTAGAAATGTGAAACAATCTGACCAACCTCAGCCTTCTGGCAAGACAAGGGAAATCAATGCCAGCACCTGTGCTGGACTGTGATGACAAATAGGAGCAAGAGAATATATAACTGTGGAACATTATTAAAACTTTAATTTATTTTAATAATTAAAATTATTAAATCACACTTAAGATACATAGAACATTTGCCTACACTTACTATAAGTCGTTCAAAAAAGTAAGTTTTGAGTTAAGTCCCACACTTCTCAGTTTTCTTCTGCATTATTTAGTAAAAAAATTCCTCTTCCATTTGTATTGCACAATGCCAGAGCTACACCTTTGTGTTCAGTTCAGCGGGCAGACAGGGATCAGGAACAGGCAGGAGGCTCTGAAGAATCCATCACAGTCCCACAGGAGGGTCTGGGCACTCAGCACAGGTTGGAGAAAAGCCCACTGGTCCATCAGGAGACTGACACCTGTGTCTTGGTGAACTTTCCCCATTGCCACTGCCCCACAGTCACCCTCAGAAATGTAACCCAAACACTGCAGCTTTCCCTTCTGTCTGCCCTGAGTGCTCTCCAGACTTAAAACTCACCATAATCAAGATATTACAAATATTTTCTCCTTCTGGAAGGCCCACCTACACTGTCTTGTTCCCAGGGTTTTCACTTTACCTGTGAAAAATCCTGTTAAATTTCATTTTTACGTTCAGCGCTGATAGAGCTTTAGAGGAACTCAGTCTCATTCATATAAGGGCTCTACCTTTTTGGCTTCCAGGTATAAAAATCCTCCAAACTGCTTTGAAAATCCTGTTTGTGCAAAACACACATAGTTTGTGCTGATCAAATATCAGACCCTGAAAGTACCATTCAGAGTTGCAACTCCTAAAGCTCTTTCTAAAACAATACTAAATAACACACCGACTTTGGTCTTTCTCTCAGAGCCAGTTTCCTTTTATTCAGCTCCCTCATTAGAGCACCAACAAAGAAGTAGATATAGCAATAATAAGGCTAAGTTTATCTTGTTTCCTTTTCCTCCACTCCCTTTTCTCACTGTATTGCTAAAACTTGGAACAATAACAGGATGCCGGGATGCAGGGTGGGAAAAGGCTGACTCCCAGCTGGAAAACCTTGGAGACTGGAGAGCTGAACACTCCCAGTATTGCTTAACGAAAAGAGAAGTGGATTTTGCTATTTGATCTTCATTTTTTGTGTACTGCTTAACATTTTGGGATACTGTTGATTTGAGTTTGCCTGATCTGAGGACAAACCGAAGCTCTGCCAACTCTGACTCAGGTAAGAGATAAATGTTATTTGCTGTCCTTCAGCTGTGAAGTTCATTGCAAAGGTTTTTTACCTCCACCAAAATTATCTTCTAATGTGTAAAATAGCTTAAGAAATACCAGCAAACAGGCTCTGAATTTTATATACAACCACAGATCCCTTTGGGCCTCACATTGAGGGCACTCACACCAAGTGCAGACAACAGCAGAGTTGTTTACAACTGACACTGCAAATGGAAAATCTCTGGCTTTCTTGGGCTATAACACAGTACTCCCAGATTGTTTAAAAGAAGAGACATTTCATGATGTTTTGGAGGAACATTTAGATTATGTTGTCAATGCGCATTCATAATGGAAAAGGGACAGAAATGATCCTGCAAATTGCACCTGTAAACCCTTTAGGAAAGGATTTCCCTTGTGGTGGGGACAGTTACGGGTCCAGAACTGTTTGGAGGGAGCAGGTGTGTGCTGGGCTATGATTTGGTGTAACAGGTTTTATTATCAGGTAGGTGGTTGGGCACAGGCAGTGGGCACAGCCCCAAGGCTGCCAGAGCTCCAGGAGGGTTTGGATGATCCTCTGGGGCACAGGGGGTGACTCTTGGGGATGGGCCTGTGCAGGGCCAGGAGTTGGACTCAATGGTCTTTGTGGGTCCCTTCTAACACAGCACATTCTGTGATCCTGTGATTAAAGTGGGGTTGTCTTGGTATCTGTCTTTGAGGTGCCACGGCTTTACTGTGCCCAATGCCAAGAGGTGACAGCCACCACGTACCAACTTTGGCACATCGCTCCTGCCAAGAGATTTATTTAAGGCTTAGAGGGGAGTTTACATAAACAGGTCAGTGATTTTGTCTCCTAAAAACAAGTTTAAAGTGGCCCAGGTACTTTAGCACCCTAATCCTGGGCTGCCGGGTTTTATAAACCCTGTTCTAAAAGACCAGCAATTCTTATTTCAGAGGTTTCTTGATCTCAGTGGTCCAAAAAGACCTACTTTTTCTGATGAGGTATTTTATGAGCAGCGGCTTGATACAAAAAGTTGGTTGAAAAGACTTTTATCTTATCCTAAAGCTATTGTAACAGGTCCCTGAACTAACAAGCTCCCTGTACAGCCTGCAGAGATGAAGCATTTATGCATAAGAGATGAACTGATTGTGTTTTTTTCTGTAAGAACTCTATGCTGTAATAGTGGGACTGTCAGTGTGCACAGTACCTCACTGTGCTGGTTGTCACACTGTGATAAAGATAAAAGTAGGAAAGAAATGCAAGGAAAAAAAATGTGGAAGATGAATCTCTGCAAGAAAATCTCTTGCATTCTTAGCTACCAAAGGCTTTCCAAGTTGGCTGCTACTACAGTTAACAAAGGCATAGTTAATCAATGTGTCCCTGCCTCCACTGATTATAAATCATTAGATCAGCATTTGTAAAAGCACACAGTATTACAGATGTTCATGTAGGATAAAATATTAGACAAAAGCAAGGATGCTCCAGTGATTTACAAAAGCTTCTCATCTTAGGTTAATTCGTGCCTTGTAACAACAGCCCACAGAAATGCTGACTTGCAATTTATCTGCAGCATCTCCAGGAGTTACTTTTTATCCTTAAATAAAGGGTGACCCACAAGAGAAAAGGACACTGGATTAATTTAGCATATGAAAGCCTTAGATTAGTACAGTATACCATAGAGAAGAATGTGAAATTACAAACAACAAAACAAATTCATTTGAAAGCAAAATATAAACTCCATTAACAAATCATTCCTGCTTTTCCCACAAACCTGGCTTTGTTTTTTAGGCTGCTACAACAGAAGTATTTCCCAAAGCTTTGCTTTAGCATAGGATCATAGAACTGTTTTTCAAACATTTTAAAAGTAATGCTAATGGTGACACTGTGCCATGAAAGGGATACCTGTCCCTCAGCAACGTGCAGCTTGCAGGATGGGAGGTGTGAGGCAGCTGGGGCAGAGCAGAGTTAACAGGTCTGATGCCAGGTTTGCTTCACATCCTGCCTCTGCTGAGGGAAACTGCACTGAAAACAGGATACAGGCAAAAATCCTGGGGCATGGTTTAGAAGCTGCTCTGATTTACAGCACTTGTGGAACAAAGGCCTTCGCTGCACATCTTTAAATCAATTACTTCAATTAATATTTCAAATGAAAAACAGAAAAACTTTTTTTAAATTATTTTTTCTTATCAGGGTATGTGTCTACACAACTACAGGTTTAAATCAGGCCAGGCAATATTTTATATTTTCTAAAAGAACAGAGATTCACAGAATTGAGACAAAGGATTAATTCTAGCAGCTGAGCTTTCTATAAGGCATCTCATGATATTTCTGGGTTTTGCTCAGGTTCCAGAAGTTTAATTCAGAGCTTCAAATGTTAGTGCCAAGAACAAAATAAGAGGTACCTTGTTTTTGTGAGAAAATTTGTTGGATGTGAAATTATTTTGGTGTATTTTTTTTTAAAATAAATGTCTTTCCCCCTGTTATCCTTGTGAGTTTAGAAACCAAAAACCCCTCCAAGTTTAGCCCTGATGTGTCTGGTTTCCATTCTATCCAGGAAGAGTAGACAGTGGTTATTGTGTAAACTGGAGGTTTGCTAGGGCAGAGATGCCCAGCTCACAGTGACTAGAACAATTCCCCATATGTGCTTGTGAAGAGCTGAGCAGAGTCTGAGCTTGGAGAACAGACCTTGGCAAGCCAAGAGCTGGATCCTTGTTTGATCTGTGATAAGAGTTTGTTGATCCCCCCATGGATCCCAGTTCAGCCCCCACTCCATCCCAAAGGCCTGTGCAGGTGTATCAGCACTGCAGACACACAGAGCAGAGAACACTCTCCTGTCAGGTCATGGCCAGGAGCCACCACTTTAGCATCCAAGGAACTTGCAGGCATCCTTCTCCAGAGCCTGTCCAAGCACAGAGCCCACTGCAGACCCAGGGATCCTACCAACTGATGCAGGGAAGAAGGATGTGCAAAATCAACGTGCATCTGTTAAGGAAACTTCCCTGTCCAGCACCCCGGAGCCACTCTGACAGCCACACTGCCACCCCCAGACTGGCACTGCTGGGACAGGACCCCCTTCACAGCAGGGGCTCCAGGAGCCAACAGGTCCTGCTGGACTCCCCACACCCCACACACACTGTCAGACCAGTTTCCTCACCAGTTCCACCCCGGTTTTCCCATGGCAGAGCCTCAGATGTCTCATTCCATAAAGCTATTTGTGCCCAGTGCAGTAGCACAGAAACAGCCCAAGCTGTCACCTCCCAAACAAAGCAATTCCTGAGCTTTTCTCCCCTCCCAGTCCAAGCACACCAGAGTCTGGAGCCCTCAGCTCCCTCAGCTGACTGGGCCACGTGTACTTGTGCCCTTTGTTATACACAGGCTCGTGGCCTCCTGCCTGGGGCTCCACTCATCTCCCACCCCCAGAGCCCACCCTGAGCTGCCCCTGAGCCCCCCGCACTGAGCCCCTCGACACACCCTCACTGCACGTGCTGCCCACCTCCCAAACTGAACCAGAATCCCTCAGAATCACACTCTGAGTTGGAAGGGAATGGCCCATACAGGGGTCAAACCCACAACCTTGGTGTCATTAGCACCAGCTGAGCTCATCTCAGGGTCACTGCAGTGAGCCTGACCATGAAATATGGACAAATTAATACAAAATTTGGAAGAACCTGTTTGCAATTCTTCAGTGCAGGAATACAAATTTGCCCTTCCATTTGATTTCCACACACCGTCATATGAATTTCAGATTTGCCAACAAGAATGGAACTAGCCATATATTGAATGGAAGGTTTTGCTGAATATTTTAAGTTTTCTCATACTTCTGAAATGGATGTTATTTGTGCCATGAGTCTGTTTAATACACATGCTGCTACACACATCCCTTGGGCAGGCAGTAAGATTTGGGGCCCAGCCCTTCTGGGTGCTACATAAACCCCATGGAGGTTCACAGGGCCCGGAGCAGTTCAAGAGCTGTGATTTCAAGGGCTCACAAAGACAGGAGAAGGGCACAGGGACAACTGATCCATCCATTGCACTGTCTACACTTTAGTTTTGCTACTCTGAGAGTATCCCAGTAAATATTTACAACCAGTAAACCAGAGGCAAGCAGGTGCAGGGACACCAATAAGTATTTTTGTGTCAGACAGACAGCAAAACTCTTAGAAAAGATTAGCAGCTGAAAGTGTTTTCAAGTATTTTCTATGAAGGCCTAGAACTTACAGTGAAAAATGACTGGTATTTTAGAGGTTACCTGGGACACACTGCAGAAATGGCACATGTACCTTCCCAAAGAGCAGCAGAGAGCAAAGAGCGTTCTTGTGTCCTGACACTGCTGTCTGAATGCGAGGGGGTACAGAGCACTGTCACGGGTAGAGGTAGAGCAAAACCAGAATTGTTTTAAATCTTCATTTTCAAAACCCAAAAAGGTCAGTTCTATTGTCCCAGTCTAGTTGTCATCAAGATCCTTCTGCTCCTGTCCAACTTCACCAGCCAAAACTTGAGGAGAAAGAGCCCCCATTTCTATTATACATTCCTGTAAAAAGCCTCCTGTCACTCTCCACAAACTCAGAGGAGCCCACCTGGCTTTGTCCCCACTAAAGTCACCATTTCTCTGCATCCTTTGCATCCTCCTCTCTCCCCAAAGCCAACATCTGGAATGGTTCTCCTGACACCTGGCAAAGCTCAGGGGGCACAAGGTGGGTTATCTGCAGCACACAGGGGCCCTGGGCCTTATTGTGTGTGACAGTGCAAAGGGAAATTCCACTTCCACAACGTGTCTGGAGGATACAGTTGAATTCCTTCTCCTGCCTTTGTCCACATTTTTAAGCAATCCTTTGGTAGGACCAGTCTTCCTTTTCCCCTTCCTTTTATGATGCTATCTGGTATGAATTTGTGCTCTGGAAATCCTCTACCTTACAACACATTGCTTGAGCAGACCAATGGCCTGCTGCTGCTCTCATGCAAATGAGAGGAAATCCTGCCATTGATGGGAATGGTTCCTGTGAGATGTTCAACTTCATTGGCAGAATCTCCACTGGCACAGAGTTTTAGGTCACCATCTCCATTTGTTTTGTGGAATACTCCCTCCCCCTACCTCCAGTCCTGGACCTGAATTCAGAAGAGATTTGCATTATCTTAGTGGCTTTTACTGTCATTATCTTTCAGATATACATGATCTATCTGCAAGACAACCAGTTTACTCATGACTTGATGATCTTAAAGGTCTTTTCCAGCCTCAAAGATTCTATGATTCTATGTTAGAATTAGGCCAAGCAATCAATACTACTAATAATCAGACTTTTCACCACCTGATCTAGAAACCTACAATGAAATAGTATACATTTTATATAGTCTACTAGTAGTATAATTAAGATTGTCTGTTTGCTCAGTACTGTTAATTTAGGTGTTTAACCTCTCATTAAACATAAACAAATATTGCTACACCATACACATTTTAATATTGTTCAAACTACCAATGCACTCTGTCAAAGACACTTACCCAGCACAGAAATTAAGAAGTGAGGGCAGAAAGCAGAGAGCACAAAGAGCTGGAATGCTTTTTGTAATGGGTTCATTTTGCAAAGAAAATAATGTCAATGTGACAGTGAGAGAGCTCTCACAGATCTCTGTAGCACCATTTAACAAACACATCTGCTTTGTACTCTAGATCTGCCAGCAGCAGCCTTGGTAAAAGTTCAGGATTGGAATGAGTACTGAATTACTGAATAGTGATTGCACTTGGAGGTGACTTCAGTTTCAAACAGGAAGAAAGGGGCACATTTCTCTGTGGAATATATTGTCTCATTTTCCTGCTGTGAAATTGTGAGCTGTGTCACTTGCCTTGTATGGATTAATCTTGGGCTTCTTTACGTGATGAGAAAGGGTTCATTCACACAGGAAAGGGGTTTTCAGTGGCCTTGATTAAAACGTGAGCTGTGGGAGAAATAAATGTTCCACCTATACAGCCACTAAAGAGACAAAAAACCCCACCTCAGCCCAGAAAATATCTCCATCTGTGTTTGGGGTTCAGGCAGCAAAGCTACACATGCAGCACTGCTGGGAACAAGAGCTGCCCAAACATCAGGGGACTCAGAGCATCACTCCCAGGGCAGGCAGCAGCTCGAGCCTGGGGGGGACAGGTTCCTCCTGGCCTCTGCTCTGGGGTGTAAAACTCATCAGCCTGATGATCTCCTTAAGCCAGAGCACATGCAACAGAGCAAAACACAATTACTCCACATGGAAACAAATACACACTGACAAAAAAAGTCTTACAACTTACAACAACTTTCCTCATCTTTTTAAGCTTCCCTGAATTTTCAAATTTTCAGGCTCTCAGCTTCCCTTTATCAGCACATCGAACTGGCAATATGCTTCCCTAGTTTTAGTTTGATTTCCAGATGAGATTTTCCTGACAAGAGCTAAACTGTAAGTAAAACTATTGAAAGGCTCATTGTAAATTCACTAGGGCAGTAATAATATAATTTGCATCATCTCACAACGCATGGACATTGTAACAATGGAAATGTTCCAGGAAAGGACCGTAACTGTAGAGGTGGGCAGAAAAGGTCTAAAGTTAATTAAGCTGGTCTAGAAGTCTAGTTGAATAAGGGCAGGAAACAGAGAAGAATGAACTGACATTTGAATTAGACATTTTAAAAAGGGAGAAAAATACTGAACACTAAACAAAATCTATCCAGACACACCCTGTTTTTTTAGCCTCTTGCCCAGACAGAAAACAAGAGATTTATGTATATGTACATGCTTTCTTTATCTGCCAGAAAAATAATTTTCAGAGGAAATACTAATGCATTCAGTTCCCCAGGAGAATACCCTGGACAAAGGAATGAGCACACTGAGCCAGCTGAACATGGTTTCTCTGTTTCAGATTACTGTTAGTGCAGTAAATACCAATTACTGTGACCTGGGCATGATGCTTGTGTTCCAGACAGATACTTTTGCTCTTGAGCTTTCGTTAAAGGAAGATGTCAAAAAAATCTTATCTGCTGTAAACACAGCTACGTTGCACCTTTAAAAAAATCCTGTTTATTGCATGTGGTTCCTCAAAGGATTGTGACTTCTTCTTAATGAGAGTGACTCAGCTGGAGCTCTGTGCTAGGAGGCCTCTCTGATAGTAAGGTTTTATCTGGAAACAAAGGGGAAGTGCAGAGAGCTCTTCATTACATTATTCTTACAGTGTACCTTATTTTGTTTCAGCTTGTCCTAACTCTCAAATATCCAGTGACAGCTTCAGCTGATCTCTGTGCAGAGCAGAGCTAAGCAAGGGCAGTACCAAAACAGATCCATTCTGAAAGAGGCACACAGTTCATGGTAGGGAACAAAGCTCCTGGTCAGAGATGCTGGAGAAGTCTTTTAAATGACAACAAACAACTCCAGTATGCCCAAACTATTCCACTTCTGCACTGGAAGGAGCAAATAATTTTTGAAGGATTCCCTTGTCCCCCCAATCCCCAAAAATCAAACATCACCTGCGTGTGGGGGGTGCTGGGGATGAGGGAAGCTCAGTGCTGAGTCACCTGCACCTCTGTCTCTCCCACTGGAGCCACCACAGTTTGGGATAAAGAAAAGGAAATTGGCTCAGAGCAAGAGAGAAAAAAGCTGGATGTACAACCAGGTAAATATGTCCCTTAGACTGATCATTGTCAAAGTCAGCAAGGCCCTTCTGAGCAGTGAGTGCCCCTGACTGCGGGATCATCCCTGAAAATGGCTTTAGGAATCAAGGGAGGGAACAAGCTCTTTGTCTGTTTGCAACACTGGCACTTCATCACTGTTTACAGCATCTGTCTTTATCAATAATTAATCTGGACAGGAGATATTTTCCTCTAGGCTCTTTATTTTGGACAAAGAAGTCATGGGGGGAAATGTCTGCAGTTCCAGACTGTGATGCAGGGTTATCCCACCCATCTTATCAGCTCACTTCAGAACAGGGCTGTATCTAATGCAAAGTTAAGCCCCCAAAATAGCTCAGATTTCAACAGCATTTGGCAACTGTCATCAAAAGATGTGGCCAAGAACAAATTTTCTGTCACTTGGATATCAGGAGAAAATTCTTTACTGAGAGAGTAATCAGGCATTGGAATGGGCTGCCCAGAGAGGTGGTGGATTCACCATCCCTGGAGATTTTTAAACGCAGATTGGACATAGCACTGAGTGCCATGATCTAGTAAATGGACTGGATTTGGACCAAGGGTTGGACTCGATGATCTCGGAGGTCTTTTCCAACCCAATCGATTCTATGATTCTATGATTCTATGATTCTATTCTATGACTGTGAGCTTCATCCCTGCAACATCTGCAAAGCAAATAAGTCATCCCAGTCATGGGGACTACGGGCTTCCTGGTAGTAAAAAACACTCCAAACCAACAGAGCAGAGAATCTTTATGATACAGGGATGATGAGCTAATAATGTTCTGTACCAATACCTAAACTCTGCTTGTGGGTTTGAGCACATCCACTAAACACCAGAACACTCCTGCTCCTCAGGAGTCCTTCAGCCCTCGTAAACCTGCTCCCGGAGAGCAGACGCTGTAAAGAGCTGTAGCAGAGTAGTTTGTGACCTTAAAACTCCATGCTGTCCATGTTGACAACAACTCAGAGAATGCCAAAACCTGATAATATATGATAATATATTTATTTGTTATGAAACAGCATCAAAAATTCGTTTAATAGTTTAATCACAATTGAACTTCAACATATTTTAGCAGCTGGGTTCGTCCTGGGCGTTGTGCTTAAGCACATTTTATCCCTTCCTGTATTTTGTACTAACAGATTTGTATGTGAAGTAAAATAACATATATGTATGTGAAGTAAAAGGTTTTATGCATGGGAAGACTGACCAATGCCATTTGCTTCTTCTTTAAAGGACTCTAATCCACTTTGGGGACACTTCAGGGAAAGTGTTTATAGTAAAGCATTATGTGACTGTAGTAGAAGAGTAAGAACCCTTCAGCAGCACCAGGACACACGGATTTCAGTGCTTCATATCCTGCATCTGCTCCGTTTCAAACTGGTTTTCACCAGCACTCAAGTATCTAGCACTTCCTTAAAGTCGATGGAAAGACCAACCCAGTAATTAAAACATAAACATATATTTAATTTGTTTCCCAATTATTAGATTCACAAGGAAGAAACTCAGATAAAAATCAGGTTACTATAGATTGACAGAAAAATTGTTTGATTAAAAATGAGAATAGGAATCAAAGCTTGTGCACATGAACTAGAGAAGCAGCCCCTCCTGGCTGGCTGACTTCACTGTGTAGGAGTTTTGACATGACGCATAAAAATTAGCCCTGGTTTCTCTTGACCTATGTGGAAGTTGTTTACTTTTGTACAGACCCTACAGGTACATAGAAATAGAGCCACATGTTTTATTAGAGCAGGTATGGGATTAATTTCCACAAACAGAAATGTTTCAGACTCCAAACAGATTTAAACAAACACTATCCACAAAAAGCTGCAGGTAAAGACCGCAGAACAACCAGGCACAATCTATCAGCCCATCTCCTCCAAATTTTTTAAGGAAAAGATACTGTTTGAGGTTTTCTTGAATGCTAACAGTAGCCCAATTGAGAGCTGATTCCAAGCTGTACAGGTGTTAGGTACAGGTAAACCAAGATCTAAGCCAAATAAAAGGTTATTTGAGAACAGGAAATTGAACCTGAACCACCACCAGCAAGACACACTAAAAAAACCCGAAAACCAAAACAAAAAAAAAATTGGGTTTATAACTAATCCATTCCTTATCAGACGTAAGTCATGTAGGAGCACAGACAGCACCCTCCAAACTGCAAATCTGTTTTTGAAAGTTTTTGGAAAATGCACAGTAAGAGAAGGTTAAATAGAAATTGAGAGAAATCAGTTAATCCTTCAAGCTCTGAGATTTTTGGCCTTGGTGCTTGACTGTCCAACAGACTTGACTCAGAATTCCCTCAGCCAGCATTTCCCAGCAGAGGATTTTTGTGAGCCAGAGTGGGGCTGTGATCCTGTCCTGCCCACACAGAGCTCTCCTGTGCACAGATGAGAATAAGCCAAGTCTGCTACAGGCTGGGCTTTCCCTGCTCATGCCAACAGCTTTACCTCAGTGGATCTACCCAGCTAAAACATTATGAGGAACATCACTGGTGTAAAACCAACTGCAGCAAAGTCAGGACAATTTACTGATGCCAGAGCTGATCCTGCACCTGACTTATCCCGCTTCTCTTCCAGATCCAGACCTTCCAGGTCTAGGTACTCTCTAGCAAACAAACTGCCAGTCTATACATCCCTTTTCCATAAACGTGTCTTGCCAAGGAACAAAGATCTTTCTTCCTCACTCATTTCTCTAAAATCATTCTGTTTACAACAAATGTCTTCTCAGGCCATACATTTCTTATTTTCAGTTTGCACTCTGCCTTTTCATGTGCCCTTCTCTCAGAATTCACTGAAGCCCTTTGAACCTGGAGCCAGCAGATCACTCACTAAATGCAAGCAGGGGTGTCAGGAAGCTCTGGGAGGACCTTTCCTGGGTGGATTCATTCTTGCTGCTCACCCATCTTCAATGCACAAGGTGCCACTCAGAAGCTTGGAGACTGGCTTTGTTTCTTAAAAAAAAAAAAAAAAAGAAAAAACTCAGGTGTTGCCTCCCCCATTTTTAGCCAGTTCTGTATCTGAGATAACGGAAAGATTGGGAGTCCAATTTGGCTGCTTTCCACCAAGGTAATAAACCTTTAATGTACACACAGCAAGCATTTATAGTCCTTTTATAGCCTAATGTCTTCATTTCCAAAAGAAGAATCTGTCCTTGCTGAGGACTCCATCCACCCATGAGCTGGAGTTGTATTTTGTATCATCCAGGAGGGGATTTTCTGGGGAGCTGAACAGACGGGGAGAAAAAATCATTAATAATATTAAATATAATATATAATATTATATATAAATGTATATGTCTATGTAATGTATAATCTTACATGTTATATAAATGTATGTGGTTTTATATTATATATTATATAAATATATAATTAAAATAAGCATTTTCCCCAGACCTACCAGAAACCTGGAGCTGGAATCACAAAACAATTTCAGACTAGAATTAATTCTCTTTTTCCCTAGGAAAAAAAAAATGTAGGAAGCCAAAATCAGAGTGAAAATCAGAAGTGCTGAATTGTGTCCTCACCAAGGAGGACTGAACAGCACCAAATGCAGCAAAAGAGCTCTCACAGCACTGAGTGATATGTGGGGTTATTTATAAAGTAGCAAGTTTACTTAAGACATTGCTGAAGTGGCTATTCATTCAAAGGCACTATCACAAGTATAAAATGTCATTTTACAATGAGTTTTCAGGCAGGCATTTGCACTCCAGATTGTTTAGTCATCAAAGTGGCTATTTACCTAAAGGCACCATCATGCATATAAAATGTCATTTTAGAATCAGTTTGCAGGTAGGCATTTGAACTCCAGACTCTTTAGTCATCAGTGGAAACCACTTCTCAGATGCATAAAATTGCCATAAAGGCAACCAAAAATATAACACCAGGTAGTCAGGCTCATTTAAATCAGCTCAATAAAGCAGAAAGGAAAAAGAAGCAGAGTGTTCTCAGGAAAGGCCTGTTTTGGTCATTGTTCTGTGTTGAGGACAAGTGACAAAACAGAGAAAACCACCAAGTGACCACCCTGAAAAAAGTCTTATCTGAAAATGCAAAAAAAAAAAAAAATTGCTTCAAATCAAAGGTTGCAGAATTTCCTTAGACAGCTTTTTTCAGCGGTGTCACTAGAGTTTGAAGCCCTGCTCTGGTTCCCATTGTCACTGTGAGCCCTCAGCTCCTCTCACTGAGCTCCAGGAGAGAAGGAGGGTCACGTAGATGCCGAGGAGAACCTGGAGTGAAGGTAACAAACATATCCAGGTGGTCACTTGGGGTGTTTCTCTGGGATGTTAGAAGTTGGTTGGAGCAATATTTTCTGATTATGAAACGAAGAGCAAAATCTGAGACTAATTATGAGGTGGAGAATAAAATCTGAGACTCTTGGTACTCCTGATCCTGGTCCCCAGTCAGGAGATCACTGTGCTTCAAATGCATCTTTAAAAGGGATAATGCTTTTTAAGTAGCTGTAGGACTTTTCAAAGACACATGAGGAGCTTTGTCATGTGTTTGCACAGCCCTTTACAGCCCCTGAAAGGCAGATTAAGTACTGTGAGGGCTATTTTCTTTTTGTCTCCTTACCAAAACTACAGGCACTGCAAAGAAAAAAAGATCATTTGTGTTCTAACTTTCTGTTTCTTGAGGCTCATGGCCTTCACACATTTACTTTTGGTTTTATACATCATAGAGATGAGAAATTAATGTTCAAATGGGTGTTGTATGGCCAGACTCTTCAGAGTCATTGTGTTACTGGGGCAGATCCTGCTCTCTGTGTCCCTCATCCTCACTGAGCACAGCAATTTGAGAGTGTTTAGACAGTGTATCAGTGTATATTTTCTACATCTGAAAAAAAAATTTGCAGTGTTGTCCATTCTGTGAAACCCTATTTTTTTGTATGTTTTTTTTTTCATTTGCATCATTCAGATCCCAACCAAGATAGTGTAAGCAAAAATAATCTTTCATTGCCAGCCTTCCTCACAACCAGGTATGAAAATTGTCTCAACAACAGGGACACAAACCTTTGACAATGTATTTCTTTTCTGGTGTGTGATAGAAATTTGTTCAAAGTGGCTCTCTCAGGATGTTCATTATCACTCCTCTAGCACTATTTGGGTTTTTTGGGTACTGAAAAATTCTCAAAGATGAGCATGGGTTTTAGTCTGATCAACCAGAAAAATACATAATTTCAGATGTAACTGTCTCATTTCCTCTGTACAGAAACCTGGTTTAACTTCTATTTAACATGTAAGCATAGAACTAATTTTTTGAAAACTAAACTAACCTTACATAAGCATTAATATACACTTTTAGAGTGAGAAGTGAACCAAGTGGGAGGCAAATACCGTAAAAAAACCCATAAATGTTCATAGGAATATTTCTTCCAGTGTTTTCATTATATGGAGACCTTATTTATATTAGCTGTTCATCACCCTTGCAGCTGATTACTTACCAAAACAACTCGTAAAATGCAAACTTTTAATTAGTACATTATTTTCTGTATCTCCACCTGTCTTTTTTTAAATAATTATTTCCAGTCTGCAAGAAGAAACTTCACTGTATGAGCCACGTCTCCATTAAATCACTTTGAATACCAGAATTTCTCAGGTAACTGTCTATAGTACCCTGCAGACCAAGAGTTATTTGCTAAAATAATTCAACATATAAAATGAATAATACGGGTGGAAAAACCCATCATTTGCCAAAAGAAAATTTAAGAGCAATGCAAGAAACTCAGCTGCTTGAATAAACCATTCCCCTGCTAACTTTCAGGAGCATTTATGGTCCCTGCTTAAATTGGAAGAAGTTTGAATTATTTGGCTAATCAATCAAGGACAGAGGAATAACAGGGGACTGTACATTAGGGGAGAGCAGGGAAGGGACCTCCTGGCAGAATCCAGGGAATGGACCTCCTGGCAGCATCCAGGAAGAGCCACGTGGCAGAGATTGGGCAGAGCCCAGGCTGTGCTTGCCCTTCTCCAGAAGCCTGTGGCCACAGGGGTCATTATTTGCAGGGGTGCATGTGTTTTCCCCTCCTCAGTCCTGGCTGCCACAGCAGGCATGGGAAGGAATGAAATGTCATTCCCTGTCACCCCCCCCAGGAACTTTCTCTCTTGTGACTCCATGGGAACTCATTCTCCTGCCCAGGCATGGGAATGTCTCTCTTCTGCTACTGCTTCTGGCATTTCCAATGAGATCTGCTGGGAAGGAAAACTATCAAGGCCAGAAAAGAGAGCATTTAGTACAGCCTGTCAAGGGCTGCCATCCACGGAGCTTGGCCTTCCCACCAGGACAGTGCCCTTGTCCCGTCACTGCTCCGGGAGTGTCCATGTGTGCTGCCAACGAAGGGCATTCTGAAATGCTGGGGTGAATTCAGTGACAGACTCCACAATGGCCAAAAGCCAAAACTGCACGGTATCCTAGAAGAAGTGTCCTCAGAGCCAGCCTGTCCCATGGAGCAGAGCACATCAAATGTGAGTGGGCACTGTCACTGCTGCCAACAGCAGCAGTTCTGAAAGGCACCAAAGGCCAGGCAGAAGCCATTTCTTGCAGGAGGTTCTGCTATTCCAGCCTGTGTTTGACCCACGCTGGGAACCAGAGGGCAGGCCAAGCTCCGTCAAATTACCCACAAAGGAATATTAACTTACCAAGGAGGCTGGGCAAGTATTAACAAGGAAACCATTAATGAAGAGTTAAAGGAAGTGAAGCCACCTTAAAATCTAAGAATACAAATGGATCTGCTGAGTGAAAGGGCTTGCTTAAGTTTCAGCTGAAATGCAAACGTATTTTAAAAGATTCAGTCAGCACTTTCTGTATTAGTGGGCAAGTTCCCAACAGCAGTACAGGAGAGCTCCACTTACCAGAGCAACAAGAGAAAGGGACTTTTTAGACACTACCCTCTGGTTTTTGCAAAACCACAGCCTGTACTACTTGACATCAGCCAACTGGTTTCCTTTGCTTACCATATTTTGTAATCAAATCACTGCCTTCCAGTTTCCAGCCATAAAGTGTCCATATACACAAATAAAACATACAAAACGAACTAAATCTTACTAATTTTTCTTTAAAAAGTGCATAGAATACAAAAAACTAGCTAAATCAAAAGGTTTTGTTTGAATCCAGAAAACTGTATTAAGCATAGTTTAGCTATTAAAAAGCAACTTCAAAGCCACCTTATTCGATCACTTTCTCCAGAGCCACAGAGAAGGAATGTTCCTCAGCTTATATACAACAATGCAGGAGAGAGAAAAGTACAGGAAAGCAAAATTTCATGGTAAAAAAAATCTTTTTCCTGACAATGATGCTGCACCACAGGATAACACTGATTGCCTGGTTACCAAAGAGTACTTTTGGAAATGTCTCAGCACCTTCCTGACAAAAATATTAATTTAATCTCACATCCAGTAACCTGTGTGATGTCAACTTCTCATCACAATTAACAGGTTTATTTTTGATGTGCACCTGACAGCTCCTAAAAGCTAATGGAAAGTCATTTATGTGCAATTTAAAGTCTGATTACTTGAGTGTTAAAGTTCCCTGACAGTCCTTTATATTGGGAAAGGGAAATTTAGTAATTTACATTAAAATAATTCCTCAAATCTGATACAAAAGTCAGGCCCGAAGTTTGCTAATATTAACACATGATGCAAAAATATGGTTTCAGCTGAGAATCATTTCACAAATTATCATTTTGTAGATGGTAAAGCCTGAGAAGAGTGCATAAAGAACCTTCATGTGTGTCTTCAAAAGTTTCAAAACACAATTAATTGAGTCAATAAATGAGCTCTTTGAGGAAGATCATTTGCTGTATTGTACTTGGAATTGATTGGAAATCTCATACCAATCACTTTTTCCACAAAAAAAAAAAAAACCAACCAGTTTTTATTTTAAGTCAATATTTTCCATATGAAGACATTGACTACAGCATATTTTGTGTCAGTGATTGTCAAAACATTGCACTAGGGTTTGTCAAGATGGAACATTTCATTTCAAGTGGAGTTAACACAGACTTTGACCTCTGCCATGGGCAGCACTGTCTATAGGGATCTTTCTGCTCAGTCTGCTCCTCAGACTAACAATGGTCACTCAAGTCACCTCTTTGCCAGCTTTCAAAGCATATTTTTTTATTGCATTGAAATATTTTTTTTGGTTTTTACAGTTAAAACTCTTTCATGGAAGGAAGAAGCCTGACATTTCAAACGTTGGTGCTAAGGCAAATGCAAAGAAATAAAGTAATTAAACTCCCCTACAGAAGGAATGTCCATTTGCACTTCTACATGTGCTCTCTCTGCTTAATCTCGTTCTGTTGTTATTTATATATTTTCATTTTTATATTACTTTCTAGGCTACAGAGGAAGATGGACTACATTATTCTACTCCATTCATTGTTCTTTACTCTAGCATTTGCTGACAAAGAAAGTCAGAAAAAAAACCAAAACCTTTCTTCAAACAAGGCCAGTCACAAACGGCTGAAGAGAGACTGGATATGGAACCAAATGCACATCAAAGAGGAGATTGATGCACCATTGCCACACCATGTGGGCAAGGTAAGCAGCAATCTGTCAGCAGAGAATGAGCAGAAAGCAGTAAATGAGGATCTTGGAAAGCATTGCTTGTTTGCAGTCTGGGCAGCAGAGAAAAAAAAGAAATAGAATGGGATTTATTACTTACATATTAAAGTGTTAAAATCTTGGGCAAAGAGTAAATCAATAACAATGTCAAAGGGACTCTAATTCTTTTGGAGAATACAAATAAATTCTAGCGAATGGCAGGTATGGAGCATCCTCAGTGCAAGAACACTGTGTGCAGGGCACACTCAGGAAGGAGTCTGGTGCTTGATGTTTGTCAGTATTTTTCTGGCAGCACAAGATTCTTCCAGAAACCTCAGAGATCAGCAAATAAAAACATATGCATTAAAAAACACACAGTTCACATCTCTTAGCCTGGATATTAAACGGAGGTGTTATGTTTAGCAGTACTGTTACATAATCAAAAAAACTGTTTCACAAAGCGAAAGAAAACAATTTTTAAAAATAATAACAAGCATTGACCTGCTTGCAAACTCATTTTCTTCAGGGCAGTGCTCATAAAATCCTGTGGTTAACTGCGTATCACCCAGACAAAGTTCTTCCAATCTAGTCTTTCAAACTGAGCCACTGTGACACTTTGCAGACAGGTGCAGTTGTAGGTTTTCCTCCCAGGTGAACAATCCCGTCAGTCAGGGCTGTGTCACAGGGGAACAGACTCCTCTGCATCACTGCTGGGCCCTGCACAAAGCACGAGGGACAAAGCACAGGCCAGAGGGTCCTCTCAGCTCACACAGGGCATCTCTGGCCATTTCAGCCCAATTCAGCCCCAGATCGAGGAGAACACTGCTGAGCTGCCCTAAATCAGAGGATTCTCTTTGTGCAGCAGTGTCTGATTGCTCTGCCAGGGCTGTGTGGGCACTTCTGCAGCTCTGAACACTTGATAAACCCTTTAAAGAAAGGCCACAGCAGCACAACTGAGTGACAGCTGCAGGAATATGCTGATACATCCTGATTTTATCTTTCCCAACCTTGGGTGCTTTCCTTTGTGTGTTCATCCTCAGCATTAGAAAAGGCATTCTCAGAAGTCTCTACTTTTTACACCAAATAAGAAGGCACAGACTTTGAGACAAGGGGGTGGTTATTTCTCCTGTTACATCTCCAGAGTTGTAACCTGCTCTCCAGCAGCCAGAAACATGAATTAGTATGTGGAATAAGGGAAGGAAATATTAGCGACACATTTCAAAATAGAAAACTGAAATTAAAAAAACATTCGACAGTAAATGACAATTACAGGATAAATCAAATCCTGAATGCTCAGCAGCTGAAATTTATGATAACATCAGTAACAAAAGACCAGAAACTCTTGGCCAAACCCAGAAATCCCTGATAAATAGCTTGCTGAAATAAGAATGCTGACATAGTGCATGGGAAAATTATGGTTTAAATCTTCTATCAGTGTCCTTATATGGGTGAAGGTATAGAAAGAGAAGAATCACCAGGTTATTTGTAGATTAGATAATGCACAAAAGCGTTTGGCATTGGATTAAATTACATTTTAAAACTGATTAATGTTCATTCCTTTTGCCCCATCCTTTTTTCATTGCATGTGATCTTCAATTTTCAAATCTATGGGGTGAAATTTAACCTTACTGTCGTAGCATGAGCCTGAAGGCTGACTATTAAAAAACTGCACGTGACTAAACACAAGCAAGATGTCAGCTGTGGCAGGAATCCTGCTAAATGCTAAGGAAAAGAGATTGATGCTAAACAACGTCAGCAGCTGTGAATGCAGATTTGCCCCTGTAACCCTGTGTGACCTAAGCAAAAGCCCTGGTAGGGTCAGAAAGTCACTTGCAAACCAGACTGGCTCAAACTGAACCTGATGGTGTGTGTTATTGCAGACACTTAGTGATTCATATGTGTTAACAGCATGAACCATTTATATCTTCAAGAAATACAAGATATGATTTAAAAAATGCTTCTTGATATATAACCAAGTTTCAGTCTGGAGGCGACTTTCATCCTATAACCCCACTGTAGCTGCTGTGGGGCTTTAGCTCAGTAACTCTCCAGCTGACAGCAGAAGTCCTGCTGACCATTCTGATTTCCAGCTGAAATGAAGGAATCCTGGTTGTGTGTATCTGCTGGGAGAAACTGTGCTGCATCCAGGTGCCAAAGTCCACTTTTACCTCTTTGAATAATTCTGTCCTTCCAGATCACATCCAGTGTGAGGAACAACAACGCCAAGTACATCATCGAAGGGGAATATGCCAACACCATCTTTAAAGTGGAAGAGACCAGTGGGGATGTCTATGCCTTTGAGAGGCTTGACAGGGAAAAGAAAGCAGAGTATGAGCTGACAGCTCTCATTATTGACAGAAGAAACAACCAGTCACTGGAACCCCCATCTAAATTCATCATCAAGGTTTATGATATCAATGACAATGTCCCTGTGTTTGTACAAAAGGTGTTCAATGGATCTGTCCCAGAAATGTCACCAGTAGGTATGTTCTTCTGTCAGTCATCTCCCTTCATGTCTCTGGTTAAAATGTAGAATTCGTACTGAATATGCTGTTTGAAAATCCTTTTCTAGGAACCTCAGTCACCAAAGTGACAGCTGTAGATGCTGATGACCCAACAGTGTCAGGTCATGCCACGGTGAGTTACCAAGTCATTAAAGGAGATGAATATTTCACCATTGATGACTCTGGTAAGTGAGATACACAAATGTCCTTACACTTTGTCCTTACCCTACCCTGTGAAGAAAACACAGGGTTTTAAGCCTTCTTCATTCTGGAAAAAAAGGAATAATAATAAAGCAATATAATTTTAACCATGATTTAGAAAGATTTTTCATTCACACCCACGCAATGTCACCACCTGAATCTGGAAATGAGCTAAAAAAGTCAAGATACCAGGTGCCTTTAATGAACTGAGAAGATAAAAGGTCATGTTTTTCCCACTGATGAAAAGACTGACCAGGAGCTGAGTTCATGTTTTCAGTTCAGCAGTGTGGTGGGGGGAAACAGTTTTCCCCCTGAAGTTATAAAATGGTAAAACCCCAGGGGATGGTGACCCTTAAGGTTTTACCCAATGAGTGCTTCTGCAAAATATAAACATATCACAAGCAGAACAGAAGAGAAGGTAGTTGGAGTTGTTGTTGAAGTAGTAGCCATGTTCTGAAGCCACAAGCTGAAGGGGCAAGAGCCCCTCTGGGGGGGGGGGCCACAGTCCCCCAGTCCCCGGCTGGGGTCATAGAAACTCAGAAACAGTGTTAAACTGGACTGAGGTCTGTGACTGAAAGCTAAAGAAGTTTTCTCCACCGTGAGTGAGCAGAGACAGAGCAGCAGCAGCGTCTAGAAATTGTGGCTAAGAGCCAAGAGATAACTGAAGAAGTAGCAACAAACATGCAGCCAAGGAAGACACAGAGCTGTCCGAGAAAAAGAGAGCCAGCAGCAGAGAGAGCAGACCTAAGCTCTACAGACAGTTTTTGGGGTAAGAACTGAACCAAAGGACCCCAAACTCCTTGAAGACCCCTCACGTCCTAGAAGGGAGGTGTGAAGTGCAACACACACGCCAAGAAGGAGCTGAAAAACTCAGAGAAAGAATGTGGAGAGGGTGACCTTGGCCCGCCCACTGCTTGAGACAGAGCACAGAGCTCTGCAAAGGGACTGGAATCCCCTGAAGATACAGACTGTCACGAAGACCCCTGAGCTTCGTGATACGACCGTGGTGACGCGACTGTTGTCCGGGTGAACGCAGCCCATGGAAGAGAAGATCCTCACTTGGAGACGAGTGGCCGAGGGGCTTGGATACCCCTCGTGTGTACTGGCAGAGATCCAGCTACAGCTGCTGCATGAGAAGAAGAGAACCTGCTGCCTTAGAGACATTGCTACTCTGAGAGTGGAAAAGGATCTTTTCCTACTTCCCTCCTGGACTTTTATTTGGAGGGGAGAAGAGATTTGATCCATTGTAAATACTTTTATGTCATGGTAGAGATAGCTAAGATTGTATATAATGTATTGTAGTATTTATCTTGTACAGTCATTGTAATATATATTCCCTTTCCCCCATTTTGAGTCTCGTGTAGTGTCTGGAAAAACCATCACACATTGGGTTGAGATGTGGGAGGGGGCTTGGACTAGGGAATTGGATTTTTGGGCTCTCATTCCTTTGACCAAATAGGAAAAGGAAATACATAAATTTTGAAGCAGCATTCAATAATCAATAATCATTCAATCTCCTAAACTTTCCTGCTTAAATTTTACCCAGTTTTAAAATTCCTGTCAGTATCTCTTGTAACCACACTAGTCTTATAGAGCAAATAATGCAGGTAAAGAGGTGCTCAGACAGATTCTAGAGGCTGTAGTGACCAATTTTAGACATTGTCAGACTGTTCTAAGCAGAAAAAATCAGTTTAAATATTATACAGAATCTCCTAATATTCCATCATGCAGAAAGACTTTTAAGATTTCTAATCTTAGAAAAACACCCCTGTAAAAATGCTACTTAGAGCTGAATGTGTGGCATAAGATAGAAACTTGTTATCAAAGTTAAGAGATGATGGACATGCAAAATCTAAACATATTCAATGTTATTTTTTCACAGGTGTGATTTTTACAACAAGACCTGATTTAGACAGAGAGACTCAACCAACATATGAAATTATTGTCAAAGCAAAAGATGCTCCAGGGACTTCAGGGGATTCCAGCACAGCCACAGTCGTCATCACTTTATCTGACATCAATGACAACTTCCCAGTGTTCAAACACTGTGAGTGGAATGCAAGTCCTGGAGCATTTGGAATCCAGGGGTTGACACAACTAAAACGAATTTAAGTTCTGGTTCAACACAGTGCAACTTATCTTAAAAATGGCCAAAAGAATCTTGCATATTCTGAAGGTCTTCTGTATTTTGTCCCAACTTGCACCCCTAGAACAGAAAACAAAAATCTCTATTAATTTCATCACTTTGGACAAGATCTTGACAATTTCGGGTATTACTTATACTTTTAGAAAAAGTACATCAAAGTACTGTCTTAGAGATATAAATGCTGAATTCTCAGTGAAATATTTTTCTGTACCTCTATAAGCTAAGCACAAATTTAACTAAGTTTTAACTTCCATAAACACACTTTTCATGTATTTTTTTTTAACAGCATCATTTCACTTTAAAGTGCCTGAAAACATTTCAGTAGGAGGAGAAGTTGGCAGAGTCAAAGTAGAAGATGTCGATGAACCACAACATAGAAACACAAAATACAGTTTTGTCCGAGGAGATTACAGGGACACCTTTGAAATTGTAGCAAATCCATACACAAATGAAGGAATCATTAGGCCAAAGAAGGTAATTTTCCCAGTAACAAAGATGATTATTGTGGTTTTTTCACAGTACTGTTCAATTTGGTTTAGCATTAACAGCAGGAAAAGTGGAAGTGTGTGGAAGTAAGTATGAAATATGTTAATCCTGAACACCTGCTCTGTAATCTCTGTGAGAAGAAGAGCTGGTGCTTTCTAGTCCGTTTCAATCTCCAGTCCTGAAAAAATGTAGACTTGCTGCAGAGTGCAATGGGGACTAACTCAGATATTCAGGTTACACACCTTGGGCTCCAGGTAGTTGGCTGCTTCAAAGAATCAATGATTTTAAGGGTTGAACCAACTGACCAAGTCAAAGAATCCTTCCCTTCTGCAGCCCAAGTGAAACCAAAGCAGAAAATGTGAACAAGTCCACCTGACCACTTCTAAAAGTGCTCTTTACAGTTTGGCATTTGCTCCAGTCTCAGCCACAGCTCCCTTACCTTCCTCAGAGTGTTTTCAGAGCTTCCCCACCAATTTCTTACAACTCATTAAGAAGGCCCAGACTCTCCAAAACCTTTATTATGGTTTGTTCTTTGGGTTTTTTAAATTCTCAAACCTACTTGATATGTATCAAGGGACCTTCCTACATTATGCAAAGCTCTGCCAAACCAGCCTTCATTGATTGCATTGACTTGTCATTAAAAAAAAGAGGAGGGAGGACTATAAATCACCTCTTGTAATCCTCAGATTGACAGGAATGTGTTTTTTACTTCCAAATATCTCTCTGTAACTGTTAAGACTAGAAATGCCATTAAGAAGGAGGAAAAACTACCAAGTACTTCAAGACTGGCAGTGAAGTCCTCGGCTCACATCAGGAGGAAACAGCTTTCCCTCACCTAAGGCAGCCCTTCCTCTGGTCTTCCCAGGACCTGAGGAATGCAGTGCTTGCAACTGCTGCCCAGAGGAGGAGCAGCAGGAGACCCCACATAACCATTCCCCGCTACAGAGGGATTTGGAATCAGCTCTTCTTTTAACACATAGCAGGCAGAGTTCACCCCTCTGTTTCATAATGTGATGTTGGCCATGCACGTGTCATAATGTTAAATATGCAGCCATGTGAGATAAAATTTCAGCTGCTAGATAAGTGCTATCACTTCCATCTGCAATGTCTGCTCAAAGAGGAAAACAAGAGTCACCACAATTAATTCCTGTGTATCTCAGAGTGCTTTTAGAATCTCAGGCAATATCACAAAGGGCCCCAGACTGAAACGAGCCATAGCTGCCTGAGTTCCAAGCCTTCCTCCCATTGTGTGACTCCTTTTACAATCTCAGGCAATGGGAAGAACAGGGAAGAGGATGTCATTTATCACTAAATGCCCCAGCTATCAGTCAGTGCAGCTATGCATTCTACCTGGAAAGCCTTCTGAACAGAAAGCCATGCCAAGAGATAACCTGGTCCCCAGCCCTCACGGAAAAGGAGCTTAACCAGGCTTGGTTGTTACAGGATTATAAAAAGAAAAGTGTTGAAATCAAAAAATACTTGCTGAACTTAGAATGCTGGATGAGTCTGTTCCAAACCAGGGGTTGTTCAAGTCATGCTATGACAGAGAAGTTCAGTTGGGAAATGCTCTCCCATCAGTCCAGCCGAGATACAGTTTGGTAATGTTTCCAAACACGAGTTAGAGCTTGGAGTTTAAATTTGCACAACTAGCTAATGCAACATTTGCTTGGACATTTCCAATGGAAGAATTTCTGTATTTGTCTTTTTTTTAGCCCCTGGACTTTGAAAAAGTAGCAGAATACAGGTTTGACATTGAAGCAACAGATCCCACCGTTGATCTCCGGTATTTTAAATCTGGTGGCTCAAGAAGCATTTCAACAGTCACCATTGAAGTCACTGATGTGGATGAGCCTCCTGTCTTCACTAAACTACCATATGAATTTAAAGTCATGGAAAATGATGCAGAAGTAAGAACACTTGGTTCAGTTTGGGCACACGACCCCGACGCAGCTAAACGGAAAATCAGGTAAGGCAACACCAGCCTTAGTAATTCTACTTTGAAGTGGAGAATTCTTTAGGATGTCAAGAATTTGACAAAGAACTGAGACTTTGGCCCTGTTTCTCAGAATGTGATGCCAAACAAAAACCAAAAAGAATACAATTTAATTTTTTCAGCACTGCAGCCATGGATATATATGGTAACCAAAAACTGAGCATAAATTACACTTACCCATCTAATTACCACATGATCTTACTGATGAAACATTTGCATATGTAGGGCAAAATGTATAATCCTGGATATCTTCCCATGGTTACAGTTTAGTGCTATACTTTTTATTGTAAGAACTCTCCCAAGCATGTGCTTGGAGAAGAAAACAGACTTCTGAAACAGCAAAGTACAATAATCTGGAAATTCTTTCAAGAGATGTATTTCACTCTCACAGCTTGCATAGTTTTAGAGAAATATTCTCAGCCTGCCTGGTCAAGATATTAATGTAATTTGTCACACCAGAACTCTCTGACCTTCCACTAAAAGAAATGAAGTGAAACATAGTTTTAGCCCCTGGAATTGACATATCTCCTTTTAAACAAAAACCAGATTTATTCGACGAAAAGCAAGTCCTAATGGAGACTATATCAGGGTGTCTGATACTGGAATTATTCAACTTCCCAAGCCCCTGGACAGAGAATTCAGCTCCTCATACAACATCACTGTAGCAGCTCAGGAAGTCCTTGAAGATGGTAAGTGCCACCCACTTCCCTGTTTGAAAGAAATCAGGGAACACCTTTCCAGCAGTGCTGTAGCTTATAAAAAAGGAAAGCCACAACCTGCCAGCCTGTTCCCACTAAGCTACAAATTACATGGATACTTCAGGGTTTGCACAATAATCTTCCAAATCTTCCCACAGCCACACAGTGTGAAGAATCAGGAAGCCATGAACTTCAAAAGGGTCATTTTACCCCTCAAAGATCCTTGATGATTTAGCCCATTAGGAAAGTTTTGTAGGGAAATATCTAAATGTCAAGGGAAAAGTTTAAATTAAAGATGGAGCTAAAAATTCTCCGAATTTTTCATGCAGGAGGCACAGAGGGGGGCACAAAAGGTAGAAAGGGGGGTCTATCCAGCCCTGGGATTCCAGACATCTGAGACCTGCACTGCTGTTGTCATTTTAGGTCGTCTTTCTGACAGAGAATCACATGCCCATGTTCATGTAATAGTTGGTGATGAAAATGATAATGCTCCAGAACTTGTTTATCCTGAGGAACCCAGAGTGTGTGAAAATGCTGCACCAGGAAAGGTGAGACCGGGAGAGTTTTTCCCCAAAACTTGAATTACTACTTGTAAGCTCAAGTGAAAGTTGTCTGTTAATAAAAGTTAGTTTTTGCACCGAAACACCCGATCTTTTCACTGATTCCCAAAACATCAGTGGACAGGAAAATCTCTTCAGGACATCACACTGCTGGAATATTGACTTTTCTCTGCTCACACACATGGGCTGTGCTGCTCCTCTCCCTCCAGGCTCTCAAGTCTATACGTGCATTAGCAGCTGAGCCATGAAGGACAGTCAAGTTTGCAGAGTAAAAATCAACAATTCGGTTCTATCACATAAATATTCATATGTGATACTGAGAAGGAAACCATTTTAAAGAGAAACGTTGCTGCATGTGACATCATTGTAGTGGTCAGCAGAGTGCACATATCTGCATGTACAATAGTGTTAGTGTTTGGCAAAAATGGTGTTATGTTAGTATTTTGGATTTACATGTTCAGCCTCAGACAGAAGTACTCAGCCCATACATGTAACATTTGTTTAATTAAGAGATTTTGTGTCCTGGTTTAGAAATGGTACTTCCCAGTTCAGTGCTCCCACTGGCATTCCCTTCCCTCCAGCTGGAAGCCCAAAAGGCAAAGACTGAGATCAGAACAATTCACTGGAAACAGCAATGAGATAAGAAAACAGACAGTACCAGCAGCAATACTAACTGCAAAAGTGTGCAGAGAGAGGGTGATGTACAGGCAAAATGCTCACCAAACCTGGGACAATGAAAAGCAGTGCTGGACAGATCCTCTGCCCCCCACATTTCCCCCAGCCTGAAAGGAATGCCCTTTCTTCTCAGGAGAGACACAGAGAAAGGCCCTTTCCCTGCCCCCAGCAGTGAAGTAAGATGGTATAGAATAACATCAATGTCTGGGCCAGAACCAGGACATCAGCCCATACATTTAATATTTGTTTCATTAAGAGAGTTTGTCACAGTCTGGACTCTTTGAGGAAATCTGATATAACACAGAAGGTATTCATTTCACCCTTAGTTTAATTTTTAACATATCTCGGGGACATAATCACACACTTTTTTTTTTTTTATTCTATACATCTAATCTATGCTAGATTGAGGTTTTCAAACCCAACATGCCATTCAGGTGTGGCAGCCTCAGTGACATTCCAAGGATGACAGTCACACCCCCGGGTAGGTTGAACACTTGAGAAGACAGCCACCTTAGGCATTTAAAGAAGTCACATACCTTTCAGCATAAGGCTTTTTTTATGTTATCATTACACGAAATCTGAAGAGGCAAAACTGATCTTTTAGAAGACCTACAAAGGAATTGCTTGCCTTGAAAGAACTTGAAGAGGAGCATCATGAGATATCTGTGTTCTGCCCTATGTGGCAGGAAATCTGCAGTATATGAGAAAACTGTGGTTTAAACATGTTTCAAAATGGCTTTTTGTAGTCTCTTTGCTAACTCATGCTTTCTTCTTCCCGACACCCCCTGTGAAGGACTATTGTCTCCCATGCAGGAATGTCCTGGGAAGATGTCCTAAGGTGTTCTCATTGGCCCCTTTTAACCCCTTCCTGTTGGTTGTTAACCCCTTCCTGCAACCTGTAATTGGTTACTCTGTGAATCCTCCTAAGCCTATAAATGTAACCCCCCTAACAATAAACTCTCTCTTGCCTCCTCTCTGCGCACTGTGTGCTGTCTCTGTGCCTGCCATGGGGCCATGTGGGGAGGGGAGAGCACCTCTCCCCTCCAGGCTCAGGACCTGAAGAAACCCCTGGCGCTGGAGTCCCCCCCCATCCACTTAAGCCGTTGGAAATGGTTCCTCAGATGGAAATGGAACTAGAACTGGGTGGCCCCACACCACGGGGGGAAAGAGATCCAGAGCCCGTTACTGAAGAGTTCCCCAGGACACACAGCCCAGCTCCATAAATACTTTACATGATTTTACCACTGGAGAAAATGTATAATGAAAGCTGTGACCTCTTCCATCTCTGTAGGTGATCGTCAGGATTTCAGCTACTGACAAGGATGAACTGTCACCCAGAGGGTTCTTCAAATTCTCCCTGGCCACAGAAGACAGCAACTTCTCCCTGATTGAGAACTACGGTACAGTATCCCTTCAATGCCTTTCTCAGTTGCTCCAAGTGGGACACTGGGAGCAGGGGAGAAAAACTGCAGCAATGACCTGTGACTGGTCTGGCTGAGCTAAGTAATATTTATTTTTAAAGGCTTAACATACTGGAAAAAAAAAATTTGTTTGTTGCCAGCCGAGTTTCTCTAAAGGCTGGCTCTGTCTAAGGGGAAGATGTACCACCAGACTGGGAAACTTTAAGGAAAATCTGGCAGAGATTATCACTTAATTAGATGTCATTACTTCTTGCAGATAACACAGCGAATATCACTGTCAAATACGGACAGTTTAATCGTGAACTTGCCAAAATCCACTACCTGCCTGTCATCATCTCAGACAACGGTGTTCCTGAGCTCAGCAGCACAAACACTCTTGTCATCAGTGTCTGCAAGTGCAACGAAAAAGGCAACTTCACTTTCTGTGAGGAAAGAGCTAAACAAGTGGGAGTCAGCATCCAAGCACTGGTGGCCATTTTTATCTGCATTTTCACTATCATTGGTAAGGATCTGACCTGGGTAATGTTCTCTGCATTAAAACTGCATTTCTGAACTGAGATCTACAAAAGCTAACTGTGCCTATAAAATGGCCACAGTGCCAGAAATGCTGTAACTATTTGATTCATCTCACGTGTTCTTCCTCTCTGGTGTGTTGCACAGCTCAGCTACAAAGCTGTTCCCTCCACTGGGCAGGCTGAGTCACTGGAAAGGTTATTGCACATATGCATAATAGACTTGATTTACTGCTGCCAGGCTCACATGCAGCTAGAGAATAGGAAATTTTTGCTGGGCAATAACAATAGGATTCCTGTTTCCAAAGGCTGAACTTGTCTGGAAGCCCTTTAAACAGTACAGTGAACATATACACATAAATATATCTGTTACAAACCAGCAGAGCAGTGCTTATCTGCTGCATTTGAAATCTATCAGAGAAGGCATAGTTCTTTTTCTTTCTTGAAGTACTTTTCAAGTACCACATAAGTAGCATTTGATGCTTGGCATTAAAAGATTTACCAGCTCCAGGCAGTAGGTGATTCAACGAACTTGTGACACCATGTATGTGTGTATGTACTTGTGATTACAGCTCGAGAGTCAGGGATGCAATTCCTGTCCAGACTGAACTTCTTCAGAACATAGTAATCCTACAGCTAAACAGTATTTTTAACTATTCCTTTAAATAATAGATGTTAAAAAAGTCACTTCAGGAAAAAAAAACCACTTCAGTCTTTGTTACATATCTTAAATGCAATTTGTTTCACTGCATTGCCTCTCTATTTACACGTGCTCATTTAAGTTCTCTTTGCAGTACTTGCAATGCTGCTTCTCCTAAGGAAGAGACACAAGAAGGACCTGAGCGGGCTGGGGAGGAGTGTGGCAGAGATCCACGAGCAGCTGGTCAGGTATGACGAGGAAGGTGGTGGGGAAATGGACACCACCAGCTACGACGTGTCCGTGCTCAACTCCGTGCGCAAGAACGGCGTGAAGGCAGAGGCTGCTCCCTCTCCGTATGCACAAGTCCAAAAGCCTCCTGGAACGATAACTTCTGGTGCTGGAGAAATGGAAAGCATGATCGAGGAGAAGAAGAGCGAGGCTGACAACGACAGGGATTTGCTGCCCTACGACACTCTGCACATCTATGGCTACGAGGGGGCCGAGTCCATCGCCGAGTCCCTCAGCTCTCTGCAGTCGGGCTCCTCAGACTCAGACGTCGACTACGACTTCCTCAACGACTGGGGACCCAGGTTTAAAATGTTGGCTGAGCTGTATGGATCAGAACCAAGTGAAGATTTTGTGTATTAAGTTCAAATTAACCATGAGTTTTCTCCCTCCCACCACAAATAGACATCAGGAGACTGTCAGTGGCCACAGGAGAACTCACAGCTCTTCCCTCAAGCCATACTAGGATTTCAAACAGACGTGAGAGAAAGACCTGGCAACAGCAGGGTTAAAAAGACACAGAGACCATGTGTATTAACTTCCCCCAGCACTGCTGTCCTTGCTAACATTCAGTTCTGTCCCCAAAATTGCTTCTCATGGACCTGCTCAAGTCTCCTAGGATTCCCATTGAGGTAGACAATTCTTAAAAAGTGGGCTTTTTCCCCCCTGTTTCTCTTTCATTCCTCTCCTCCTGTAATGTTTCCATCAACACGTATCCAAGGTCACCATCCACTGGGAGAGAGAGGTTCAGTGGTCTTGCTAGGGTATGTTTTAAGCCCCCTGTATCTCCAGCTGGCTGCTTTGCCTGCCCCTTCTGGAACATCTTTATTGATATTCCACACTTATGCTTACCCAGTAGAGGAGAGGAGGAACATATGGTCCATCACTTAATATTAGAAATTATTCCATCATTTTCAGAAAGAGGCATGTTTTCTCCTTCTTTCCATTCTATTAATTATTTTTGTTTTATAGTCTTTGATTACATATACGAGTTATTCAAGATAAAATTAGACAGGATTTTTAGACACACAATCTGGTTTCATCTGTCATTTTTAACAGCCTGATGATGATTTCAGGCACCTTTCTGGCATGCTAGAATCTGCTCTAGCTAACAGCAAAATTGTTTTTTCTCTCTGTAAATAGGATTTAGTGTTATTCCATGGAACATATCCTGCAGGGCAGGAAATGGGGACATCAGGGGAATGTTAAGACTCCAATACTGTACTTTTCCGTCTCTAGATGGAAGCATAGGTCTCTCTGTATTTCCAAAGAGGCCGAATAGGGTTTTTATTCAATGTTATTAATGCAGTTGTATTTTTTCAGGGACAAACAAATGAAGGGCCTCATTACTGTGAATCTGTTGTGATTTTTTCTAAGCGGGTACTGTAAAACCAGTATTTTCCTCCTAGGAAAGTACTGCAGACTCCTAAACCTGAATGCTACACACCCACACTCTCATCTGCATAAGGAACTACCAGTGGAAGGAAGGTTTTGGAGCTGCAGCTTCTCCATCCCTGTGTGTTTAGTGTCTCACCTGAGGAAGAGCCACAGAATGACCAGAATGAAACTTCCCGGGGGGGAAGTTCCCCAGCCAAATACATTTTTTGGAATAAACGGGTCTCTTAGGACAATGGCCTGTCCCTGGCTTGCAGCAACACAGATTCCTGTTGCCTTCAGCAGGAACAGAGCCCTGTACCCAGATACTGCCCTGGGCAGCATCTGTGCTGGAGCTGTAGGTATTAGTTTAGTTGATTTAATTATTTAAATCTGCTAGCTAACCAAATAACACTAGATTTTCTTTTTTTCCTAAACCAGTATAGTGGAACCTCACAACTTTGCTTTTCCCTTTTTCATGTCATCTCTAATTTACACTCCCTTCCCCCCATAATTTTTTCTTGGTGGGAAATAGGAATGCACTATAATATGGTCTCACATTACTCCTAAACTGGATAACTACTGGAAAAAGTTATCCAATAAAATATTTGCCTGGACACTAATGTACAGTCACATCAATTATGCAAGCACTCAAATTTTCAAATATGAGCTAAAAGAAAACTGAGTAGAATTCTGTCCATCAGTCAAATCAGTTTTGGATCCCATCCTTCACCAAAAAAAAGAAGCACATTTTGGGATGACAGCCTTGGTTTTATTTTTCATGTGTTCATTCTCTCTTGCTTAATCCAGCCAACAGTGTATGCTATTGGGGTTCCACATCTTGGGACATTATAAAGAATGCTAACTACTAATACAGTTTAATTTTTTTGTCAGTAATTAAGGTATTGAGTATCAACAGGTAAAGTTAGTTGTTAAATTATGTAGTGCAGTAACTAAAGTACTTTGGTAGGTATCACCCAGATAGTATTACCTGTAATCCTTGTTTTTAAGTATTACCTGTACTCGGTTTTTTTAAAGTTGTTTTTTTTTGGAACCCTGTATGCAGTTCCCTTGTATAAAGATGTAAAGTTCCTTTTTATGTTCCTGTACTGTATTTTTTTTTTTACTACATAAAAGTGAATCTCAAATTTGTATTTTCTGTGCATTAATAAGTTTCACACAGAGGACAATATCAGGTTTTGTGCCACATTGACCTCAACCATAAAAACACTGGTGTTTGTGCTCTAAGGGAACCCAGACTAGCCATAATTACCCCAAAGGACTTTCTGTAAAAGCAGCTTTCTCCCACTCCCTGTACAGCTGGCAGGATTACTCTGGGGGACAAAAAAGCCCCAACTTTCTCACAGCCCAGGATTGTCACACCTCAGCAACAGGAAATAAATTATCCCTAAATCTGCAGCTCCACATAGCACAATTTCTTACCGTTCCTTCTTACTGCAACTAAAGACTGCCCCAACAATTCCCAGGATTATTCTAGCACTTAAAAAAAAAATTACATCAATTTTCCCCAGATACAGCACTTATAATTTACAGAGCCTGGAACAAAGCAAAAAAGTTCAATTCCTTCACTGCTAATTGCCGTAAGCAAACTCCAGATCCAACACACTTCAGCACAAGTTATATTAAAAACACAATAGATGTGCTAATTATGTTATAATGAAATGCATTTTTCCATAGAAAGAATTTGATTAAACAGCTACTCGCAACTTGTAGCAGAGAATCTCATAAAGGTTTTCATTAATCATTTCATTAATATGCGTTTTAATCTCATATCCTTAAAAATATATCATAAATTATTATTTTATTACATTCAGATGCCGAAGTTCATGCCATTTAATAAAGGTTTTTTTACTCTCATCCCATTAGAATTTTCAATGAAACAATGACTTGTGATGAGAATCTTTGATAGGTATCAAGGCAGCCATGAAAACTGTTTGAGTGTGAACACCTGGCCCAGTGCCACGTCCCAGGTAGGTCAGGGGAGCAAAGGCCCCCTGATCAAAGCAAATTTCCACTGTTCAGAGAAAGAAAGAACATGTTCTATCACACATTATCTGATTACAGTCCAGTCTAACTGACACACTGGACACAGGAATTCAACAGCAAATCCAGTGGGAACAGAAGGATCAGTTATAAAAAAGAAATCAAAGCATCTTCTCTGAGTTCTTGTTCTTCAATAAGTGGGTTCTTCCCTTTTCTCCTTTTAGCAAGAAGAGCCTGGAACAGCACCAGGAGGGACATGCCAAGCACAGGAATTGTGCCCCAGCCAGCACTGACTGGAGGGAAAGCCATGTAAAGCCCTGCTGGTTTCTGGAGCTCAGAGTTCAGAGCACAGAACCACCTACGAACATTTATTGTAAATGGTTTCACTGCTAGACTTATGTCACGTGCAGGGGAAATGCTCTGGTGATAGCAAACGTGCTGATGTGCAATCCTATTTGGCTAGAAATAATAGTTATATTTATTTTCATTATATTTCAGGTGGGGCGAGCACAAAAGAAGAAAATTAATATCTTTTTTGACCTATTCTCTCTTTCTACCTAATTTTTTAAATAACCGTTTCAAGTTTGAGAAAGTAAGAAATAAAACTATGGTGGTTTTACCTTCACACACTTCCTGGAATGAAAGATACCACTAAGGTGATATTTTCCCCACTGAAGAAGTTATCACAATCTTACTGTACTACAAGTCATCAAGTCTTACCAGGAAATTAATAAAAATCTGATCAGATCACAGTGGATGATTTAGCTTGAATCTAGCCCTTAGAAAAAGCATGACAGAAAGCAAAACACAAAGACACCCCTTTAGTGTCACCCATCAGAGAAAGACAAAGAAAATAATACCAAAAAACCCTCTTTTATGAGCAATAAACACCCACAGCTCTTTGCTGACCTCTCTCAGCTTCCTGACTTTGTTTCTACCTGACCTGAAGAAAAAGGGAAAAATAGCATTTCCTTCCACTTATCCTTCCACAGTGAGAGGCTGTCCCACCTGCTTTCCCACCTGCTTTCCCACAAGACTCTCTTAATTCATTCCAGTTAACCCCTTCATCAATGCCACAATCAATCAGCAATATCTGCAATTCCTTAATTCCTCATTACAAAGGAACCTTCACTTCAAAGCCAGTGCTCAGGGTGAGGTTACCAGAACGAGAACGAGCCAAGGCAGAGCTCCCCAGGTAAAAACTCCTAAACAGCATAAGCCAAGGAAGGTTTTTCAGGAAGTCAGCAAGACCTGGGCTGCAAATGGTCCCAGAGCTCTTCTGGCAGCCTCGAGAGTTCGAGGCCTGGCCTGCAATGCCCCTACAAACCAGTGCATTCCCAGATGGGAAGGGTCAAAAGGAGTCCCATGTAACCCCCTCTGCTCAGACCCATCAGACCTCCCCCACTGCAGATGTTCCTGGGGACACTGTGCACCCCACAAACTGCCTTAACTGGGGCAGGACAGAGAGCCTCAAACTGAGCCCAAGACCCATCATTTAAAAGTGTCTTAACAACCATCCATGCTTCCCTCTCCCC
>NW_020884971.1:398296-404761 GCF_003945725.1 Corapipo altera | reverse complement strand
AGCATGGGACACTTCATCCCACATCCCTACAGCCGGCACGGGACACTGCCCTCTGTCCGGCGTTCCTGCCGCTGGGACACTTTTCTTTATTCCCTGTCCATGCTGCCTGTCTTGGGACACTTCCCTTCCTCTCGTGTCCCTGCCCTCAGTACCGGCACCATTCCCTGTCCCCCGTGTCCCTGCTCTCTGCACCATTCCCTGTACCCGTGTCCCTGCTCTCCGCACCATTCCCTGTACCCGTGTCCCTGCTCTCCGCACCATTCCCTGTCCCCCGTGTCCTGCTCTCCGCACCATTCCCTGTACCCCGTGTCCTGCTCTCCGCACCATTCCCTGTACCCCGTGTCCCTGCTCTCCGCACCATTCCCTGTACCCCGTGTCCTGCTCTCCGCACCATTCCCTGTCCCCCGTGTCCCTGCTCTCCGCACCATTCCCTGTACCCCGTGTCCCTGCTCTCCGCACCATTCCCTGTCCCCCGTGTCCTGCTCTCCGCACCATTCCCTGTCCCCCGTGTCCCGGGGCGGGGCCGTTCCCTGTATCCCGGCCCGAGGGGCTGCAATAGCCGCCGGTGTCCGCCCGGTGTCGCCCGATGGCAGCGCTGCCCCTGTATCCCGATGGATCCGCGCTGGATCCCCCTCGGATTCCCGCGGGATTCCACCTGGATCCGCTCCGCTGTGTCCCCTCCCACCGGCCCTTGAGCCCCGTTCAGTGACAGCAATAACGCCCAGAGGGCCGTTCCACCCGGGTCACACTTTAACGCTGAATTCTCTGAAGTTCTCAGACTTTTCTTTGCAGGAGCAAAGCCTGGATTTGTAAAGGAAAAGCAGTGCCCTTGTTGGGGCAGCAGTTCTGAAGGGCAGAAAGGGCAGGGACAGAGCTCTGGGGGAAGGATGCCAGTACCAGATGTCTTCTTTACTCAAACGTCGGTCCAGATCAGCCTTCCTGGGCTGCGTTTGCCTTTTGCCAGAAGGAGTCAAACAGCAAGTCCTGCTCTTTTGTCATATGACAACTGCAATCTGCTTCTGGTGACAAAGGGCCAACCCTTCTTTTTTAGAATATTTTCCTTCCAAACCAAACTACAACTACTAAACAGGATTTTCTCAAGCAACACCAAATAATTTTTATTTTCAGTGACTCTTGTAGAATGGTCGTGTTTTGCCTTGCCTTGAATATTTGTGTACGAACACACTCATTATTCACTAGTCACTATTTGTTAATTCTTTCTGTATTATAACTGTGCAGCAAAATTTTCCCAAGTAGCCACAGAAACAAACCAGTACAAGGCACCTTTCAGTGATCACCTAAAAGTTGAAAGTATTCACATAAATCGCTTGTCACACAATCACAGTTTAATAGCTACACGAAAGTCAAAGACTCTTTGCAAGGGGATTCAGTTCAGTATTTGTAATCATAATTCAATCAGACTCCTCTGGACAGATTCCTGAAACTCTGCTGGTCCACCAGCTCTGCCAAGCTCCGTGTGCAGCACAGTGGGAAAAGCAGGCTCTGCCTTTGGGACACAGAACCATCTGCAGGTCACAGGGATGAGCTCCAGCTGGTCAGCCCCAAGAAGGACAGGCAAACACCTAGACCAGGTTCAGATCTGTTTGTAATATTTCATGGGGCTAAGGTTATGATAAAGGTTTATGGCAGGTAAGGGACTGTGCACACAATCTGCCCTGGACAGAAAGCACATCCTGCTAGGATGAGGAAACAGCAGCAGGTGAATTTGTAGGTCAAATACAGGAGAGGGGGAAAACAAGTTCTTTCTCCCTCTTATCCAAAAGTTATGCCATGTACAATAACAAATGTTCTGTAAGTAGAGCCTTCCCAGAGGGACACAGCTTCCCTGTTCCTCAGCTGCAGCTGAGCCACCTCAGCCTGCTCAGCTCTCAGATCTGCTGCCCTGAGGCACAAGGTCCCATCCTGCTCCCTTCTGCTCCTCTGTCCTCCCACAGACACCATGTCCAGTTGCCAGGGCCTGGGGACACATCCCGCTGACCCCACCCTGGCAGGCCTCCCCCTCCTCTAGAGAACCAGGGGCAGTTCACCAGTGCCTGCAGCTGCAAGAGCAAGGATTTCCTCACAAAACCACAGTCCTGGCAGACTGCCAAGCAGGAGTGACAACTTCCAGGCTCCACCCAGGCCAGCAGGTCCTGCACCCCTTGCAGATCATCCCTGGAGCCTCAGCCTGCTCCAAGGGCAGCCAGAGGAAGTTCTTCACACATATGTCTGTGCAGCTGCCTCTGGGATTTGCCTTGCCTTGGTGTAGAGATGAGGAGGGGCCTTCCTGGTTGGGAATTACTGTCTGAACAGGAGGGAGGATGGACAAGATGGATCATATGAGTATGTAACACAGCTGGGGAGACTAAGAAGGTCTCCTCTATCCAGCTGGGTAAGTTATCTGCAACACTCCCAATGTCATTGCTGACTACTCCAGCTCTGGTGTCTGATGAGTTCCCACACCAGGAGTATTTTGCCATGGGACAAGCACAGGCTTTTAACAGTACTGGGCTTGAGAATGACATGAGCTCTGCAGCTGCAGCCAGGTGAGGATCCAGAGCAGCAAAACCCACCACCATTGTGACCAGTGCAGCCCAGACAAGGCTCAGAAACACGTGATGACCATGGCCAGTCCTGCTGCCTCCAGTACTCAGCCAGCACCTGCCAGCAGGAGTAGAAGGCAAGGCCAGCAGGGATCCACTGAGACAGTCAAGCGTGTAAAAGATCTGGCACCAAGGAATACTCCTGGAAAGCTGGCAGGGGGCTGGACACTGGGCAGTCAGAAGTGCCAGGCAGCATGCTGGCAAAAAGATCATTATCTCATTCTGCTGATTTGGCAGTGACCACTTATCACCTGGCTCAGTAATCACACCTTGAGCAGCCTCAGATCTGTCTCTCAGGACGTGCCCAGATCTGGCAAAACTGCTCCTCAAGCCAGGCAGGGCAATCCTTTGGGGTGGGTACAAAGCATTAAATCCTTAGTGAGGAGCCATAAAAGAACACAGCCAGCCTCCTCTGCTTCCTTCAACAGAAGAGCTTTGAGTTAGCTAGAAAAATTAGGAGGTTCTCTTCAATCCTGGTGAACAATCTACATGATTAATTCCTTTCTATAAATAGGCAATTAAGCATTAACCCTAATTAGAACTGGTTTTCTTGGATTTCATCACAACATCTGGATTTCTTTATATGTCAGTGCAAATCCATGGCCAGCAGACAAGGCAGTCTGTGGGCAGAGCTGAGTGATCCATCTGCTGTCACATGTGTTACTTCCAAGGGAAGTGGAAGCACCACAGCACTTTCCAGGAGAAGGATATCTGGCAGAACATTAAATAGTGACCAAATAGACCTATCCAAAGCTGACTGCCTTTGATGTAGACATATTTCAGGAGAAAATTTGTCACTTATAAACAACATGCTCTAATAAAGCCTGTTTGCAAGAGCAGAATTTAGGCTCGTATACCCAGACTTCCCTTTTCATCTCAGGTGCATCCTGTGTAGCCCAGACATTTGCCTTTACACACCAAGTGTTCAAAGTGCAACTCCCTTCTGAAAGGTCCTCTGGCCACTGCCTTCCCCTTCGTGTGCCACAGCAACCACACACATACACACCTCCCCTGGCACCACAGGGGTTAGTGAACATGCACAAAACCATTCTAAATCATGCATATTTTCTACTGTATATGCATTTTAAAGATGAAAGTTTACTACTAGTCATAATTTTACAGCAACTTCCAGCCATAAGATATTTTTGCAAAATATCTATGGAGACATAATTAAGACACCCTCCCCTGCACCTATTTACAACTCTGCATGACATATACACTGTTATTCCCATTGCAGTGAACAGGAAACCTGTAGCATAACCTGCACTGCACAGGTCACTGTGAGCAAGAGTGATGGTAACACAGTTAACAGGGAGTGTTAAAACAAGGTAGTCACATCACATCTGGAAGCTAAAATTACCATGTAATTTTAAAATCTGTGGCATAGCCACAAAGAGTATTGATTGCATGCAGAAAACACTGGTGAGAAATAAAACATAAGTTTTATTTTCATGAGATGCAAAACATAAGAACAACATACCTCATGTGGCTCCATATGGGATGGACAAAGATATTGAGTCAAGGAACTCAAGTTTCAGTGCCTTTCATCTGCCTCTGAGCAAATGTTTATCTTGGCCATTTGTAGTCCTTATGTAATTTAGCTGCCCAAATTACCCTTTCTCAGACCACAGCAATGAACCAACACTCAGCTGGTTTTCTTGTATAAGTAGGATTACATTATTTTAATTTCTACCCACCTCTGATGTTTTCAGCCACAATGTTCCAAGGCCTCTGGTTCCAGTCCTTTACAGCACAGGAAAGGACTTCTGAAACACACTCACGTCTAGTTAATATTTTCTTTGACCATGGAAAGGTCATCCCAAGACAGTTGTGAAGTCCCCAAAGTTGGAGAAGCTTTCCTTCCCATGGCAGAAGCTGCCTGGAGTAACATCCAAGGGATCAGCCTTGGAAGCATTTTCATGTAGAATTTTAACTTAAGAGCTGACACACTTCAAATGAGGCTAAACTGGACTCCACTTGTCAGAGAATAGAAAGTCCATGTGCACAACCAAGGTTCCACACTGTATGTGTTTATGTGGCACATTTGATTTTGATGCTTCTCAAAGGAGCCTGAACTGCATCACTATGAGCAGAACCTACTTCTACTTGTCACTGAAGTGACAGGAGCTGTGGATGCAGAACCTACCAAAAAAAATCACTGTGGCATGTCCCAAAACACAATAACACAGGCACTGCTCACAGGATGCTCCTCTCACAGCCCAGCCTACAGCAGTCAGTATTAAACATGCAGTGCCTCAAAACTCCCTTATTTTGCTGGGAAAGGACAGGCCTTCACACACCAACATTCATATTGCTGTCCCAAATTGGATTCTTTCACCTGATCCACACAGAGTGGAGGTGTTGGATTTATTTACAATTTTTCACAGACAGGGAGATGGGTGGTCCTCACAAAGCCAGCACTTCGGAGGCCAAATACAAAAACAGATGTGTACAGTTCTATTTGGACAAGATTAGCACAGTGAATCTACATCACTCTTGGCAAAGCTGCTCTTGGCTCACCTCTCTGTCAGCTCAGTTTAAAGGTGCAGCACATTCTAGATCCATTGTGCTTGTTCTGTGGGGGGGGTGTCTTTATTTGAGGGTGGGCAGACTCAGGGCTGTGGGTTCCACATTACTGGTCAAAGTCCCTCTAAATCACAGGACTTCAGCTGATTTAGCTAATGAGTAAAACTTGCACCAGCCAAATGCAGTTTTTAGTACCTAACCCAAGGTCTCTTTGTTCATACTGCCTTTTTACTTGTTTTAAAACTATTCTGCGAGACCTTGCCATTTCCCTCTTCTCTGGGTCTTAAGAGTATTTATTGTTCTCTTTTCAGTGATTCATTCTGCAAAATCTTTTCTTTAAAACATTCATCCTCATCCATATGAAGCCCAGTAATGAGCAAATTTTAGTCCAGAATTACTGTATATATTTTATTTTAAATCCCTGGACTAATGGCTGGCAAACCCCTTGAATGAACATTATATCATCTTTACTTATTGTTAGGACCCTGATACATCTATATTAATCCCAAAAGAGATGGGATAGACTGAACTCCAGGGTAGCTAAACTGAGAGCACCAAGTTCTGAACTGAATATCCACCGGTTCTCAGAGAGAGCACAAAACACTGAGCACCTTCAAAGCCCCAGGAAAGCACCTCTGCATTCCCACCCTGGGTGAGAGAGCATTGTTAACGTGCTGCCTTAAGAAACTAAAGTCTTCCTGAGGCTTCCTTGCTCTCTGAACAAAGCCAGGACACCCACAAAGGAGATGCCTGCCTGAGTCATTGTGCAGCACCCAGAGTGTGCAGGAATGGAAGGTTACTGAGCCTCTTTCTTCTCCTCACTGCACTGAACTAGAAATCTTCTCTAGGTCCCTTGTCAGATGAACTGTTCTGAATTCAGATGCAAACTTCTGCCCACCCACATGTGCTAATGCACATTCAGTGGCTGTTTTATTCTCTTAACCCTGAGAGACTTTCCAACACTCCAAATGGAGGGAAAGGTGCTGATTACATCCCTCCTCTGGCAGAGGAGATGAAAGAGGAATCAGCTTCTGACTGTCAGCCCACTGTGATTCTCCTGCCCTCCTCTGAGCACTGCACAACTACTTAATCATGCAGGAATAAGGCTCTTAGTGAAAAAAAACACGTGATTTCACAAAATTCACATATTCAGCTGCCCATTCCTCCACAGGCAGGACAGGCTGCAAAGAGTTTACATGGTCCATAGGCCTCTGGAACATATATATATATATTTATATTATAAATAGAAATGTAGATATAAATATAGATGTAGATATAGATATAGATATAGATATAGATATAGATATAGATATAGATATAGATATAGATATAGATA
>NW_020884971.1:373070-398286 GCF_003945725.1 Corapipo altera | reverse complement strand
AGATATAGATATAGATATAGATATAGATATAGATATAGATATAGATAGATATAGATAGATATAAACAGTTTGAGTGGGGGTCATCCAGAGAAATGGTTTTCACAGCCCTGAGAGCAGATAGTGGGAAGTCAAAAAAAAGAATGTGAGGCATTTCTTCCGAGGCAAATGTAGTTTTAAATTGGTCAGCCCCAAGTTTGTTTTCCCTTCATCCCACCTTCCCAAACCAGGAGCTGTTCCCTCCACCCAGTCCCCCACCACACTCCTTCTCCCTTACACCCCCACCTTTTCCAGAAAAGAGCCCAAGCCTCCCCACCCAAAAACTTTTCCCACCCGCACCTCCCCACAATGAACAGTTCCAATCTAAATTAATAAAATCTGCTTTGTTTTTCTACAATTCTACTTCATATCCCCTAACTCAGAGAGAGACACTTTCTACAGCTGATGATGTGGCAACAAAGCTACAGGGAAATCCAGCCCTCTTTGTCCCCAGGGAATCCCCCAGTGGCAGTGACAGCAGAACCTGCTGTGGAAGAAGAGCATGAATTTGACCTCAAAGAGCAGATCTCTTCAGTGATAATCATCTTTAATGTTCAAATTGACTCATCTTCAACGACAGGACATGACCTAAGCCAATTTGTATACAAACATTATTATCAATTGTCTGCATTTGTCCTCAGCCTCTAATGTCATGTTTCAATATTAAGGTATTTTGCTTAATCCCCTCTCTAGCTGCAGCTTCCCTGGGATTCTGATTTTTCTTATAAGTAATCCTGGTTTTCACATAAAATTGTAGTGGTGTGTGAAAAAATAGTAGATTATTTGCTCAAGTAATTGCTTATTTTTTAATAAAGTCTTCTAAAACATAGGTAATGATTGTGGGGTTATATATATCTCTAAGGAATAAGTAAGATTAGATCACTAGAATTTTTCTTGACTTGGCAAAATACAATAAAGATGTATTATTCATATACTATGTTGTCTTTTGTCTTGGTACACCTTTTTTTCATTAGCAATTAATTCCACTCAACTGCAGGAAGATAATTTTTGTAAACTGATCACTTCAATAAGAATTTCTGGGGGAATTAACTAGGCCTGGCTTTCTGTGCATCATAAAGGTGTACTTTTAACTGCACCTTTTGTAAGCTTCTAAAGTCACATGCAACCCACCCAAATAACAGCAGTGACTCTCTCAGTTCCTGGGTTTCCCTCTCTCTTGTGCCCTTTCATCCAGGCCCTCCGAGAGAAGCACCAAGTGGCTCCCAAATCCAAGGTCATGTAGAGCCTGCCTAAAAGCCACTTCAGGAGAGATGGTCTCTGTAAATAAGTCTCTTCACAGCAGCACTAATCCCTTTCCATAAGTAAAGGAGTGCTCTTTCCCTCACCTCGGAGCTCCTGCCCCACAGCTTGTCTGCACTCATTTAAATGCAGCTGCAAACTGGTCTCTGCCAGGTGTAAGACCTGCACCAAGTCCCTGCTGAGGGGCAACTACAGGGAAATGATAGAAAGAGCACGTACAGAAAACCCTAAGTAAGTGGGACATATTTTCATTTCGTTTTCAGTTCACATTGTCAGATACAAAATGACTTTGAAAGTAGCAGAGAATCAGTGCAATAACAGTGTCCTCAGCGTGGCTTCAGAGCCGCTCCCGGGAGCCCCGGTGACACACCCTGGGGATCACAGCTGAGGCTGCATTCGGCTCCAACCAACCACCACCACAGGCAGGGGCTTAAATAATTCACATCCCTGGTGCTTTTTGCTGAATAAATGATCATTCCATACTTTAAATGTATTGCTTTGACAACGCACTCCAGTAGCTTCCCAGCCTAAAATCTCTGGAAGATTTCGGGTAGAGGAACAATCCCCTGCACAGACAAATGTCCCCAAGGGAGCTGCACTGTCCCTGCTGCACCAGGACTCAGCTCCACGCAAGGAACGAGCATCAGTCAGGGCAATGAGGGCCTTGGTGCTCCTCCAACACACACTGGAGGTTCCCACAGGACTCTGGCAGTGCTTTGTTAGTCCATGTCCCTGCGGCTCAGGGCGACCCAGGAGCAGCAGCCACGGTCCCTCTGCTGCCAGTGGCTCTGCAAGCAACGTCACCTCAACGTGTGAAACATGGGCTAGGGCTTCCCATCTTTTTGTAGCATGCACCACTCTCTTCATACCTTTCCTCTTCCTCAGGGACAGTCTTCCTCTATATTCACAGACAGTTTTTTCATTTTGACTTGACCATCAAGCCATAACATTGATTTTTGTATCAGTACTTTCCAAGCTGGGCACACGTGTGTGTCAGCTGGCATTGGCTTTCACAGTGCCAAGATAGCAGTAAATCCACCAAAGGCAGCAGGTGATCCTAGCTATTTCTAGACAATACTCATGGGAATGTCTGTGCCAATTTAATATGACATTTCAGAGCAGAGTGGAGACATGTCCTTCCATTTTAAAATGTGGTCGCTGAAAACTGGTTGGAAAACTGACATTGCACTACTCTCTGTATTCATTCTCCATTATTAATGTTTGTTGTATTTACAAGAAAAGAAAGGCATTTTCATTGCCAGGAAAGCAAATGCATACGGAACTTACAAATCTACGTGTTCTCTTTTAAACCTTGGGAGTTTAAACCCAGTCTTCCTGGTGTTACAATGTGTTACAATTGCTCCATTGTTATTTATGTCAAAATCTGGTAATAGAGATCATATAGAACCATCACTTATGTATATATGAATAAATATTTTCAGTAGTGAGATTTAATAGCTATATAGTTTTGGTCTTGACTCTCACTTAGTACTAAAATAAAAATGTGTTATCTCCATTTTGGCCAAGATTGACATGCAATGAGTTTATTACATATAAAATACCAAACTCTACCATTGTATAAATTATTTCTTCAGAACCCAACAGGACTTACATTCCCTTGTGCACTAGCTGGCCCTGATCTCTGTTCACACACATTAGCAGTCAAAGCTACAATCCATCACCAGTTCACCACTGGTGTTACTGGTGGAGATATTCCCTAAAAGCTGCCCCAATAGGTACTAGCCCAGCTTCAAACAGGAGCTGTACCTGTTTGAGTTTAAACTATCTATAGGCAGCATGATACAAGGAATAACCAACAGTCAATATGCAGATGAACACCCTCATTTAATTTTTGGAACTTTATTTGGGGAAATACAGTAGTTTTTCATATGTCACTCTAAAACCCCTTACATTTACTTGGGTGGTATCAGCAATACAAATGCCCCAGAATAAGCAAGACTAACCTTCCTAATATATTACAGAGCCTGAATAATTGTGCCTTTTTTTAAAAAAATGTTCTCAGACTCCTTTCCAGTGCCCCTTCCAGTATCCAGAAGCAGAAGCAGCACAGGCTGAGTCTTTTTCCTCTGTAATGATGGTTTGAGCAAAGGTGACTTTCAAAATAAAATAATGGGCTCCTGAATGGTTTTTTGACACAGGTAGGGAATACTGGGAAGTGGTTTAATATTAGCTTGGAAACCAGCTCTTCATACTGTGATTTTACATAGTTTTGCTCCCTCTGCATGCTCGTATCCCTAAACACAGGTAACTACCCGTGGAAAAGACAGGAGCTGTTGACTGAAGGCATCATTCCTGAGCTGTCCCAGCTGTGCATCTCAGCCACTGCCAGGACACCCAGTCTGGGGAAACACTAGGGGAGGGCACAGGGGGAGAAAGCAGAAGGGAGAGGATTTCTGAACACACACACCTCACTTCTTCAGCGCTGGAACATTTTCATTCTAGCCAGACCACCCCTGCACTGCCAAGACCAAAGGTGGTTTAGATGTACAAGAGCCAAAATACAACTAGTGCTAGTGAAGATCATAGAATGAAGGTCATTACTTTCCCTCACAGTTAAGCTTAATCTGTTGGGAAGAGATCCAGGGAAGGCATTGCAATCAAATTCATGCTGCAGCACAGAAATGCAGCAGTAAATGCCATATTTCTGGGGCCTTATACTCCTGATCACATCAGCACTGGATCACATCCTTCCTTCTGATGCTGGGTGATCTGAAAGGAAAAACACAGTCATATGGGACAACAGCTGTTTTATTTCCCCTGAGGCACTTGCTTACATTTTTGTGTAGCAGAACTGAAAAACCAACTGCTGAGTCATATAAGAAAAAAATCTATTTATGTAGCTAAAAAGTCCAGAAATTAAGTGATTTTTTAACAAATCATAACAACAAGGCTCAATTCTTAAGCCTATTAGGGTAAACTGAATACTGCATTTACAGTATTTAACAGATGCTCATTTTGGGACACCTTTTTTTTTTTTTTGTTAGACCTCTGAAACAAATAGGATCAAAGATAATTGGTTAGAATCTGCTCATGGGTGTACTTTAATCTTTAATGACAGCTAGATACTGGTAAGAACTTTAAACAATCTGAATAAAGGAGTCTCTAAAATACTAACCTATTCCAAATAATAAAGTACAAAACATACACTGGAATTAAAAATAAATAAATAAAAGAACAAAAACCAAAAGCCAGACAGTTTTCAAGATGACAACCAAAAAAGTGAAAAACCACCCAAAGAAAATCTAGTTGCTCTTTACTTTCTGCAGCCTCTCTTTGACAGTCAGTACATTTTCAGTTATGATTGGACCAAGTGTGGATCAGCAATAAAGCCATGTTCATTGTCCAGCTTGTGCTCTAAGTAATTAGAGCAGGAGTGGCAGGGACACAATTCAGTGCAGGGTTCGAGTCACTCCGTTGTTTCTATTGGGCTTTTGGTGAAAGTCAATTGTCATTTTAAGTACTAAGGAACAAAAATTGGCTTTCGGAATCACAAGTCACTCCCTTGGGCAGCCTGGGGCTCCCTTCCCCTTCACTTGTTTTCTCTTTTCTCCAGATATTTCATCACCATTCCCCTCACCAGACAGCACCAGTTGTACTGGCTGTCACTCACTCAGACCTGTGCTCAATTCAGAACTGCTCCTCTACCATTTTATCAACAATTTTGAGACTATCTTGCTTTGTCCAAGGGATGTACCAAGGCTGACTAGAAATCTCTGCAGTTCCAGTGCTGCAGCAACTAATCTGAGTTCTTTTGGGCATCTTTTTACTGGTTTGTGCTACACTATTTGCTCTTCCCACTGTATTAAACACCACACACGCCCAGCCCTCAGAGACAAAGCTTTACCCTAAAACCCTGTATAATTTTTGTATTGCAAAACCCTCAAGGTCCATTCCTTTTTCTTTGTTTTGTCTCCAAGCCCACATTCCATTTCTCTGCTAATGAATAGCAAGAGCCACCTCAGTGCCCTGGTTTGCCATCATTTGTCACCGGGCTTCTCTCTCTCAGCAACTGAACTTCCCTGCTCTCAAGGTTTTAAATTAATAGCCAGTTTGCTTATCCTACTGCATATTTACTTCCACAGGGCAAAACTATCAAAAAAGAGAATGTGTTTCACCTTTACTTTGACCATTAATAGTTTATAAAAAAACATGTCTCACTTCAGAATTGGTGCCAGTCTGACCAGACACCAGGAGAAACACAACCTGGAGGGAGCTGATATATTTTTTTTCCATATAAGATCTGCTTGCATTTGAATCATACATTGTGCAATTTCTTTTCTGCCACGGGTTTCTGCATCTCATGGCAATCTCTCTCAGGCAGGAGCCTCCCAGTTACATTAAACTAAGCATTATTTTCAGGGCCTTATTTTGCCCTCCCCTTTGCCAGCACGGTTTCAGTGAAATTGGCTGGGGTTGCACATGGGCTTCATGAGCCTGAAGGTTCATCAGCAAATATTTTGATCCCCAGTCTGCATCTCTTCTTACTGCTGTGAGAAATGCTCAAAGTTCCAGAGAGGAACTTTACCCCTCTGCATATTTATAAATTTTTTATCATCTTCTACAAGTTCTGCAGATGCACAAACACTTCATAAATAAAATAGTATAAAGTGGAGAGACTCTGACTTGTGTATTCACTGGTAAAACACAGAAACCAAAGAATTATAGGGTTTGTACTTTGCCAAGGTGAGCTAAGTATTTCTTGCTAGTACACAATGATTTCAGAAAGATAAAATCAATTTGGGGTCACGGATATTCTTTTTGGGTTGGTGCCATGCTGGCCTTTCCTCATTTGCATTTTTGGTCTGGATTAATAAAAGCCTGGCTGGATTCATGTCCTTGCCTGCACTAACAGCACTGCAGGGCTCCCTTCCCTCCCCAAGGGCTCCCCAGCAAAAGCCTCTTTTAAAAACCCTCCTGAGAGCAAATGACAAAATATTCATATTTGATGGGGTACAAATGGATCTGATCATCCAAAGGCAGGAGTTTTAACACCAAGGGCAACAAGAGGGGACCTACAACTTACAGATTTGTAGTATTCTGACATACAGATTTAGTATTATTACTGCTGTTACCTAATTTTAAATGCTTTTTATTACATAATTCAGTATTTCTTTCTATATATTTCAGTTATGTATCTCCAGAGACATTGATATTATTATTTGTTAGTAATCCATTGGCCATCCTTAATTCTAAATGTCCCCTTAGAATTTATAACAAATTCATACAAGGATTCTTGGAAATAAACAGAGAGACTATATTCACTGTAAGATGCTTTAAGGTCCTTGAAAGTTCAACACAAAATAAATTGCATAATTAACTATAAATTGAATTAAGGAGTCGCAGAATGAGAGGAAAAAGAACACTGAGATATAATTTGCCATTCTACCTCCTTAAAATTTAACTCAATTGGCATTAGGAAGATTGAAACCACAGTCAGACACGGGAGATATAACTGGATTTTCAATAACAATCTTGGACCCTATTTCTTAGGGCATATGTAGAGATTAAAATATATATATATATACATCAGGTAATGACAGCATAACTCTCCATTCTCCTCAAACCTCTGCAAGAGGTGAATAAACAAGAAATTAATTCTGGCCCCAGAGCCTGAGAGTACCTTTTGTTCCACAGAAAAAGACAGTTGTCAACTTTCAAAAGCAGAAAAAGAGCCTCTGAGAATTTGAGCAGGACATAAAATTCCTACAGAATCCTTTTTTGACATAGAAACTATGGGAACAGAATGAAGAGCCCCTTCATTCCAGGTCTCATTTCTTTCCATAGCATGTAAAAGAACATGACTTCTGCCTTTGGGCTTTCATGCTGCTGTAAAATATTTGTTACTGATATGCTTCATCTGTATTAATAATTTTAAATTATTTTTCCTCTTGACAGATTTTATGCCTAAAGAAGTAAAACACTTGATTTAAAACTCTAGAAAATATTGTTCAAATAAACTTACCTGTCCTATAAATGCTAGCTGAAAAAATGTTAGGCGGTAATTTTATGTATTTTTAATTCCACTATTTTCATTAAAATAGCTTTCAGCACAGAGGAATTTCATTTGTTAGCAATTATACAATATGTTCAAAGTCAAAAAATCTTTAGGATCTGGCAAATATCTGTCTGGTTGGTTTTTTCAGAAAATCTGAAATCTCTTCTTTCAAAGGATTCAGTTTATTACATTTCAGAACTCAGGGAGCTGTGAAAGCACGAGGTGCTTCCTATCAAATCCCAGACCCTCTTTTCTTGACCTCTTTTGTTTCCAGCAGCAAGCACAGATTTACTCAGCCTGGTCCATCACACAGTGGGAACTCCCAGCAAGGAATTCCCTCAGCCTGGGTGCGATGAGCTGTCCTGGCACTGGGAATGCCCAGCTCTGCTGGCACTGCTGGGCAAGCCCTGGCCAAGTGACAAGAAGGCAGAAAGATCTGAATCCATTTGGTGATGGGACTCCTGCAGCAGCCAGCACTGAGGAAAATCACTGCTACTTGATTTTCCATACAAAAAACACTTATTAATCAATTTTGCTCATCCTGAGGCATTTTATCCACGACTAATTGTATAATCCAAATGACTGTGATTTCATTGCCACCTTTTCCATAAAGAAAAAGAAGGAAGTGAAAACAGTATCCTCCAAAGCCTTGTTATGAATACACAAAAATTCTCAGTCGAAAGGAGACCTCGTTATAGCAATAGAATTTATTTTGCCTTACAAAAATTGGCTGTCACCAAGAGCCACCACACTGCAGCATCCCTTCAGCTCCAAGAAGCCTGAATGAAGCCACAGGAGATGGAAGTCTGTCACTTCAGCACCGATGGCAGCTTCATAATGAAGTCCCAAGGTTGGGGCAAATGTAAAATCATCCAAGAATAGAACTATCTGTCTTCAGCAAGGGTTCCTTGCTCATTTTCCCTTGTCAGTAAACTGGAAAACACCCACTGTCTACAGCAACTCTGTCCAGTTCTATCCATCAGGAACACCATTCCAAACTTTACCTAATGTACTTTATTTCCACAGGGCACACTCCTCATTCCTACAGATTAGGAAAGAAGTTTCTTGAGAAGGGGCAGAATTCAGACGGGACACCCAGGCCACGAACCACAGAGACAGATATTACCTTGGTCTCCCTTGCTCTGTGATGTTCTAAGTCAAGGTAAACTAAAAGAAATAGATATGAGCAGCAATAATCCTGGATAGTGGCCATCTTTGTTCCAGCTGTCCCAAATGCAGCCCATAAGCAAACTCCAATGTATAAATCATTTATTTGGGGAGAATTTTCTTTAATACAAATTTATTTTATCGAAACAGAAAAGCAGATGCCACAAGAAGAAACCAACAATTATGTAAACTGTCCACAACATCACCCTGCCAGCAGGAACTGCACTGAGTGTGCAAATAACAGTCTGCCCTGAATCCCACACCACATCCAAGTGCCAGTCAGGTGCCATTGAGGAGAAAAAGGGGAACCCCAAAAGCTGAAAAAACACAGAGGAAAAAGGAGTAAAAAACTACCCCATGTCCATATGAATGTGATGCAGATATGGAAATCAGTGGGGTGAGCAAAGTTTGCAACAGTTGGGTCTATTGCAGAGGAGCACACCGAGTACTGGTGAGTGTCCAAAAGGTTTCTGATAACTGGGGTGATGTTTCTGCAGGCTCTGATGGATCATGTGTCCATTGTGTTTTCTGACCCAGAACAAATGTTCTCTGTCTCAGAAGCAGTTGCAACTCCTCCAACAGAAAAAGGATGAGTCTATCACAGAAAGGGCTCTAAAGCCAGTCTGAGAGAGAGATTTCTGCAGATCTGCCAAACCTGAGCAGTTCCCCTGCATCCAAAGTTAGGTACCAAGGCCTCTACATTTCCCACAGTTTGTTTTCAGTCAAACATAAAACCCCAAGGTTTTATGGCAGAACTAAAGTTAATACCAGTATCATGAGCAAATGTAGGGTGCCAATGGGGAAAGATGTCATCACCAAAATTTGCAGAAGGGCTAAACATTAGAAATTCCTGAAATTTAAAGTGGAGAATATATTTTATTACCCTTGAGTGCAGCATTACACATGCACGTGATTCTTCAGATGCAGAATGAGGCCAAGAGGGCACATATCCAAAATCCAACATACAGGAAATCATCTTATCTGCTGCATATGCAGATTCACACCTTCATATCATAGCCAAACAACAAAGAGCCCTGAAATGAAGCCATGCAGTTTCCATGTATTAAATAAAGAATTGCAATGAAAAGGTCTTTCAAGGAGTTGAATGTTCTGAGGAGGTGAAGAAGTGAATCAGAGGATAACTTCTGCAGCAACATCTTAAGGCCTTTTAGGGTACTCGGGTACTACAGTTTTGTCCAGAGGTGCAGATATCCCTGAGCCATGAGGAAACACACCTGTAACATTCCCTAAACCTTGATTTCAATTGCCTTATACTCATGTAATGCTTCCCTGGACTTAAAAAAAAAAGAAAAAATTTTTTAAAAAGGTGATCAATGACAGCAGGAAGCTTTTTACAGAAAGACCAGAGAGTTCACAAGCTTTACATCCACCCCAAAGTCCAGCACAGCCCTGAATCCATCACTACTAAACCAAAGAGAAATTAACAGCTCAGAGCTGTTCCTACGTGAGGGAACTTGCTCTCTGGACTACAAAACCGCCTAAGGAAGCAAAGAAGTCTGGGTACACACTCCACACTCGTGAAGCTCCACCTCCATGTCCCTCACTCACCAGCAGGATCAGCGCGACCACTCTACGAGATCCTGCAGGTCCAGTGTGTGCCCGACAGACAGAAACTGCCAATGGAACGCGGATCCTAAAAAACCCCAAACTGCTGACAGGCCACACCACTGCATTGTTTACCTCAAAAAGCTAATGACACCCTATTCTTACAGGTAAACACACAATTATGGAAGCTCCTCGGCTTTGGTACCGCCTGCAGCCCTGTTTCCTCCCTCTCTAGCACTAGGACATTTGTCATCCACAGTGGGAAACGTTTCCAAGATCCCTGGTAACAAGCAGATCTCACCATTGTAAAGCGCTCTTAGCTAGACTCTAGACTACATCGTTCTCCTATCCCTATCCAGCCCCACGGAGTCCCTGCCTCTGCACTGCCAGCTAATCCCGTCCATCCCCGCGGGTTTGCTCCAGGCAGTCTCTCCCTTTCAGTCCGAGTGCTGGGCTGGACTCGGCTTTCCAGCGCCGTTATCCGCCTACGGCTCCTTTTCCGGGCGGCGAACCCCCCTCAGCACCCCCGAGCCCCGCAGCACCCCCGAGCCCCGCAGCACCCCCGAGCCCCTCAGCACCCCCGAGCCCCGCAGCACCCCCGAGCCCCGCAGCACCCCCGCTCCCGCTCCCGGGGCCCGCACACGGCGGGATGCGCGGCGGGATCGCCCCGGGCCCCCCCGGCATGTGCGGCCCCGAGCCCCCCCGTGCCCGGCCCTGCCCGCCCGGCGGGGGTCACGGCACGGCCCCCCCGGCCCAGCCCCGCTCCGGCCGCGGCGGGCGCAGGGCACGGGCTGGGAGCGCATGGAGAGAGCGGGCACGGCGGCGGGCTGCGGTAAGGAGGGCATGGACACGGACGGGGGCATGGACAGGGATGGGGTGGGGATGGCATGGACAGGCATGGGGGGAACGGGGATGCACAGGGATGGGGGGATGACGGGATAGACTGGGATGGGGGAGGATGGGGATAAACCGGGATGGGGAAAGGCAGAGAATGAATAGGGATAGGGGAAAGACGGGGATGAATCTGGATGGGGGAGGACGAGAATTAAATGGACTGGAGTGAGAAAAGGGGATGCTCTATAGAAAGCAAGGGAATGAACCTGACTGGGGTAAAGGAAAGGGCTGAACACGGGTAGGGTAAGAAAGGAAGGAACAGGACTGGAGTAAGGCAGGGGCTGAACCCAGCTGGAAAAAGGAAGGGAATGAACCGTGCCAGGGAAAGGCAGTAGCCGAGCTGGGGTAAGGAAGGGGTTGAACCGTGCTGGGGTAAAGCAGGAGCCGAGTCGGGTAAGGCAGGAGGAGCCGCGGGAGCTGCGAGGTCCGGCGGGGCTGGTCTCGCACCCCACAGGACCCTGCCCGGCCGCAGAAAGTTTGTTAGTCGGGAACCTCTCCCGAAAAGGGAGAAGCCCCTTCCCCGGTCGTGCCCCAGAGCCGGGGATGGCGGAGCCGCCGGAGGGGCAGGAGCCGGGACACCCCCGTGGCACAGGGACAGGGGACAGGGCTCAGCCCGGGTGCCACAGCCCAGCCCCCGGACAAGGGCTGGGTCACACCCGAGTCACTGCCAGAACTCAGCTTTGCAATGCATCTGCAAAGCAAACGAGCCCATCTTCTAAGAAATCTAAAGATTTCTGTTATTTAGGACACGTTTTACTCATGTGCATTTTGTTGCCTGTAAGTATAAATCTTTCAAGTGCAAGTTATAAATATTAAAGCTGGAATGCATAGGGGGAGTGTTGGTATCAAATTTTAGAATAAATTTATTCCAGCCCAGTTTGACACACACAAACCTGATGCATTTAAGCTGCACTTAAAGAACTTAGGGGAATTATTTGGTAGGTGCCTGTTTCAGGGACTTAAAAACAATAATCAACATATTTATATAACACAGTGTTGTTTATATGTGGAGTTTTGAATCTAAGAGGTATTCACACCGTTTCATGAACTGGAGTGACTCCTGGAGTATGAAGCAATGACTGATTTGGTGTTTCCCCTCTGTTTGAGCTACATCTCAGTGTACACTCAGAATCTGAAACGTGCAATCCTGCCCAGAGAGAGCAGGGAAACATTAACACAGCATGTCTTCAGCTGACATCTGGTTGCAAAAAAACCCCAAACTGCTATGAAGGACTTTTCTCTTATTTTTTCCTTCCCTAGTTCTTTTCTTCCACCTTCCTCTCATCTCTGGAAGCTCCACTGGTATTGGAATAGGCAGTAATTATTCCAATCTTCGTAAGTAATCTCCTTTTCTTATGTTTTTTTATGCTGCTCTAATGGCATGCCTTGCAGTCATGTACAGCTGTAGGAATATAATTTTTAAAAGTCCTCTACCAGATACACATCAACCCATTAAAAAGGAAATAGCTTCCTGACTAAGGAAACAACTGAGTTAACAAAAATGTGCTTAACCTTGTAATATTTATAAAGACAAAATTCACAGAGATTACAGAATTGTCTGAAATTGAGGACCATAAATTTTGTGTCAGGTACAAGTACTTAAATATTTCATTTTTAAAAAAATTAAAATGCTCTTTTTCAGCGTTTTCTCCCATAACAACAGATTAGCACATAGCTGCTAAAACTGATTTACAAATGGAGCACACTGACATCAATCAAAATTTATATCATTTTGGCACCCACTAGTGAAAAAAATGTGGCTAAAAATTACTTCCAGTCACTGAAATAAAACAATTCCTGACATTTGACTTGCTGCTACTCTCCTTTTTATGACTGCCTTTTGTAGTTATTACATGAAGGCTTTTTTAAAAGGAAATACAGCATTGAAGGAGCCAATTATCCTTGTGTCACTGGTCCGATTTTGGCAGAAAACCACGTGAATGCAGGGAAACAGAGTAGCATGTTCAGTGTCTTAGATGGAAGAAATAATGACAAAAATAGACACACACCAATTAAAATCCTCAAGATCCCTCTTGGAGCAAGTGCTGCAGCTCAAGAACAGCCATGTTGTAACTAGACTATGACTTTGTAACCATGTTCAATCAAAGATGCCCAAAATGGATGAGAAAACATAGGATTATGTGTAAGGTTTAAAGAAAGAGTAGACAAGAGGTTCCCTTATTTACTTTGGAGTGTGCATAAAAGAACAACAAAGTGAGAGAGCTACTATCATTCGCATACTAGAAATAATAATATTTTAAATACTTGCTGTCACAACCTACCAACTTGGAGAAATTAGTCAGAGTCAAGACCAGCTTCTATCAACACCAGGTATTTGTAAGATCTACCCCTAAGAAAACTTTGGTAACTGGGAGCAGAGTTTGGTTGCTAAAAGTGAAGACAGTGCAAAACCAAGTCAGTGCCAAGTGTTGTCTCTCAGACTGCCTGGTTACCCTTAAACTCCTCAAAAATCCTGTTAAAATTGGGCTGAAGAGTGAGTGCACAATTAGCAGCTGCTGATTAAAATTGTTCAGCCTCTGGCTACCTACTAGATGACAAACTGGCACCACCTAAGTCATGGAAAACACATAATAGCAGTACAAAAATAACTGCAAAGTGTAAATGCTACATGTGGCAACCTCCTCATTTGTTAGTGATCTGCCTGAAGACTTGGTGAGAAAATACTCATAGTGTGCTTATGTTGTTACAGGTCAATACTCCAAAAATGATGTTGAGAGTAATGTTGGGTTTACATGATGCATACAATGACATTTCATAGCACTTCATTATACGTGTAGCCAGTCTATGTTTAGTTTGGAATTCATACATGAAAACCATTATTTCCTACCCCTTCTCTGATTTCTTGCTCCTTGACCCTTAACTGTGATTTTTCCCTGCCACTCTCCTTCCCACTCCTTCATGGTAGGACAGCTTTTACTGCATTGGCTTCAGGTTATGGAGCTCTGAAACAGAAACGTTACAGCAAACATTTCCAAATGGGTACTTATATCTCTTAAAATTATCTTTTTAGGCTATGTGGTTTTTTTACTTTAGCCTTACTGATACAGTTCATCAGGCCTGACATTCTGGGCCTCTCCACCAGGGCTCTTCTCTCTAATTACTGTAGGGCCCAGACTGTGAAATGTTCTACTGACAAAGAAGATAATACTAACAAAATGCCAGGTAGGCATTAGCCAGGAAAATAACCAAACCAGACTGTGGCCATGGTTCAATTTTATAGTGACCATGGAAAGAGAGTGGAGCTGTCCCAGGCTTTTGGGAGGTACGACAGGAAGGAAGTTTCTCAGTGGACTCCTCAGCTATAGAGAATTCAGGTAAGCCAGGGATTGAACCTGCTTACTCCCCCAACACTGAATTTCCTGAGCAAGAGCAAAGGCTCAGAAGCAGAACTGCAGCTCTTCCTACAATGAGAAGGCCGTGCCTGGAGAATCCTGCTCTTGTCCAGGACAAAGGGGTGAAGTCACAGGAGCAAAGTCCAGGCAGGAATGGACCTCTGTGACTTCAGTCACTGGCAGGCTCAGCATTTAACACAACTTTCTGATCAGAAATAAACTTTGCTGTTGGCTTTGTTTCTTTAGATGTTTGTTTCTGAGAGAAACACAGGATTTTCTTTACAAAGTGTTTCTAGGTTTTGATCAGCTATGTTTGGTTGGTTAAGTCAAATTTATCTCTAGAAAGTACTGACAGTGAGTATAAATCATTATTAATCAGCAGTCATGAACCTCAGTCACTGTTTCAAATACTTGAATGAAGAGGGCCTAAAATTGTCAGATAAATAAAAAGGCAGAAAAATGTTTCTACCCAAACTGCCTTCCTTTCCTTCATATTGGTACCTCCTCCACCTCCTTCCTAGCCCTTCTGGGATTTGTCTCTGAAAGAATTTACAGAGGTAAAAGCAAAAACAGTTATCCAGGTTGCCAATACATATCAGGTATTATAGAAAGATAGTTATTATCCAAACTGTATAGCTATGTATTCAAATATTAAATCTTTATGATAAACCCATTTAACTATATTCACTCTTATATCCAAGAGCACAAGGAATGTCCAGAGATATGTAAAAGGTTCATTTGCATGCCTGAATGAAAAACACCAAAACTAGGAAATATACAGACAGTGCTTTCAAATCCAGCATTAAGATTCCCGTCTTAGAACCTCTGGAGATCCTACAAAATTATTCCAGTGACCAGAGTTCTTTCACAAAATGAGGAAGGAACAGAATCATTCCTACTGTGGCTCTGCTCTGTGCATGAAATCCCACCTGGGATTTCCTACCACAGGGACAGACACCTCCTAAAGGGAAAGGTGAAGGAATGACTATCCTGGAACCAGCAGGCCCTGGAGTGTCCCCTTTGAATGCTGTCCCTGGGGATTTGGGAGAGCTCAGGGAGCAGCAGTGCCAGCCCAGCTGACTGCCAGCTGTGTGTCAGTGGGAGCTGCACTCTGAGACCCCGGGGCAACACTGGAAGGTTGAATAAACTTCTACTCATAAACAAGGAAATCTCTCTGTACACAGCAAGAATAAAACACTCTTTCCATTGTTAGGGAGCCTGTAGGCAAATCCTGTCTTTTTAGCAGAATGATGTCCCAGCTCAGCCAGTCTAATGCAGTTCTCCAGGACAGGAACACAAGCTCCCACTGACCCCCAGCACAACTCCCCAGAACACACCTCACCTTCACCTGCACAGGGGAGAAACTGTGTGGTTTGGGGTCTGTGTAAGTACCTCACAGCAGTTCTCTTGGCTGTCCCAGGTTTGGGACATGCAGAAAGACAAGGTTTCCAGCTTGGGTGTGGCAGCTTTGCTGGGAGCTGGTCTCTGGAGTGAGGACATGATGCCAGGAAGTTTGAGACAGAGGAAATGGCTCTGCACCAAGACTTCTGCACAGCACAGCATCCCCTTGAAAAGTGTCAGTGATCAAAGCACCAGCATCAGCCACCCATCCTCAGTCTCTCTCTTCTCCAACACTGGCAGAAACCATGTGGGTCTGTGACAGCAGGCAGTGAGGGAAACACGCTGTAGTTGCCCCCTCTTTTCTTCAGAGCACAGCAAAGTTTGATCCCCAGAATAATCCGCTCTTTATCTTCATTCACTCTATTTTTTTCTCAGTGTGGATGTTTCCTGACAGTGCTGAAGAGGTTCCCACCTCCCTTTCCTTAAGGGCACACCCCGTGTATCCCTGCAGTTTTCCACATGCACTTCATGTTTTAATGACTGCAGCTGTGCAGAAGGGAAGGATGTTCTCAGGTCTCGAGAACCTCACCTCAGTTCTTTGTTCTTCTCCTCTAATAAGTAATATCCTGCTCAGTATCTTTCTGCCATCAATTTATTTTATGGTGGCTTGAAATCATCTGTTATACCAAGAATAAATTTATCACCTTTTAATTTATTAGGCTGGAATCTGCCTAATAAATGGATTCACTTCCCTTCAAGCCTGACAGTTTCTCATCCTCTTGTTCATACAGGATGTCTCTTGAAAACTCCAAATTGTTCATTTCCACTGTAACTACTGACTTCATGTTTTGTTTGAAGCAGCTTCTCCCAACTCCCACCTCCCAGTTCTGGTTTTTATTTAGTGGAGAGAATAACATATTAGAATTCATTCCTCTGGACCTTCATGGCAAACATACAGAGTCTAGTCCCAGCCTACCCCTATCAAATGAAGAGAAATGATGCTTTAGTTTTTGGATGGGATCCCATCAAGCTGGTACAAACAGCCATACTGAGAAGGGTAGGGGGAGAAATGCTTTAGAGGTGATGATTGCATTGCAACTGTTTGTTCAAGCACTTGAAAGTGCAGTGGATGCACAGATGCCTTTATGCAGAGCATCCTTCAAGGAGAGGTGGACACCTCTGGGAAGCTTACACAGAGTCTCTGTCCTCAGGTGCTTTGAAAACTTGGCCTCCAACTCCGAGCTGGCAGAAGAAAGCAATTGAGCTGGCTTTGACAGCATTTCTGCAAACAGAAATTTTTAGCTCCAAGACTTAATACATATCTTCCTAGGACTTCCTGAAACACCTCAGACTTTTTTAAAAATTACCTCATATGACATTGTGACCCCTACAGTCTTCAAGGACCTGTGTGAAGATAATTTGCTGAAGGACATTCCAGCCAAAGCCCCATGATTGCTCTCTACTCTTAATGTAAATAGTGGTTTTATGATTTTTTTTTCTGTGGGCTCTTTAGTTCTAAGTTCCTTATCTTTTAGTTGCTGGGTTTAGCTGCAAATATGTTAATTCCTTCATTCCTCTCCCTAAAATGAGGATTTGTCTTTCAGCAATTGTTTTTTTCTTTATTAGCAAATAATCTTTCTTAGTTTTGTGGTTCAACAGAAGCAGCTCTGCAAGCATCTGATCTTTACAGGTTTTCAGCATCAGAGCTTTATTTTTAATTAGTTGCAAATTTGCAACAAACTTAAAAAACCCAGCTAAGAGTGAAGCTTTGTCATGCTGGATACTGCACAAAGTAACTGGCCTTGTCCTTCCACATTACAGGTGTCCAGATAAAACAAAAGGAGGGAAGAGAAAAATATTTTGGCAGAAATATTAACTGCTTTGTATTACATGGAAATATAAGGAGAAAGTCTGGCTCTCCTAGATTGGTATCTGTCCATTATCTGGCACTGACTCTTGTTAACAAGAGAGGAATACTCCGAAGTTACACTTCAATTTTCAGCTTCCACTCACTTAAGAGCAGTATGGTTTTTATGGTTAGATGACAAATCCACTTACTGAGGAACTGTAATATTTTTTATATTTGGATGACAAATACAGGGGTGTCTCCCTTCCACTAGGGAAGGGATTTTTACAGCAAGGACTCAGGGTCTCCAAGAAAGGAGCTTTACAAAAGAGATCACAGGTCCTCTATGGGAGAGAGTAACACAGCACATGGCAGAGCAACCAGCAGACTGTGAGGACAGTTGGAAGACCAGTTCTTACTATGACCACCTCATTTTGAATTTTGCTTCTAATCCACACTTAACCATCACTTCTTGTTTGCAGAAGTCAGTATTTTGTGCTAAATGCTCCCTGTTTGTTGTTATTTACCAAGTTACACTCTGTGCTTGAGGTAGACTGGCCATTTTCACCCTCCAAACACCCACAGTGTGCAAGTCATTGGCCCAAATCTACTGGCAAGAAGTACAAGCTTTATTTAAAAAGATGGTCACAGAAGGCCCAACAGAGAAGAGTGGAGTTTCTAGATAGTTGTAAACCATATTTCCTTGTTTCTCCTTAATGAATTGCCCTGAAATCTGCCTCTCCCAATGCAGTGATTATGCAATGAGACCCTCACTCCCTGCCCAGCAAAGAAATATTAAAACCCTCCTGCACTGAACAGACAATAAAGCTCTGAAAGGAAAATTAGCACTGCTGGTTTATTGCAGCTGCATGTTGACAAGTAATATCCAGTCATTTGATGTTGTAATTCCAGCTCTGCCTGAGAGGCACACCGGGAAGGACGGGAATCAAAAGTATTTCTGGTTTGGCCTGAACTTGGTGCTGGAGGAGGAACACACACCCTGCAAACAGGAGCAAAAAGAGTAGCTGTTTGGGAAGCCTTTTGTACATCATTGGAAGAGTATTTTAACTACACTAATCACAGTCCTCATAGTAAATATATTCCTCGTGTTTGTGGAACCAGATGTTCCTTTAGAAAGAAAATGGGACATCCAATAAGAGACTGAAAATGCAGTCACAGCACACTCATGCTCTGGTGTGTGGGCTGTGCTCTGAGCATCAGCCCCAGTTAGAAATGTCCCAATGTTTAGAGGGAGCACAAAATCAGAATACTACCAACAAAGACTTTTTACATACATAGACACTTTTTAAAAAATGCTTTCCTTTTATAACAGCACAATCCTAAACGGAAACTGTACTTTCGCCACTTGATCCTATAAGCCAGCCTGAAGGATGTCTAAAAACCTGACAGATGCCTAAAATAAGGAAAATCAAAAAAAAACAAACAAACAAAAAAACCCACTAATTTCACATTTCTGTGCTTCTGATTAAAGAAAATATTTCTATTGAAGGAAGCAATCTGTAAATTGGAAATTTTCCCAAAGTGGGAGGCATAATATGATGCATCTGTAGAGGTAGAAATAACAACTTTTTTCCCAGATTTTCAAGCATGCAAAATTATGATTCCCAAGGACCACATGTTAAAATGCAGGGTTAAAGGCAGTGTCAAGGTATGTAATAAGATTGAAATGACATCCTGTGTCTGTCCCCCGATTTAAGGTTATTTTAACTTTCTCTAGCTGCCATCAATGTAAAAATACTAAGGAATTGATGAGTACAAGGAGCCACCGGAGAGATGAGAATCTGTCTTCCTTATATTGTGTTTTGCACAGGTTTCTGTGTCATCCTCAGATAAATCACAGCAGCAGAGCAGAGCCCTAGACACCAACCCCACATGTACCATGTGTTGTTTACTCTCTTGCCAAGCTCCAGGGCTGTTAAATCACCTCCATGTCACTGGAAGATCCTTCTTCACCACCACTGATTTTCCACAGTTGGCTCAGAGGTTTCAAAGCCAGGCTCCAGGCAAGAATGAGGACTTGGGATTTTTAGAAAGTGGAAAGGGTTACGCAGCAGAGCCCAGTTCCTGCTGGTGGGACATCAGAGCATTATCACTCAGTGGTGGAGGCAAGAAGTGTGTCCTCAGTTTAACAGATATACAATTCAGAGGTCATGTGACTAAAAAAAAATGGTATTACTAACATAGGAAAACTCTCTGTAAACCGTTAGCTGTATTTTATAATGAAGGTTAATTTTCAGACTGTGGATTAATTTTATACATCACATTTATATAATATTGCACCTTAACCTAAATTTTATATGATCGTTTTTATTGTTCTTAAATCACCAATTTTCACTTCAAAATTCATTCAGATGTGTGCTGAATAAGAATACAAACCCTAATAGCCATTAGCACACCATCACTTGTCCCAAGTGCTCTGTTTGGGAACACGTGGGGTTAGAACCAGAGAGTGCTTCTCTGGAGGCTTTGTCACCTCCCTCTCACCCAGAGTAAAAACGGTTTCAAATCACTTTTGCTTTTAAAACACACTTTGAGGATAAAATACTTTATGGTAGCATCTACTGAGAGAGAAACATTACCTTGGAAAGCAAAGCATTTTCTCACAAATGAAACTCTCAGGATCAAAGGAATTTTCACTGCATAGAACTGAAACATTATTTGCTCAGTCTGTGACACCTCCATCTCTACCTGCTGTTTGTTCCTGAGTTTCTTCCTCAAAAGATCATTGACATATCTTCGTGGGGTTTGGGAGTTATTTTACAGCTCCTTTTGAGAACAGATGGATGATTTGTGTCATCTGGCTTCACAAAAGACATCATTTGCTCTTGCTACACCTGGGAAATATAGTTGGGATAGGTTTGCACACTCTCCTCTTAACCATTGTTGTACCCACTGCTTCTCAGTCCACAGAAAATTGGATCTGCCCATATAATGTTTTACAGCTCACAATCTTAATGGTTCCCTCTGAAGATAATAAACGTCACTGTGGTGTCCTGGTGTTTTCATACAGTCCATATCCAGAGGGACTTCCCCAGTTCCACAAGTAGCAGGGGAAAAAACCACAGTATTACCTCCTGCATGAGAGGGGTGTTCAGCCTGAAGTGACCTTCAAAGTAGAGCCAGTAAGTGGTGAAAAGTAAAACAGGAACTTTATGTTGGAGGAACTGTGCAGAAAGATAAAAGGAACTACACTATCAAAGGACAAGGCAAAATTACTCCTTTTGCCCCTCTCTAGGCAGAGATGAGTGATCCAGTTTCTACTCAGCCCCCCAAAATCAACAGTAGTCCTGGGAATTGGCTTCCATCATTCAACAGAGGAGCCAGTAAAACATTGGGTTCCATGCAGAGCTGTAGACACTCTATATAGGATTTCATGTCTCTGCAAACCAAACCTGTTTATGCCCCTACAAATTTCCCAAGGCTTTATTCAGAGTATTCAAAAAAAAATCCTTGCCCACTCTATCAGACTCAGTTCCTACCCTTAACTGTCAAACTGGAAACGGATTTTGAGATAATTATACTTAGAGCTAAGAAGCCCTTAATCCAGTCCTTCAGGTTTATGCAAGATAACGGATCTCTTTTTTTTCCTCTCATTTGCCCATTTTGTGTGTTAAACTGGGGCAAAGATGGATTGTTAAGATGGATGTTAAATTTGGATGTTAAAGCATGTGAGGCAGCCAGCAGGCTCAGAGGCACAGCACTCCTGTGATTTCTTTGTTGTCCTTCACCTACACCTCGTCTGTCTGGAGCTTAAATGACGAGCAACAACGAGATAGGAAATGTTTGTTTCAGTCTGAGGCTCTTTTCATGTCTGACAAAGAAAAGAGAGCGTTGTCATCCACCCAGGGCTTTCAGATGCAGGAAGATTGACTTTCAGGAGACGTGGCTTTGTTGCTCAGGAAGTAATTGCCTGTTACCCAGTCATCTATTGTTTCTCCTCCTTTCAGATGAACTGAGCACTCTGCTGTGTCAAACAGAAGTGCAGTGTGGTGGCAGACTCTGCCTCTCACACTGCTGTGCTGTCACTACAAGGGGGGCTGTGGCAGAGACCACATGTCCAACAAACTCACAGTGCTCAAGTGAGTTACCCTTCACTTCCCTAAATCCGGACACGACATCCTATCAGTGCAAATCCATTTGCTCACCAAACCAATATTTGTAGCAATTATACTGTTTTGAACATTAGATTTGATCTGGTTTTGCTCTTGCAAGAACCTGGCTACTTAGAGGTTTATTTTTTCATACGTCTAAGTCATTTTTGCTGCGTGCTGATTTCAAGGAGAATAGGTGGTTCAGGCAGCAGTGGTGATGGAAGATTTGGTAAAACTCAGGATGCATTAAGCTAGTGTATTAAGAAGGCTACTGCCCTGAAATGCCAGCTGAGTGGGGAGAGGGGAAAAAGCCTCAGAAATTCAGTTGCCATTGGCATAAACAATTAGACACTGGCAGCTCTGCGGAGCAGGGGCTGCTGGCTGGGCACTGCATCTGGAGGTGTTAATGTGAATAATCACCCTGCCAGCTGATTGAAGTCTTGCTCAGGCAGGGGAAAGGGAAGAATTACTGTCAGGTCAGGGATATCCAGTGCATTTAAAGGTACTTTTTATAAGCAGTGGAGACAATTTTGGCCAATTGTTTTAGGTCCAGACATGTTGCAAAGGAGTCTAAAGATGTGTTTGGAGATTTCAATGAACACAAGTGTGTTGTGTTCTCAGCAGCTGCTGTTTACTACCAAATTTTGTTATCTAACATTCTCAAAATATTCAATTCCTACTTTGGGCTTCTTGTGTTTATGTGTTCATGTCAGTCTACAGTTTTAACCTTGAAACTCTCCTTTTAACATGCTCATTTTGTAACCAGCAAAATCTGAGGACAATTACTTTTAGACCTCAATTCTACCCCCACAAAAGGATTTATCACACCCTGCTGGCACTAATTAGTTGCCAGAAACACTTGGAGAATTGGTGATTATAGTTAACACAGCATTGTACCCAGAATTTAGTCTCAGTTTTGTAAGAGGACCAGAAGGTAAAACAGGGAGAGTAGAACGACACCTCCGCTAAGACACTTCAGAGGAAAGTAAACCAAAAATGAGGTTCAGGAGCGAGCCCAGTGCACTCCATCCTCGAATGGGCATTCAGAATCATGGAGGTAAAAATCCAGAGTAAAACCCTCTGAAATATGCCCAGTGCAGGCAGCAGGCCCTAACAAGCACCCCTGCATGGAACCACCTCCCAGGATCCACAGTGCATTTCAAACCCTCACACAACACCAGCACCCTGCAGAACTGATCACAGGCCATTAAATAGAGAAGGATTCTTCTGTTTTAGAAGGGTCAGATCCATGGAGCACAAATGATTAAGAGCTTTTGATTGAGAATTCAGAAGGGCTACAGTGAAAATGCATAGGAGGACACATAAAACCTGAATTTAGGCGGGACCTCGGCTTCTTACACTCTTAATTCCTAATCTAATCAGTAGAGATTACAGCTGAACACGGGGCTTGGTGTTTTCCTCTGAGAAAACATACTGGGTGTGGCTGTGGAAGGTTTAATGGGGACACATCAGTTTTGATGAGCTTGCACTTTGCCAGGATCCCATGAAAACATTTAATGAATTTGTTTTGCATATTGTTGGGCTGGATGGAGCTTGGAGCAACCTGGGCTAGTGGAAGGTATTCCTGCCCATGGCAGGGTGTGGAATGAGACGAGTTTTAAGGTCCTTTCCAACCTAAACCATTCTGTGATTCTGTGATTCTATGTCTGCATTATGTTCTCTGTAAAACTGTGCATAAAGTAGTAACACACTTCTTAATATATGTAAAAATATATTTTTTAGTAAATGCAAAGCTGTCATTTCAGTGCTGGTAAGAAAAAACTACGACGACGACAGCTGACAAAATAGAGGCAAATGCTTTGAACAAGTTACAGTAGTTAAGAGTTCAAAACACAAACCCAACAGACCACTTGCAATGGTTACAGATGTGCACAGAGCTCAGGAATTGCCTAGAGGGAAAATCATTATTTTTCAGTGAAACTACTGATGATCTTCAGTCTTCACAGACTGAGACTTCACAAATGAACCTGAGAGCTGAGTGTCATCCAGAGAGCACCAGCATCTGTCCCTGCACAGGCACAGAATCATTTCAGCCCAGGTGGTGCCAACGCACCTCCTTCTGAGCGGGTCTGGCTGACATACAGCAAGGCCTGTTAAAGGTCAGCAACCCCAGAAAACCTGCCCAGAATCACTGCAGTGATTCCTTCAATCCCAGACTTTCCAGAACAGCACTGCTGCCCAGGGATACAGGGCAGGGGCAGAGGTGGTGGAATTCCAAAGCTGACAGACAGGTTCCCACAGGCAGTTGTACTCACGTCAGGAAGTCATGGCTGTGGCTAAGTGAGCACATAAAAAAAGTGTTTCTGCATAAAAACACCCACCATTATGACTAATCTACAGGTTACATTATACAATGTGTATAAGGGGGTGTGTACATATAGAAATTTTTATGTATCTTATTTATTAAGATACATCTGTGTGTATGTATTTATCTGTGTGCAGGATAGAGACACCGCACTGGAATCATTTATTTGTCTTATTTCTGACTGTCTGCTTTTGTGATTCTGACATCTAATCATTTAGTCCATAGTTTAGAAAGTACCTTGGTTCATTCAGACTATTTCAGTCTGATCATCTCAGAATTTCCTGGCAGGACCCAAGCACATTGTGCTGCCCACTGAGGGCAACAGTCCTCTTAAATTACCTCACCCTTGAGCCACAAAGCATGAATGAAAATATCAGGGGTTTATGTATTAATTACCATTTTTCTTTCTTGTCTTAAATTTGTTACATTTACTTTACAGTTCATGACTAATCAATTCAGAAATTTAATTGTCTTTTAATTTTCACCAAAAAAAGCTTCATCTACTTCATATGAAACCCACACAGAATAAAAACCAGGTAGCAAGAAGGAAATGTAGTTCCATTATTGCATGTTTTTCTGTTCGGTCATTATCAGTAGACATCTTCAAAGCTTGTCTCAACCATATAACCTATCCATTACTTTGTGTGTCCTTGGACAACTTGCCATGCTGCTTAAAAAACTGATTAAAAATGCAAATAGATCTATGGCATAAGATTGTTGTTTACTTAATCTGATGTTTTCAGAGACATGGGAATTGTCACCTTTCTTTTGACTGAAAAGGATTATATATATATATAAAAGCAGGAATATACATTTTTTTTAAGAAACTTACTTGTATATTATTATTTCAAAATGTAAGAACCTTTTGATAAGTGGCTTTAAGTCACTTTAAACTGATGCAATATTTTCTAAGTCCCAGTGCTGCTGGTCAGCAGTGGCCTCCCTGGTCTGTGTATGTCTGACTGCACATGCCTGAGGTGCATTAGGGCCTTTTACTGCCTGGAGTTATGGTGAATTAACTGGGAAGGAGCAGGAAAAAGCAGCTGTTGTTTAGGGGTTTTTTATACCCAAACAAAAGTCCAAATTTCTGCCACAAAATATGGTATTTCTTGACTAGAAATGCCTCAGTGGATGCTAAGCAAATGTTTTGAAATTAATTTCCATTGGGCTGGAGGTTTATAATTCTTATAAAAAATCATAGTGTACAATGGTGCATAGATAGTTAAAATTGCCATTTTTATTGTGTTACAAACAAGTAATTCAGCATTAAAAAAATATAGCAGAATAAAGGCATGTCCT
>NW_020884971.1:336254-368070 GCF_003945725.1 Corapipo altera | reverse complement strand
GAAGGGAAGGGAAGGGAAGGGAAGGGAAGGGAAGGGAAGGGAAGGGAAGGGAAGGGAAGGGAAGGGAAGGGAAAAAAGTTGAAACTTGGGTCCTCAAAATGAACATCCACAGTGTCTATTAAGAGTAAGAGGGACCTCCCAGTGAGGCTCTATCCCAGGAAAGATTTCCATCATATGTTTAGCATATTGCTACAAGATGGAAAATCTCTGTGCTATTGCCACAAGCCAGTCTGGCAGGAAGAGCTCGAACAAGTGGAGGATGAAACAAGAAGAATGTGGGAGAAGGGAATCTTTTTTCTTTTTTAGCACCCCACACATCCGGCTTCCCAAGCATGGCATTATGGGAATATAATTAAAATAGCAGTCCCAGTCAGTATGTTGAGCTCTGATATTCCTAAAAGGCTGTTTTTTGCATCCCAGTAATCAACAACAGCCTGACAAGATATATTTGTGCCTTCAGAGAGAAGATTCCTACACAGCTCACAGGATGTGCTTGCCAACAGATGATGTGCACACACACACACACACAAACACACACACACACACACAAACACAGCTCTGTGCCTTAATGGAGAAAAAAAATAAAGTATATAAATTCCATAGTGCAGGATAAGCCCCTGGAATTTAGTTAATTTTCACCCTGCATAGCTGCCTTTTCTTTCAGAGACAAAAGAGTTACAACCTTAGCCTAATCTGAGAGCTTAATTTCAGCTCTTAGGAAGCAAAACCCTGAATTTAAAAGTATTGCATTTAATGTTCAGCTACCGTGAAATTCAGTCTAATGGGCAAGAACATGATCTATTTAAAGTGCATTGCAAGTGTGAATATATTTGCCTATTCCTTTTTGTATCAGTCAACCAGAATCACAACATGACAAAAACACATTCTTGTTTCTTTCTTCCTCTCTCCTTCTACCACTTTATCTTCCTTGTTCTCTCCTCTCTTGGCTGAGGGCGATTTTTGGCTGTTAAATCCTCTTGGATCAGAAGTAGAACCACTGGTAAGACTCAACAAAAGCATTGTACTGCTTGTACCCAGGAAAAGCTGCCCTGAGAAGCAATGCATGGATTTGTTCCAGTTGAGGAAAAAAGCTACTATTTCCCTTGCTCTGAGAGGAAATCAAATGTATAATCTTTGCTCAAGGCTTAACCATATATTTCTTAGAAAATACAGAAAACATATTTGGAAAAACAGTGTTGAGTTGTATCACTTAAGATGTACTTGCCTTCATCTACTCTTTTTCCAGTCCTCTAGCCAATCATTTAGTTTGAGGGTTTTTAAGGCTGTTTTATCTATCTAGAAACTGTCCTGACACCATGAGGAAGTTATGTGAAAGAGTAGAATTCTGCTTCAGATTTAATCACACATTTTCATGGGCACCAAGGAACTTGCCCCACTGAAGCCAAAGACAATCATAACCTGTGTAATCATTGCTCCCCGTTCCAAGGGTTACCACTGGAGGCTTTCAGAACAAAGAAATTGTCTTTTATGTCACTTGGTACTTCTCATCTGATTATTAAAGTAATTAAACACTGCACAAAAACTTAACTCTGCCATGAAGATTTTACTAAAACTCACATTGACAGGAGGTTTCTCTTTGTTCCAAGAGCTGTATCCCACAGATCTCCTCTCTAGTAATCAATCCACTTGGATTGATGACTCCCATCACTCTCTAGGCAGCTTTATGTAAAGTCACAGATATAATCCTGCCTCTGGCAAGTCCCCTCTAGGTAATCCTGCCTAGAGTCAGCCAGGACAGCAACATAACCATAGGAGTAACTATAAACACTATCCAGACTTGGATTTTTTTGGACAGCTCTTGTCAGAATAGCAGATTGCAGGAGAGGCAAGGTACTGTTATTTACACACCTATTCCATCAATGTAACAGCTTGAAATATTTAAGATTGTAACATTCATTATAATGGCTGCATTTTTTGTTTCCATTCATTCCATTAGATGCACTTTTAAAGTTATTCCAACTGAAGAAAAGGAATGTGCAATTTGACAATCCTCTCATAGATTTGTGTCCCAGCCTCTCCCAGTCCCTGCAAACAGACTGAGGGCAGGCACAGGGACCCTCTGCCAGGTTTGTGTACCCAGGGGTCAGGCAGGCAGGGACTCAGGAAGGGGATTCCACAGAGGTCAAACCTGCCCTGTGTGTGCATCCAGGCTCTCCTTTACTCCCCAAATGGGAGATGGAGAATGCAGGGATTGCCAAAATAAGATCCAAAGTGAAGATCCAAAATGGGTGAATACTCTAAATCTGTGTGATACTGCTATGGACCACTGGAATACATGGGAAACATGGTTTTAAGCAATCGTAAGGAAACAGAAATGGAAGGCTTGTCAGAGGCACAGTCTGACAGGAAAGAATGAAACTCAAGAGCCTCAGACTGTCCTGTGTCTGCCAACCTCCTCCTGAGTCATTTCAGCCTCCTTTAACATCACTTCTTCACCTCGAAATGAAAGTAACTGTACTTGTCAGCTTTGAAAATTGCTTTATTAGAGGCACTCAGGACACGCTTGAAGCAACAAAATGATATTGCTTATATTCCTTATAATATAAGATTGTCTATTAGGAAAAGCACTAAGGATCCCAAAAAGGATAAAGGGAGGAGAGTGAAAGGGAAAAAACCATCATCATCCAATTTAGGGGCAGCTTAGTAAATCAGTTCTTATAATCTTGATGACTAATTCAAAGTTCTTAAGACATCAAATTATTTGTTGTAATGATATTTTAAAAAATCTCTGTAGCTCTGAATTCAGTGCTGCTTGTTAGTCTTATTTCTTCATTACTTGCTCAGTCACAAGGAGATGCTTTGACCTTCAGAGAGGTTTCAGTTCTTTGGAGCATTCATGGAGTCTGTCAGTGTTTAGTAGGAGAATTTAGCTTGGTGTCAAAGTCACTGTCAGCTCTTCCTCTGCTACAACAAAATGCACCCAAACGAAAATGCTGTTGCTGGGCTTGTTACAAATTTCATATATTACCTAAGTCTGGATTAACAAAACTAACAACAGCAATACCCTCTTCTCTTACAACTTTTACTTATCCTTTCTAAGGATAAATTTGGAAGGCTGCTTCTTCCAGTACTGCTGTGTTTATTCAGTATGTTTTTCCTCTTATCTTTGTTGGCATTAAGTTTTATTTAATGTACATTGCAGTGCCTGCTGAGTGTCACTATGTGTTAATCTTGCCTGATATAGAGAATCCTGCTGAAGCATTCCCAGCTCCTGAAAGCAGACATGAACAATGGCCATAACTGCAATAGCCCCCAAGTAATTGTTAATTAGAGCAGAACTTTTATCCATGTTGTGCATCTCTAATTTGACAACTTTTATTTTCATAAGCATCTAGCTAAAAAGAATAAAGGGTTTAGAAAATAACAACTAAGCACAGAATTGTGGCCCACAGTAAATGTGAAATGAAAGCCTGGCCCCTTTCGCTCCCAGCTGGAGACTCCAACAATAACTAATGGAAATGAGGAACCTTAAAAAAGGACTATCAAGCACAGACACCAATGCCAGGTCCTCCAGCAATGGAACAGTCATTCTGCTGATGATCTGTGAACTAAGAAAATGCTCAATTCTGCTGAATACAGCTATTTCCAAGGTAGAGGTAATGACAGTAAATTATCTGACAGGATATAAAGAATGACCAGCTCAGTTTCATGGTGAGAAATGATCAGTGGTACTCTTATATTTTGAAATATATTAACGTATTTCTGTGAATATTTTTACAGGAAGAGAAGCCAAGGTTTAAAAGGGAAGTTTCTATCAAGGCAGCTGCCAAAGGCTGTTCCATAAACCCTCAAACACAGACAAGGAGCTCTTCTAGTTAAAAGAGTTACCTTGATGTGCCTTTTCCTTCCCCTGTTATATGAAGTCTATGAATTTCAGAAAAAGCTATTTTGAAACATTTCAGTAATTTTTATTTTAACACTTCTATAATATAAACTTCCAAAACAACAAGAGAGGCCCATCAGTGAAGCAAAATACCCTCCTGCAATGTAAATAGGTAAAAGCATGACAGTTTTAGAATATGCATCTCCTAGATTTGAAAATTTTGTAGGAATTAAATCAAGAATGCAACTACAGTGTGTAAACTGTGCACACAAGCCCCTTCCTGAACTGAGCCCAACTTCTTTGTCCAGTCTCTTTATAAACAAAGAGCAGAATGCAGTTTTTGGCACATTGGCTTTATGAAATGTGAGTTAGTGGAAATTGAGAATGAGAGGAAAAATACAAAGAGAATAGAAAACAGTCAGCAGGGCCAGGGGGCATAAAGGCTCCTTGAAATCCTAAATTCAAATTTACTTGAGTCATAACTGAAATAATGTGGTTTGTTCTATCTCAGTGGAGAACAGAAGAAACTTGTTGCTATCACTACACTGCAAGAGAATGTTTATACCTCCTAGGCTTGAGAGAATAATGACAAATAAATGCAGATTATATTTAAATACATAAGCAGGGTAGGAGGAAAATATAGGTAGTGGTAGACAGTAAAATACTCCTATCTATCTAACTGAGCATCACTGGTGAACCTTGCACAAAACAGTAATTCACAGAACTAGGAAATGGTGTTTATAAACAAAAGAAACCCTGATGACGCTCTCTCTGAGGAGAGAAGGAGAAGTAATCACCTCAATCCTGCTGCCTGGGAGAGACAGAGAAATGCACAAAGCAGGGAATGGGAAAGACTAAAGAGTTCTGGGTCTGACTTAAATAATGCTCCTGCCTAATGCACTGATTCCTTCCCAAACTCTGGAACAGGCACTGTCCTAACTTTTAGGGGGGAAAAGATTCTTTGCTGCAAATTAAAGCATCCTTTTAATTCAGTTACAGGGATAGCCTTTGTTTCCCATGGATTCAGTTGTCTGGCCCAGGAGTGCTGGATTAAAGTGGAATTCCTGCTGTCCAAGGGTTGGATCTGCTCGGTGTCCCTGGGTGAGCCCTGTCACCACATCATGGCTCTCCCACCTCCTATCAGTGCAGTTGTTTGTGCGTCTTGCTCTGGGAACCAGGCCTGGGGACCAACCCTGTGTCTGCCCCGGGTCCCAATCCTGCTTCCAGAATAAAACAGTTGTGGGAAAGGTGTTTATTCCCACCGTGGCCATAGGGGGTTGTGGTGGCACACTCAGGGGATGGTGCTGCAGAGGGTGAGGGGCAGGAGGGGTGAAGGCTTCACTGCTCCCTGGGAGCCTCCAAGCCTTGCTCAGAACAAACACAGCCACTCTGGGGATTCTCCCAGCCCAGGGAAATGTCAGAGCTGACACAATGTTTGCAGTAATAAGCTGTGTTGGCAAAATTCTTGTAGATGGCACCAAAATGTAAATGAACTCTGCTGACTCAGGGAAGCAAACTCCAGAAGAGAGACACAAAATTTATTTGCAGTGAGCAGGAGATTACAAATATCACTGTTCTCTCTGCTCCCTCACACTGAAGCTGCTGGCTCAGTGTCAGCAGTGCACAGATGCATTTCCCTTCCTAGAAACTAGTTTAATACCGTGAGAATAAAGAGTGTATCCCTGTGCTTGGCAGCTACCTCTTTTTCACGTATCCTTTGCTGAAAGAATCCTGATTCTCAATGCTGGGAATGTAGTGTACCAGACAGTACAGCAGAAATATTTAGAAGTAAATAACTGGTGCAGAATCAGAGAGATCAGTCAGTGAAAATACAAGAGAGATTAATCAATGAGATACAGTGAGTTCAGTCCACAGGCTTTTGTTGGGCTCCAAAGGTTTTCTTGCTCCAAATACTACACTGGATATAGGAGAAAGCACAGGCTTCACAAAGTACTTCAGGACCCCCATTCTGGAAATATTTCTGTGGAATATGAACAAGAAGGACAGACAGTTTACTTGATGATAAAATGAGACAGGTATAATGGAACATCCTAATTTTTGGAGAAAGGAGTTAATCAGAGTAAAAACAAAACACACAAAGACGGTACAGGAATGTGACTTACATCTCCCAATTTTTAAGGAATATAAAGCAAAATAATGAAACACTGACAAAGGGCAACATGAGGAATAACACATTGTTAGGCCACCTCCAGTCTCTCCTCAGGAAGTGTTTATCTCCAAACAACACAGGAGATGAGCAGGAGCAGTGACTTTCTTTCTGAAGCAAAAAACCCTCTGAAACAACAATGTTGCCCACTCCACCCCAGTCAGGTGCACTGTCAGCATCTAGGCCATCTGTTTTATCATCAACGCTCTCTTCCTTGTCCCAGCCCTAAAATCTGGTATTTTAGGAAACTATGCAGCAGCTGATACTTAGAAAAATCTGTGATCTCGTTCCCAGACAGACTTAACAAGATAGTATTAACAAATGACATGGTATATATGAATCCATCAGTTATTGTAATAATCCAAGCAGCAGGATAGTTCCTGTCTCCCATGCTGGCAGCTCAAGGGAGAGCAGAAGATCTAAAGGAAAAGTCCCTGCACTAAATGCTGTCCAGTACAGCCTTTAAAACAAAATGTGGTAGCACAACATGGACAGGCTGACCATCATAAACCTGTAGATGTAGCTCTAGAAAACACAGAGGTTATCCTTGTTAACATTTCCAGGACATTTCTCCAATTAATACCAGTGCAAAGCCATTAAGAAGGCAGCAGGGGTTCAAACAGGATTTATTGTTGCATAGTTATACCTTCCTTGGTAAAAATTGCAATCTGTCCCTTTATCTTCAGTAGCTATAAAAGGCAAACAAACCAACCCCAACAAACAGAAACGAAAACCACACACAAACAAAGAAAAAAAATCAAACCACAGAAACCATCAAACAAAAAAACCCACCACAAATAATTTCAAACCACTTTCCCTTACCCAATTACACTGGGAGACAGGACCTCTCCATTCTCCAGGCCATGAACACAAGGCTGGAGCATTTTCCAGAAACCTCCACCTTGATTGGGACCCCTCAGAAGACACCTTGTTATGCACCAGAAAAGAACGAGGAGTTCCAGGAACTGTGTGAGTCATGCAGAGATTTCAAACCTTTCCCATTCCATGGTTTTCCCCAAGTTTTGGGACAGTGGGTACTTTGGATTTTTTCAAAAACATAAATCATTAAAACAATCAAAAATATCCACTTTCCATTGCCATGCAGCATTTTTACCAGTACAATTTTATTCAGGACACCCTCTGAGGTTCATGTTTTTATAATTCAGAGTAGCAGGTGAACAGCTCTTTCTCAGAGGTAACATAGATTTAAACATTGCTTTCAGGCAATAGGGTAATTCTGAGTTCACTTCTCTGCAGTAGATCAACACTGACTGTTAGCTTTTTAATAATTAATATGAGACTCATCTCAGCTTTTTTACTAATCCCTTTCCAGTTACCATAACCACCAGGAGTTCATGCTTACACTAAAGAACAAGAGGCTTTAAACAGAAAACAACCACCTTTTCTAAACTTATTTTTGTTGAAATCTCAGTAATCTGTCATTGCACTGCTCTTGCCTTAAGCAATTGATGTTCAAGGTTTCTGTATTTTCTGAGCACCATTTTCCCCTTCTTTTTATTTTCAGTGCAACATCCCTTCCACGAACAAACATTTTCAAAATACCATTCACTTTTCTGCAGCTCACACACTGCATTTCTACTGTGTCATATAAATTAGGAGCTATTTTCATGCTCTCAGTTCCTTCACCAAAAAATTCATTGTCTACTCATGCAAAGAATATAAAATTTCCTCATTGGATTTCTCTTAATCTGGCTGTTCATGCACCAGAAAATGAAGAACTCCCTCTGTTCACCCCATAACTGAAGCAGCAGCACATCAAACCATTTCAAGCAGTTATTAGTCCACAAATTTAAATTTATCAGTTTCTTTTAGATGGTGATAAATTCTGCTGTGAACTCTCTACATTGAAGGACATTCTGGGTTCTCCTGTGACACAAGATTTCCTTTTGGTAGGGAAGATGTTTAGCTGGTTTGGATTGAAGCTCCTTAACTGGCAGCACCACATGGATCCTCTCAGCCTCATTTAGCACCTGACAAATAACCCTGATCTGCCAGCACACAGTTAAAATGAATAATTAAGGCAGGTAAGAGGAAACAGAAGAAAGAACTCCATATTTTTTTTTTATTCCTTTCTGTTAATCAGCAATTGCTCTTAGCAAATATGTAGATTAAAAGCCCTTTGCAGTCATGTGTGATCAGGACAACCAGGAACAGAAATCATTCCCCTTTCTGTTTTGAAGTTGTTCATATCTCTCTTCATGGATCTACCCATGCATTTGAAGGGGTAGAGAAGGGGATTTTACATCAGCCTAGATTCTAGTTTCTCCACCAAAAATCCTGTATCTTTGCTCAAAAATTCTCTTTTTTTCCTCTGCATTGGAGACAATGGGAACAATTTAACAGACACATTTCCACTATGACTATTAATAGAAGAACAACAGTTAGTGACATTTAACACAGATTGAACTTCAACAAGGTGGGAGCTGGATGGTGTCCCTGGATACTTGCAGGCAGTATCCCTAAAAGAGCTTTCATTTAGATAGTTTTATTAGAACCAGCCATGCAGGGCACATTTACTTTCTGGGGCTGAACCATTTTCTGGCCCCTTTTTGTTTAAAAGCCACAAAAACTAACAAGCCTTAAACCCAGCCAGTGTTCCAGAGTCAGACGTTGTCCAGGGTGCTGTGTTGGCATTGCAGGGGTTCTAATCTACACACAACACTGATCATTACAAAGGGATTCACAAACCCTTTGGATTCAAAATTTAATCAGCTGTCCCATAACATGTAATTTTTTAAATGGAGTATAGTTTCAGAAACCTTTTGCTCACAGGAAAAGCCCAAGATCTTGTTCCAGCCTTACTCTGCTTTTTCCATTATTATTCTTACTCAATCTCATGTGGTTGCAATGCAGAGAAATGCACACTGAATTTCTGTTTCCATTAGAAATATTCCCTTTTTAAAATCACCTTTTATTTTATAATAGATAGCTTTGTTTTAGGACCAGGGAGGAGTACCTGCAGCCTAGACTTTCAGCTCTCAGGGAGGGATATGTTGAAGCACACAGAGATGATTCTCAGGGTGTCTAAATATCAGCCCTTCATAGCACACATGTGTTTGGGGCCAGCTCAGGCCCTCTTCTGACTTCCCAGCTGCCAGAGATGACGTGAACCCCGTGGGGAAACTGGCCTTGAAGTGGAAACTACATTTTCTGTTTAAAATACTCACAATATACACATTGCAGCTTATATTGAGAGAGGCAAATAAATGCACTTCCTGAAAGTCCATATTGGGATGGGGGGTTATGTTTGCTTTTAAAGTCCTTCCTCTGCCACCTCAAATGAAAGAGCAACCAACACCATATTGTTTAGGAGAAGGAACTATGTGGAACCTATAAAATGAACTTATTAGGCAGCAGAATGTTTTGCTACTCCAGGAGAAACCCCATTGCCCGTCAGCTGGGGAGGCACCTTTTCTACCCCCTCACTGGGGTGAGTGTTGTCCCCTCTTTGGGGCTGATCCAGCTCTGCCAGACAAAGATAAATACACTCCCATTCACCAACCCTTTCACCAAATGGGTTTTCTACAATAAGCAATAGGGATTTCCCCTCCTATTTTTGTGAATAGTAATGTTTGAGTATTTAATTTCTACAGATCTTTCAGTGCCCTTGAATTTCAGTGTCTCCTTTAGCAAAAAAGAAACCAGGTGATTGAAACTGTCCCAGGAATCAATATCTGGTTTGCTATTATTGACATTCCTGCAGCTATCTAAGTAGAAACCCTATTCCTATTCAGATGAAATCTGAGGGTATTAAATCACTTCTTAATGGCACAAGAAAACCCCTTGATTTATGCAGGCAGATACTGTTGTAGCTTTTACAGATACAAATGATAATGTAAGTTATACTCCAGGCTCTGTGTACTCTGCAACATCATCACCATAATTCATGTGGGAGTGCAGAACAGCACTGCAAACCATTTTAATTATTTTTAAAAATTCACATCACCTTGAAAGAAAACCTGAGATATATCATGTATGATCCCAACTCTTAAAGGAAGATCTGAGGATTCCGGCATTTAACAGTTTTCTGTCTTAGCACCCCATGCCTTACACAACCAGTTGCATCAGTATTTGAGTTGTCAGTATTCTCTAAGCAGTAAACACCAGTCATTCCTCCAAATTCCATGAGTGTCAACTTTAGGTCACATTAGATACAGTTCAGACAGAGCTCAGCCTCCTAAAGACCTGAGACATCAAGATCACAGTTCAAGCAGACAGACTGCCAAGGTAAAATATACAATTATTTGCCAATTATATTTTTTAAAAATCTTAAGAAAAATTACTATGGCTATATTTTTTTCCTAAAATTCTATATGAGAAGCTTACATGCCAAAAAAACAGAGTTTCTCACAATAAAAGAAAAAGTATATTGCCTTTTTCCTGGTCAAGTCCCTTCCATCCTGAATTGGATCTGAGTTATGAAGGTAACTTTACTTTAATGAGTAAAAGAGGATTCTCATCATTCTTATTTCCAAGGCTTAATACAGAGTTCCTTAGGAAAGGAATGGGTTTCAGTCCTGCTTATAAAACTGTGTTAGTTCAAAGTACTTTGAATATGAGAAAATAGGGGGAAAAATATCTTGTCCATCAGAAAGTGGGCTGTTATACTTCCAGAGTGATTTGTTCCTCTGCAGTGGTATTTATCAGTGTTGATAAAATAGCCAATGGATTTGAAAATTGGAAGATTTTTCCTGTTAATTTGAAACAGCAGCCATACAAGCTGCTGTGACATCAACATAATGCCCTAAACCACACCATCTGAAAAGATTTATTTCCTGAGCCCTTATGCAGCCACATTCTCTTTGCTCCTGACATTCTCAATTTGCAGGCTGCTGGTGATCCAATCTCGCTCATTCTGGCTCCGTAATAAGGATGTCAATGCAAGAAGAGAAAAAGCCATTATCTGATAGCCAGCAGAGGTGATAAAAGGCAGAGGCAGCGACCTCAGAGGAGAGGCCACACTTTCTGCCTCGGAGGAGCTTCTCAATGTCATGGGCAGCTTTTGTACCTGCAAGTGTGCTCCAAATTCACTTTAAGCAGCAGACATCAGACAAAGCTGAATCACCCCAGGACACAGTCTCAGTCTGAATAAGGTTTTGATTTTCTGCTATTAATCAGTGAAAATATTTAATTCTGATTAGGACATATATACACAGTGAAAAAAGAAAAGAGACAATGTGAGCTGCAGGGAAACTTAGTCTGCATTCCTGGGTCCTGCCTGGTTAGTTGAATTCATATGAGTTTGGATTATGCTGAAGTATCTCCCACAAGAGCAATAATCAGGTAAGACTAGTTAACCATTTATATAGGAAGAGTTTTACTGCAAATTTAGAGATACTAATTAATATCATCTGCTTTGGGGAACTGTTAAAATGTCACTGATACAGCAACTGACAGCAAAAATTTATTTATTAATCGACTTTGTCAAATAACTACTAAGTACCTTTCCAAGAGATAGGCCTCACTGAGGTAAAAGTTTGAAGCAATCTCTACACAGTTATTATTGAATATCAACTGTAGCTTAAGAGGCAGTTTAATTTTCTGTCTGGAAATCAGAAAAGCCTACAGGAGAACTGTGTGTGAGAGCAGTGTGAGAGAATTAAACAGGCTCCTGGGCCTCCTGGGTTGAAAATTCCTTTCCCCATAGTATTTGTATGTCTGTAAAACTGATTTGCGGAGAGGACATTTCCCAGACTATTCCAGTCATCCACTCATTTTCTCAACTTTGCTACAAGTGAATAAGATAAATACAATATATAAAATAGCCTTCCCTGTTCTTGTCATCATGATCACTTCTTTTGGCTCCCATAAGCAGATCACACCCTGGAATTTAAGCCTGAGTGAGGTTTAAACCCTTCTCAGGATCCAATGGAACAGCTTTGAATCCAACAGAGACTTTTTTTTTAATGAAAGATTTATCTCCTAGGAGGCCTTTGCATTCAATGGCTTGAGTAACGTCCCTCTCTCCCTAGCTGTGGGGATGCTCTGGACAAAGCCAGCACCTGTGATCCAAACCCTTTTTCGGCTTGTTTTTGTCCCACCCCTCCCTTGCTCCTTTTGAGAGCTCCTGTCTGGCAGCTACAGCAACGAGTAGAGCAGCAGCAGTGCCAGTCTTGTGCCCCAGGGCAGCAGCGAGTGCAGCATCCAACCAGGCACTCTTGGCCAGACTAAATCATCTTTGAACAAGAATTGTTCATAAAGGCACAATCAACAAAATCGTGGTTAATTCCACTAATTTAGTGTATCTGTGGGCCTCACTGGGAACTGTCAGCTCCTTCCTGACATCTATCACTCAGCTCCCTTGAGGAAGAGACTGCACATTCCCACACTGTCCAACCAGGGATTTAAAGAATAAAAATATCAGGAACATGCTTTAAATTGCTTCAGGCTTTGAGATGCTTTGTTGTGATTACTTAAAAATCAGGGGATACTGTGCACTATCCTAAACTGACCTTCCCCCTACTCATTTCCAATCCTGTTCACTTTGTTAATACAGTGTATTTCAAGGTAATAGGAGTGTTAGATCACCATCCCCAAACAGCCTGTACTAACCCAGGGTGTCCATGTAACACCACCTTCTGTCCACGTGCTTCAGCTCCAGCTCAGCACATCATCACCAAGGCCACCCTGTCCTCAGGCAAGGAGTGTCTGAGGATGATGGGTTGAAGAGGTGGATGATTCTGCACAAAAAATCCTTCCAGTACAACTCATCAGCCCTTCTTCAGGAGCTGTTCCTGTACATTTCAGTCTGGTAAACACAACCCCTCCATGTCTCATCTTCTCCACCAGTCCTAACATGAATTATCATCCTTATTAATATAACAGAATCCCGGAATGTGCTGAGTTGGAAAGGACCCACAAGGATCATCGAGTTCAACATTAAACCCTGCACAGGCCCAACCCCAAGAGTCACCCCCTGTGCCCCAGAGGATCATCCAAACCCTCCTGGAGCTCTGGCAGCCTTGGGGCTGTGCCCACTGCCCTGGGGAGCCTGGGCAGTGCCCAACCAGCCTCTGGGGGAAGAACCTTTTGCTGAGATCCAACCTGAGCCTGCCCTGACACAGCTCCAGGCCATGATAGATTGTAAATCAAAGGAAGATATTAGGTTATCTTAGCAGGATCCAGCCTTAAAATAATCTCTGATTTTTAAAGGGTACAAAGAAAATCCATCACAGAGACCACAGCAGCCTCTGCTGTGCCTTTGGGGAAAAAAAAAAAAAAGAAAAAAACAACACACCACTAACCCCAAACTCAGTTATTTCATAATGGAGAGAAGAGATTTTCCTTTCTTTCTCTTCTGGGACATAAGCAGGTAAAAGATACTGAGGAAGAATGGCTGTATCTTGGGTGAACTGAGCTCCCAGGACACATCTATGTACCAAGATATTTCACTCTGCCAGGATGTGACCAGCTGACACTTCCACATCACTTGGAGCTGAGTTAGAAAGGGATCACAAGTCTCCCTTTAAAGACAGGTTAATGGGAACAAGAAAGTACAACATACAAAAAAAAGTCAATTTGTGCTACACCTCTTTCAGTTGAGTCATTTACAACTGCTCTGTTGAGATGCAGCAGCACTGAATAAAATAATATAATGTGCCATTTAAGGGACTCTGCAGATTGATAATTTATTGTCTGACACTGAGTGGATAGTTTGTAGGCAATTTTCCACTAGTCTTCACTCTAAATTAAGTGTTCACTCAGCCATGTTCCATTTGTGCCCATGTCCAGGTAGTTACACAGCTCCCATCACTGGATAAAAGCAATAGTTTGTGCATCCCATATAATTCATATTTAGAGGATTAGATATAAAGTATTTATGCATGTATTGTTTACAATTTGCAGTTTCATGGAAAGAAATACAACTTTTCCCAAACCAAAAAAAGTCATGACTCAGTTATGGGTATTGTATTTATGGGCTTCACATACATTTTCAGAATGCACTTCTATTCTGAAAGAAACCTCATAGCATTTTTACATACAGGATGTAGAGTTTATCATAAGAAGATGTATTTGGATAAAAGGAGAAAAATGCATTACATATTCTTTTGCACCCCAAAAATTCAAACCCAAAGAATTTATTTCAACACAGCCTCTCATCCTGTAGTTGTTTGTACATAGTAGTAAGTCAGTGTGTAAAGTCTGGAGGACTGGACTCATAGCTTCACATTGAAAATAGTGCCTTAGGAGATGTTTATCAAGTCTATATTTTGTCAGAAGCTGGGCTAAGGGGATTTATTCATTCCTTCTAATAAAGCAGTATTGCAATACATCTCTTTGCAAGAGACTGGGTTCAATTAGATTAAAAGCACAAAAACCCCAGAAAGAGTCAGAGTGGTGAGAAGCAAGGGATAAAATAGACAAGATTTTTGGACAGCTGAGGAAGCTGTGGTAGATAAATGGTGAGTCTTGAAATAAAACACCTCAAGTACTGGTGCAGAGTGCATGACAGAGGACTTCCTATCTGAAGTCACTGTGCAGTACAGGGCTTGCTATAAAGCAAAATAGGTCCAAATATCAGTGCTCACACTGGGTGGCACCACAGGAATGTCCCAAAGGGTCAATATGTTAAGATTCCAGCTGGCTTCCATACACAACTGAAAAAAACCCATCTAGCCTACTCTTCTTTTCCTTAGACAACCCCTCTTCCTATTTAGAGGATCATTTAGTATCTGTCCCAAGCTTTAAAAGATCTGAGAGCACTCACTTCAGCCTCTTTGTTTTTCTCACTGAAGCCTCTTTTCTTTCCCACTGACAGAATTTTATGACCATCTCCATTTCAGCACTATTTGACTTCAAATTGAAATGATAGTGCACAGGGCCACCTCCCACCCCAGGCTCATTTCTCAGCAGGTTGGCAACAAAGTCCATCTTTATTTCACCTTTACAAGTCAGCCAAAGTTCCCAATAAATTACCTGCCAGTACTTTCAGTTCAGGTGTCAGCCCCCCACCACTGGGATTTAAATTGTCACTGCTGTGATATTTGCGTATTTCAAAGAGAGATTTTGCAAAAATATGAATAAACAAGGCTTTGGAATGTCAGCAAGAATGCACACTTTTTGGACACATTACCAAGAGAGAGAGCTAAAAAATGTACAAAGGAGTAGCATGGTCAGAATTTTGTAAAGTTTGAGGAAGTTAAGTTCTAGCTCAAGGGCCATAAGATCAGCAGAATCTCCCCCTCAAACATATCCCCTACCCCAAATCTCTTTGCACTAACACTATTAAGGAGCTCAGTTGTCCATAACCTTTTGATTTAATGCTACAGCATCAGTTAAATTTTCAAAGAACTCAATTTTCTTTTTTGGTATAAAATACTTGGTAAAAACTCAGCACATTTCTTGGCTGTGTGTCTTAATTGCTTATAAAGTTCCTCAGCCAATGGTCAAGCGCTTCTAGAAAATTAAGAAAAACCCCACTACATTTTAGGTCCACTTTTTTTTGTACTTCTAGTTGGTTCTCTCAAGCTCAAGCATCAGCCAATGATAACATACATTGGCTTGAAGCCAATGTCTTCTTTTTAATTTATTGGGACTGCAACACACTGAGTGGAATCTCCCAAAGGAAAAGAGTGGAAAAACGTTACTGAGAACTATCTGCTGACACCTATCCATGTAAAAAACACTTGCACTTCCTAAACCAAATATTCACAGAATATTCAAAAGAGAAAAATTTTGTTGGCCTTGGTTTCTGTAGGAAACAAATTCTTTATCTGTTCAAATGGCATAAAGCCAGACACAAAAGTGTATCCAGGCCATACTCAACACCCAGTCTTGGTACACAGGCACCTCCAGGAATTTATGCATCAATAAGTCTGATTGTCTGATCCTGAGCAGCAAATGGGAGATTTCCTTTTAACTTGGGAGGGGAGTGGGGGGATATTTTATCTGCTTAGATCCTGAATCCTTTTTCACATAATTTCTACCATTTACCTCCCCTCCCTTAGCACTGCAATCCCCCATAAATACATCTGTGGGAAATTAATTCACACATATCACTGGTTGATTCTCTAAGGAAAACTTCCAGTTTAACTTCTGATACTCTCTCTGTAGCTTGTCTCAAAAGGATATTTGACTTGGGAATAAATTACTGGAGCTATTCTCCCTTAAGTAGATTTATTATTGAATTTAAATAATAAATTTATATATATATTGGAGTTTTTTCCCGCCTTTAACAACGTGGAATTCTTCTGTTCTGCTTGGAGCTCAAATTTTGGGATTTGCACATTCCTCCATGTGCAATTAGGTTCTTTCAGCATCGTTCAATTCATGCTACAAAGAATTTTGCCAGGGAAAAGCCATAAAAATTATGGACCACACGCCATTGGCTCCAGCACGATATTCTCTAATAACAGGGAAATGTGACACCCCTGCAGTCAGCTAGTGACAGTCCAGAAATCCGTTTAATAAATAGGTTTTCCCTGAGAGCATGAATTGATCCAGTGGATCTGTCTCAGGCTCTTTAGGGCTTTGGCCCCGTGTGTGAATCCCTGTCCTCCCGACTGACCCCTCCTGTCTCTCTCTGTGCAGCGCTTCCCTCCAACAGGAGCGGCCCGAGCAGCGAATTCCCCGGCTATGGAGAGAGCGGCAGCGACTCCAGCCTGCTGGTCTCCCCGCTGCTGGTGGCGGGGGTGGTGATCGGGCTGGTGCTGTCCCTGTCCTGTGCCACCATCGTGGTGGGCAGCCTGCGCAGGGACGGGCGGCTGCGGCACCCCCGGCCCGGGACGGGGCCTGGGGACGGTGAGTGACACAAAACAGGGACCGACCGCGGGGACAGCCCGCTGCTGGGGGGCAAACACCTGCGGAGGGCAGCGAAGATAAGACGGTCCCAGGGGAGTTTGGATTGACAAGAAGCTGAACATGAGCCAGAGTGTGCCCAGGTGGCCAAGAGGGCCAACGGATCCTGGCCTGGATCAGGAACAGTGTGACCAACAGGGCCAGGGCAGTGATTGTGCCCCTGGACTCAGCGCTGGTGAGGCCACCCCTGGAGTGCTGTGTCCAGCTCTGGGCCCTCAGCTCAGGAAGGACATGGAGGGGCTGGAGCAGGTGCAGAGAAGAGCAGCGAGGCTGGGGAAGGGACTGGAGCACAAGTGCTGTGAGGAGAGGCTGAGGGAGCTGGGGGGGCTCAGCCTGGAGAAGAGGAGGCTCAGGGGAGACCTCCTCACTCTCTGCAACTCCCTGACAGGAGGGGGGAGCCAGGGGGGGGTTGGTCTCTTTTCCCAGGCAACCATCAGCAAGACAAGAGGGCTCGGTCTTCAGCTGTGCCAGGGGAGGTTTAGGTTGGAGATCAGAAAGAGTTTCTTCACAGAGAGGGTAATCAGCCATTGGAATGGGCTGCCCAGGGAAGTGGTGGATTCTCCATCCCTGGAGGTGTTTAAGGACAGACTGGATGTGGCATCAGTGCCATGGGCTGGGAACCACGGCGGGGTTGGATCAAGGGTTGGACTTGATGATCTCAGAGGTCCCTTCCAACCCAGCTGATTCTATGATTCTGTGATTCTATGAAAACTGGAATGGTTTATTGGATTCACAACCTCATTTTTAAAGGGTTCAGGTTTACATATTCAACAGGGGGTTCTACATATTCGTGGTATTAAAATTGGGGGGTTTCACAAAGATGAGGTAAGGGAAAAACCCAGGTTAACATATCCTTGGGGTCTTAGGAATTACCTAACCCACTTTAATTTGGGAGAGTTTACAGGGGGGACAGGTAACACAAAAGGAGAGAGAAAATACAATGGGTCTTCTGCATAGGTTGGTCAAATCAGGGTATGGTCTCTCTGGCTTAGGCAGGGTATGTGATAACATCATGCAAGGAGTCTCTTCCATCGTGCTGGAGGAGGCAGGAACAATCCACAGTGATGAAGTTACTAAAAAGGATTTTTCTCCAGCTTTCATAGCTCATGGCATTTTGCAGAGACTGCTCAAATTCTTCTCTGCAGAATTCATAGTTTTTGAATCCAACAAAAAAGCCACTGTGCAAGGAATAAAAAATAAAATTAAAAACCATAAAAAATAGGGTATGGAGGTCACAGGCAGCCTTGCAGTTTAATGGTGCTGGGACTGTGTTCCCACAGTTCATGGTTAACATAACCCAGGCCAGTGCCCACAGCAGGTCCTAAACAGATCATTTCTCCTTGATATGGTATCAGATTTCTTCTTTGTTGCATTTTCACATCCCCTCTACCCTGGTTGTAGCGTGTGATGTCATTTCTATGTTGGAAAGCCAGAACTGTTTTCAATTTGTGCCCCAATCTACATCAATGACTGGGAAAATGTTGTTTTTCTGACCACAAAAATTAATAACTGGATATAAACAGAAAACCAGGGCACCAAAATGGCATTGCAAGCATCACATAAACGTCATGGTATGACCATTATCATGGTCATCCTCATACAATGGTCATCCTCATTACAGAGTCAAAAAGGTGCCAGATCCTACTCCCAAGAAACCCCAAAACAAACAAATAAAAAAACCACCTACCCAAACAAACAACAAAAGCCCCAAAAACAAGGAGAAAGATTTTAAGAAGTTTTGAGGCTATCAAGGAGTTAATTGTAGAGTTATATTTTTGACCTTCTGGGTTTGCTGACCAGAAGCTAAAAGCCATTTTATGACAGAATCAGATTATTTCTCTTTAGGGGAAAAAAAAAAAAAGCAGTTATAAAGTTACTCTGTAAGTCCAGCTTTCAAAAATTCATATCATAAATGATGGAACATCAACAATTGCATCCTCTGTGGCCAGACTCCTCTATCTGCTGTTCGTTGTGAGTGCAGTTCTTTGTATATTGTTGTGGTGTTTGTATAGAAAAGACAATGATAGAGAGCAAGATACAAACACATTAGCTTAAATCTTGTTTTCTGAGGTACATCAATTGGACTTCATTTAATTGTCTGGATCAGGAATTTTTGTGTCTAATGGACACATTTCCTACGATCAGTTTGTCCACTTGGAGCTAGGAATAGCTATTTTTGGCTTTTCCAGAAACATTTATCCAGATAAGAGATTAACCTCTCTATTTGGGAATGAAATTCAGAATCCAAAAGAAGTGAAATGCAAACTCCCATAGACAATTACATAGGGAAAAATGAAACAACAAAATCCAGAAAACTAATGCCTACTATTCTGGTAACATCCATTGTTCCTTATTTTCAGCAGGAATAAATGGTTAAATTGGGGTTACTCTTTCACCCATGAACAGCAATATTTTGGCATGATAAAATAATGACCATTAAGATTAAATCACTACATTTAAATCTACTGCTCTAGTATTTTCAGTTCCAATAAACCCTGAAACCAGGCAAAAATATACAGGGCAATTTTCAAACTGCTTGTTAGAAATAACAGTGCTAGAGGAACGGAAAAAGGAAAGCATCTTTTCAGAGATATTCAAAAGAATAATCTTAAACTAAATTGTGCGACACTACCCAAGTGTGGAGCTGCTCCATAAATCCTAAGAAGTCAGTGCTCTTTTCTGTGTTAGACTTGTTTCTGTGTTGTTAGTTGGAGCTGTGAAGCTCTTGTGTGGAAGTCTCAAGAAAGCCCTGGAGCAGCAGCAGGATGATTTTTCTCTACTATTTTCCAGCTTTTCCCGTTTTTGTCCGTGTTTTTTATTGAGAACAGCATTTTCTCAAGGCACATAGCTGCAATCAAAAGCCTACCCCTAATGGAATGGTCAGGGTTTCCATGTGTGCAACCCCTGGGAACTTTAGCAACCCCTTCAGCAAACACCAGTTTGCATTTCACTTCTTCTGGACTTTAAATTTTATTCCTGAAACAGAGATGTCATTCCCTTATCCAGATAAACGTTTATACAAAAGTGACAAATTCATGGCAGTGTTATAAACAGTGACAGGGAATCCACCAGGGAAGGAAAGAGCAGTAAATATGAATTGCTTGGTTTGCAGCTCCAGATGGCTTCTCCCATGGTGGCTCTTCTGGTGAGCTGAGATCCTCCTGCACCGAGGAGTTTCCCCAGGCTTGTGACTTTGGTTCCTACCTGGACATACTTTCTCAGGTCAACATCATGTATCCTGACCCACCTCCACGGTAAGCACCCTCCTGATATTCTGAGTGTTATAACTTTGCACTTGCAAAGCCTTTTAAAGAAAATAAAACTGCTAGACCTATGCCCAGTACAAAAATTCAGGTCACACAAAATCCAAATGCAGAGAGACTTCAGGTTTTTTTGACTATAAGTTCAACTTTTCCTTAGCAGAATATATCTTTACCATATAAAGACATGTACAGTTCTCATTTAGTGATATCCACATTAAAATTTAACATACTGATGACACAGTAATGAAACACTCAAGTAGAATTACTTGCAAACACCTTTCTCTGAAAGAAATGAATTTACAAGTGAAAGTTTCTCCAGGGGAAAAATACATACTTTTCCCAAGAACTTTTATGTTATATTTATTACTGACCTTGAGAGTGTTCAGATCAGAGGAAACAGAAAAAAACAAAAGCAAGTTTTTGTAGTGCTGTGTCTTACAAACAGCAAACAACGGTTGAACAGCCCCCTTCTTTCTTTTTCAATCTCTTTTTAAACAGACTGTTTGTAGTTAATACATTGGAAAATCAGCCCTTTTTTAACTGCTTTTATATGTGATACAGAGCAAGCCAGCAGTATGAACACACAATATATAGATCTCTGCTTTTTTATTCTAGGCATGGTCTACAAGCAACCCTTTATGTGTTACCGAGTCCTATTATAATAAATGGGCTTTTAGACATGGTGTAAATATTTTAGCAGAAAGCTCACATGTGAAAAATTATTCTGAGCCTGGCATCTATATTTGCAGAAATTCATATAAATCCACTTTAAAATGCAGACTGGTCTTTAGACCCACACCCACAAGTCTTTACTAATAAAAGGCAGCTAGCTGACACCAAGCAACAGTTTGAGTGGGCACCAGGCCAGATTTCTGGGAACAAACTGAGACTCTGAGAACAGATTTCTTTAGCAGACAGATCACCCATGATTATACCAAGGGTTGCTTCCACTTCCAGTTTGAAACAGGCCCAAAGAAGGATTTTTCCAGCTCTGTGGATTTCCGTTGGGAAGGAGATACCTGGGTGACACAGGCCAGGAATAAATGAACCCTCTTTCCAGTAAATTCTGCAGTTACTTCTGTAACAAGCCTGGAATGAGTTAGTTGTCTTGTGTCATCTTTGTTCTAAGAAACTGTTGTGGTACACCAGTGCTAAGAACAGAGAGACACAAAGGTGTCCTGCCACCACCTCCTCCAGATTCCCTTCTGGGTGAGTGCACTGAGCCCACGGGGACCCAAATCTGACTGTGCACACACAAGGAAACAGTGCTCAGCCCAGCAACTACAGCTCTGCATCACAGGTCCACAGTAAAGATTATTGTTAATGGTTTTGCTGTTTTCTCACTGCTACCAGAGTTAAATGTTTTAGAAAAATTAGCTTCGGCAAACCATTAAAATTTTAGTCATTTTTATATCTTAGCAACACAACTTGTAGAACACTTGAGGGAAAGCAGAGCTCAGCAGATGGCTGAGAGTAAAGCTATATAGAGACTTTTAAGCTTGCTCTTAATGCATTATACAGACAATTGTAACTTCAGAAAAGGGCTGGGTGAGAGGTACTGTAGGAATTACTGCCTTATGTAAAAGCCTGAAGAATTTCTGTACAGCCACCTTTATACTCTCCTCCACGGCATAACTCTGAAGGGTATTTTTTCAATTAGTAGATCATAAAGATTATTCGGACTGATGGGTGCAAACAGCAGGAAAACTGACTGTCAGACATGGCCTTGAAGCATAAACAAGACATGCTTGACCTTTTGCACTTAAAATATTAACTCCCTGGGATCAGTCTTGTTGCATACAATAATATTTTGAAGAGTAGGTTCACTGAAATATAGCACTGGCTAAATTAATGTAATTCCTCCTTGTAATTTGCTCAGTGCCAGATGTAATATAGAGCTAAACCAGCAGGGCCAAAAGCTAATCATGCAGTGGAGCATCAGCAGAACACGAATGAAGAGCAGCAAGGAAAGCAACTTCACGAGCAAATAACTCTTAAAATGTATTTTCTGTGAAAGAATTCAGTGAGTGAGAAGCAGTTTGTGCTGCCAGGAGCAGCCACCAAAGCGTTCAGTTCATGTATCCCTCTGTGTAACAGCCAGAAGCACCAGCACTCAGACCTGGGGTGAGGAGCCCAGGGCTTCTGGACACACCATTCCTGTTAAAACCACACTGCCTGAAATGATTTCAGTAGAAATCATGACACCTTTATTTGGACAAGGGGGTGATCAGTTTAGGGTGTTTTTGTTATATTTTACATTTGGCCTTTAAGTCGCAAAATGAATGGAAAAATAATTTAAGGGGAAGGCTGATGAAAACACGCGACTGAGGCTGAGGGAGAGCTCCCAGCTCAGGACTGCCCACTCTCAAGCCTCCACCTGAAAGCCCAGTAACACTATTTATATAAAATGCTATTTATATAGAAACTTTTATTCATAAATTAATTAATGAAAAATGCCATGGAGTGTTCATAATTGCTCTGATATCTAAACCATGAGTTTCCTTTGAGACTCAGTGTGATGATCACCAGACTAAACTCTTTTCACTAAACTCTTTCTTGCACTAGATTTTGTGTTGGATTTAGAGGGATACCATGCACAGAATTTTGTCATTAGCCTGCCTCAGTTGCTAAGTGGTTACAGAGAAGCCATTTGGTCAATTTGTCTTGACAGCCCAAATTACACAGTGCTGCTATCCATAAACATCCCTTTAGGATGATTAATGACCTCCTAATGAATCTCAGATCTGTGTTAGCATCTGTCAGATGGATTTTACAGGAGGTGCAGAAGGGAAACATAAAAACAAAATAGACTGGGTATGAACTAAGAAATTTCAGGATAGTAGGGAATTGTATTTTAGAGCCTATTTTTAACATGTACAGATGCTTGTAGCATTGTTAGAAGTTAATGGTTCATAGTCTCTGCTATCAGAGATGGCAAAGAATTTGTTTCTAAGAAACTTAGTCCTCTGAGGAAGATGATCCAGGGGATATAGCAACAATTCTGTACCATTCTATGTTAGAATTCTAATCCCCCCAAATTAGCAAACTTGAAAAAAATTCAGCCAGGACAGAACATAAGAACAATCCTACTACCACAGCTTAATTATCATCACAGTTAGTATGATTTTGAAAGGAATTACTGGAAAGTCTGTAAATCCAATATTTGTCAATATTTGTTCAATGTTCACTGTGCTGGTGTGGGTAAAATCACTGACACATCTTTATAAACAGAGATCTCGAGCTTGTGTTCACTGTGACAAGTTCTTTGTAACACTCATACTTACAGTGAGTTTTCCTGATTATCTTTTCATATATTTAAGGAGTAAGAAAGCTGCTTAAAAATAAGTTGAGCTCACATGTTTGAAATGGCTTCAAGCACAGTACCAACCGAAGTCCAAGTAAATGAAACACTATTACATTTTCTTTGTGAGAGTCTCTAAATCCAAGCAATGAGGAGGAATTTTATCAACTGTTCACCTTTTGGCCAGAGGAAATGCATCTCACCCCCCTGGATAAGTACTTTTTCACTCCTTAGTGACTGGATATTAAGGAATGTACAGAGCTTTAGGCAACCAAGGTTATCACCTTTTCCATCTGTGACTCATGAGTGCCCAAAACAGAAGATCCCTGAGGAATGACTGCTCAGGGAGATGGAGGGCTTTAGCTTCAGGAAGAGTTTTAATGCAAGCCAGAAAAGTCCTCTCCATATTTCAGAGTGAAATGTGTCCCACAGGGCACACGATAATAAAAAATATTAAGTCACCCATTATCCCAATATTCCCACTAAAACACATCTGGGGGGAGTTGTTGTTTCAGTGGGCTCACTCTACCTCATCTGCTCATGTTGCCTAATCTATGTAGAATCAGTTCTGCAGAAAATTGTCTTGTTTAGACTTGATAAATTCCAGTACTCTCAATATCCATGTTCAGTCTGCATTGTTTAAACAAGCAAATCCATTTAAAAATTGCTTAAAAAAGGCAAAAGGAAATGCTGGGGTCTTAAAGACAGACCCTAATTTCCCTTTAAATATGAAAACCAAATCAATTAAAGTGCTTAAGGGACTTTTATTTCTAACACATTCTCTTCCATCCCTCATTTCTGAGGATGCAAATTAGCCTTATCACAGGGAGGAGCCTTGGACCACCTTCCCAGATTTTCTTGAAAGGCAGAATTAGGCTTGCAGGGAACTGACATTAAAACTCATTTTTTTGTGGTGTGTTCCTTTGCCAAGGCCATTTTCCTGCAGCAGGCCAGGTAAGGAGCTTTTGGCACATTCCAGTGACAGTTGGCAAAGCATGAGATGGACATTTGGGCTGAAGTTCAGTTCTCACTTCAGTACCCTCACTGAGATTTCAGTCAATAAAGTGAAAAGTGCCATTGGAAATATGACAGTTTTAAATGAATTGGATACCATGACTTCAGCTAAAACTCTCAATTCTTTTAACTCCAAATTCCACACAACCAGAGCATCAAAAGCCCCTCCCTTCCCATCCTAGTGCTATTCCCAAATTTCAACAGAAATGTACCTATTCCATAACAGGGTTTGCAAGGATCTTTAGTCCCCATTATGCTCATTCTGGAACACCTAAGGACAGACCATTCCTAATTATTACAGCAAACTTCTTCTTCACAGCTTAAATTTGTTTACAACCATTTTGCAATAGATTCTTTTCATGGCTTTTCAGTTCCCTCTCATATACCCACACCTCTCCCTTTACTTGCTTCTTGCATTTGCAGTCAAAAATCTTCTCACACCTCAGTTTGCATGTTTTGAAGCTGAGACACAAAATTCCCTTTGCTTTCTGTCATCAAAAATATCTGTGGGGAAGCTGGATGGTCTGAGCAGCCTTTCTTTACACCTGTCCCAGTTTCATTCTAGAAGTGCAAACTATTCCTGCATTTAAAAAACTCTGCAGCAAGTGAAAGCAGAAAAACATGGTGAAACTCAAGAACAAAGTATTTCTAACAATAAATCTGCTGTGCCATGGGAACAACCACAACTGAAAGCTCTTAAGTCTTTGATAATTGATTAAAACAAAGCCCTTTCCAGGAATATGTTCTTAAAACCTCCCAAATGACAAAATTCCTCAAATATCAGCAGGTCCTGGTGACATGCGAGGATTGGTGATGTTGTCTAGGACCTTGTCTGTGGATTAACTCCATGGCTTGGGAGGCTTGGGAGATTATTTTAACTTGTCTCAACTGATTATTGTTACTCACCCAGTGCCCACAGCTTCACTGTCCTTACTGTGAAATAGTTACAGAAATGCAAAGGCTGAAATGCATCATATAAAGACTTTATCACAGAATGACTTGTTTTAATTAAAACATTTATTTTCTATTTTTTAAAGGTGCACAATTATGTTGAAACTGCATTATAATAGTTTCAAATGTTATCTGGTATATATTCAACTTACTCTGAACACTGCTTACATTGAATTTTGGTTTTCATCTGAAATATCTGTGCATCAAAGAGTCATAGCTTCCTCAAGATTATCCTGATACAGAGTACAGAATAAAGATGCAGACTTCTAGTGCTCATGAACACAAATATTCCCATTGTAGTTGTGAGGAACTAGAAAATCCAGATATAACTAAGAAGAGGAAAAAGGGAGAAAAAGAACAAACTTTAGGTTTCTTGTCTCTTGGATGCTTAAGTTACTTAAGCCTTAAATGTTTCCTTGATCAATACTTTGAGTTGTGTTTTTACTGTTAAAAACACTAAAATATGTAATAATAGTGATAATTGTTCATAGTTACCTACTCCAAGATCATAGAGGCACCTTGGAGGTGCCCTGGCCACATCTCTGGGAGCTTAAAACTCAGATAAATCAGATCAGCTATAAAAATAGATGTTCCTCCAGGATATCTTGAGAGGAGTCTGCCCCTTGTTTAAACAGCTACATTTCAAATATATGATGTAGCATTCCCAGAAAATACTGCAGTGCTTCCATTGAGCCCAGGGCCCTGTCACATTGACACTGTTATCTCCAGGGGTTGTGTTATACCCCCTCAGCCACTGGCATTTGGGATCAGGCACAGTGAAAAATTCTCATGGAATGTTATCCAGGCCCAGAGGCAGCTGGAGTTTGATTTCCTACTGACACAGTAACTGGGGGGCCTGAAAGTGCACAGGAGAAGGTGCCACTGAACTCCAGTGGTGTATTCTTGCACTGTAATTCCCCTGCTTACCATGACCCAGAGCTCAGGCTGTTTAGTTTTTAATAAAGGAAGACGTTTCTGTTGATTTTTAATAAACAAAGACCTTTTGGCTTTTCATTCTAAGTCACTGTTCAAGAATTAAACTACATGAATGACTGAGACAATCAGTAATATGGAATATATTGCTATTATATAAAACTATTAAATTAGTGCTAATAATTCACTGACAAAGCATGAAAATAAAAGTTAAAATACAGTTACTAAATGCACTGTATCAAAAATAAACATAGAAAAACATCCTGTCTCATGACATATGTCATTATAAGAGCAGTTCTGCCAGAAGTTATACACATCCTCATGGCAGTTATACATCACCAAAGAATATATATATTCTAAGAAAATACATCTCAGAGGAAACAGGCACAGATTTCCAAGCTGCTGTCCTACCAACGCAGCTGGGAGCAGCCAGAGATGGTGCTGAGCTCAGCATCATCAACTGAACTGCCCACGTGGTCATCAAACACAGAGTTTATTTTCTTTAGATCCTCCTTTCAGAGATTTACAGCATCATTTGTGTAGACTCAGCTTTTATATTAAGTAACAACAGGATATGAATATCCTTGGTGGTGTTTTCATCCTTTGTGGTGTTTTCATGGTGGTTAAACCTGCCAAGCACATTTATCTGCCAGATTGAGTGATTCTGTTTGCCATTACCAAAAGAAGGCAGTAGATCATCAGTAAAATGGAAGCAGTGCAACGGAGCAATTTTTGTAGAGTCATAATCTATAACAAATGAACAAAGGAGACCAAAGACATATATTTCACAAGGAATTCTTCATTCCCCAGATTTGCCTTTTTTTTCCACTAGCAATTGTTTGCATCTTAAAAAATTCTGTAAGCAGAACCTTCTTCTTGCCCCAGAGAGTAGGTTATAATTCAGGAATGACAGCTGGTTAAATAAGCTCTTTTGGGTTTCCTTAGCAACAAACCAATCCTAATACTTGCTGCAGTGAGACCTGACAAATTTATAAAGTTATTTCCCCCCCCTGCAACATTCTAAGTCAAGAAGGTCAGCTTGAAGAGCTGTTGTAATTTTTTTTAAGCAACGTTCTCCTCTTTGCAGTCACATTTACACACAGTAAGATGTTAACAGATATCAGCCCTCCTTGCCTTACCTTGCCCCTTAAAAACTCAACAGCATAGTCTATAATGACAATAGGGGTAGTAAAACAAGAAACAAGGCCAGAAAAATGTAGACAGCAGCACATTTCATGGTCAAGAACCCCTTCCTCCTGATGACTGCCTGTAAGATACACCAAACCTCAAGATAACAGAATTTTTAAAAACAATGGATTTAAGTGGGTTCACCACAAGTACTGTAATCAAGGGTTTGTTTCAGGGCTGAAAAAAAAAGACCCATGGTGTTCACAAGATGCAGTGTAATTAGTTCCTGTGGCCCATTACGTTGTAGTAACATAATCCTTCCCAAAAGCATTTGCTTTCTTGTCTAAAAGGATTTTCCTGTGACTGCTGTAGTGGACTTGAAGCCTCAGCTACTTTTTACATGTGCAACAACTTCACAGAACTGAATCTCTCAGATATTTTATAAGTGTTGTTGTATTTTTTTTTTAAAAAGCCTAGCAAGTATTTTTGGTTTTCTACTTAAGTATACAGGTTTCATGCTTTTGCAGTTTCAGTTGCAAAACACATATATATGTATATACGTGTGTGTTTATACATACAATATATATAATTTCATATTTTATATAAATATATAAATACACATATTACTTATATATATATATATATAATGAACACACACTACACAAATATATATATGGCTCATTCCCACAGCAGTTACTGAGGTTGCACTTTTATGAGTGGCCAAAATGTTCTACCTGTGAGCTGAGGCCTCAGATCTCCCCCCTTCCTCCATCTCTCACACTTCTCCTCTTCTTGTGTTCCTGATGCCCATCTGATTATGCTGAGGCAGTTAAATCAGCAGAAATCTGGCCCAGAAAAAACTACACACAAAAATATACCAAAAAAAAAAAAAAGCACACCTCCAACAACACACCCAAATAAAACAAAAGCCAAACAAGAACATCCAAAAAACACACACACACAAACTTTTTGCCTATTTAGCTCCAGGCTGGGGATCCTGGTTTGGAGGAAGCAGTGCAAGGAGCAAGAGGGAATGAGCAGCAGGGCAGGGGATGCTTCCTTTCACAGAGTCACAGAATGGGCTGGGCTGGAAGGGACTCACAGGATCATCAGTCCAACTCCTGGCCCTGCACAGAGTCACCCCCTGTGCCCCAGAGGATCAGCCAAACCCTCCTGGAGCTCTGGCAGCCTTGGGGCTGTGCCCACTGCCCTGGGGAGCCTGGGCAGTGCCCAACCACCCTCTGGGGGAAGAACCTTTGCCTGAGATCCAACCTGAGCCTGCCCTGACACAGCTCCAGCCATTCCCTGGCTGCTGTCCCTGGTCCCCCAGAGCAGAGCTCAGTCCCTGCCCCTCCTCTGCCCCTGCCCAGGAATTTGAACTGCACTGAGGTCTCCCCTCAGTCTCCTCCAGCTGAACAGAGGTGACACAGAATTGGCTCATGTTGACACCACAGCTTTACACACCCTGAGCTTTCCAGCTGCCCCTTTCCCAGATGAAACAGCAGCATTATTATCACACTGAAGGGACTCACATGGAACACTATCATTCTAATATCAGGAATGACATCCCTGATGGTTCTGGATCCTTCCAGTGCTGTCCATCACTGCAGGCACCTCTTGGCCCCTTTGGTACCAAGGTCTCCACACCAGCTGATGAAAAGCAGCTCCTTCATTCTGGTCTAGTTCACAAGTCCACAAGTGAAAAGAAAGAGCCCTAAAAGCTGTGTCAGAGGTGCAGAGGTCACACTGCAGGGCTGGTTTGGGACACGCCTCCCCGCACTGGAATGCAGGAGTCTGTTCACCTCTTCTCCTCAAAGGTGAAGCTTCACTTTAAGGTGACAGGAAGGATTTAGTCCACCATCATTCACATCAATACATGCTGATCAACTGCAAGACTTATTGCTACTGCAATTTTTTATAAGTAATCCTTTAAATCTTTGGAGGAATGATTTCCCAACCACAAACATACATGGGCAGTGGATGCCTGTTCAACTGTGTGTGACTTCTTATAATACTTGCTTAATTCCTCTAATTAAAAAAAAAAATCATAAAGCCCTATAACCTTAGACATTAAGGTCTTTTTGAAGGAGAAACTGCAAAATAAAATTCATGCTTGTAGTGTTTATAATACATTAGTTTCATTACAGGAATACCTCTACAACAGCACTCTGAAAGCACAATTAAATTGCTGGTACTGTTAAAGAGAAGGGGGAAAATAAGCAAACAAAAAATCCAAAACCCTCAAACAAACAACAAAAAAAACCCAACAAAAATAAAGAGACAAACAAACAAACAAAACCAACCCAATCACAAGACACTTGGAAACTAAGGAAAAAGACAAAGGTGCTTGTATGACCTTAATTCACCTCCATTTTATCCTTAACAGAGAATACCAGGAATCTTATCTGCAGCCTTCGCTGTTGGTAACAACAATAGCTGTTTGCAGTGGCAGCTCTCCAAGCAGAGATACCATGCATAGAAAAGCACATGGGAAACCAAGTATCAAGATCATAAACTGCTAATACAAAAAGTTATTAAAAAAAAAAAACAAACAACTATCTGAATTATTTCTAATTCTCTTCTTGGCCACAACAATCTGTAGGTGCAGCTGTGAAGGTGCCAAAAAGCTATTTAAATTGAAAGTCTGGCATGTGTCCTTTATTACCCTATTAAATTTTTTAAATGTGATCTTAAGGGCCAAAAATGATGGGAGGAACATTACCTGCTTTTGCAGAAAAAGAGATCATTATTTTTAGCCACCATATGTGGGAAGAAAAAGTGCCCTGACACTAATATATCAATATTTGGAACTAAACACTAAAATGCCAGGCCTTGAATACCATCATTTGTACCCATTTGTCTTGACACTTAAAAGTCACCTTAACAAGAGCTCAGTTTGCTGTTTACCCCACTGAGCAGTTCTGCAAAGCTGAGCTGAGGCTCAGGAAAGGCAGTAAATTAAATCCAAGGGAGAGAAATGCAGGTGATCAGGTAACACCAGGAAGAAACAGTTCCCACTGTGCCCAATTCTCCTTCAGCTCAGTGGCAGATTTCCCACGTGCTGGGCCTGGGCCCAGAATCAGGAGGCAGAGAAGCTTCTTCCCTTTCTTATGTCTTGGCAAAAGGATTGAAAATTTTCCACCTTGAAATTCCTGTGGGCTTTTCTGAATGGAAACTCTTCTGCTGTGGTAACAGTAAGTGCTCTTCATTAGCCTGATTAAGTCAGTCAAAATCTGTGGAAAGATTTTAAATAAATTTGCTGGGCTTTGGGTCAGCAAAATGTAAATGAAATAAAGATGCAGCTCATAGCAAGTAATCCTGCAAAGAGTGACCTTTCCTTTACTCTCACTGAGGTCAAGGAAAGTTGAGGACACCAAGTCCTTGATCTCTGACTTAGGTCCAACAGCTTTTAAAAGACTATCAGGTATGTTTGAAAGCTTCAGTGTTTTTAGTAGAGGCTGGGGTGAAATCTTTTTCATATGCTATAAAATAAAATAATTCTAATTCCTGTATGCTGGGACTTTTTTCTGAAGTAGCTGGGAGCCCTACTCAGGATCTTCAGAACAGACTTGTGTTTTCAAATATCATTTTCTGATGGGGAAATCAAAATTTTCTAGTCTGAATTTAAAGCCATTGTCCTCATTAATATAAAAATTAGAAAAAAGGGATGTAAACATAAAAACACTTATGGATATTTGGGTTTCATAACCCAGTACTATGACTTCACTTTCTTACCTTTCCCTTGCCAAAAAACCATTTCCATCTCCTGGACTAGGGACAATAGCAGCAAAACCTATTATTTGTATGAAAATCATGAGGGGCACTCTGAGGGAAAGTTAAGATTGAACCAAGGCAGGGCCTCCAAGTTGGTCTGCAGGAGGCACAGCACCCACAGCACAGCAGGGTTTATTAGCTTGGTTTAGCTTGGCAGGACACAAGTCAGGGGCAGAATGTGTGCCTGCAGTCTGCTGAGAAGACATATGCTAAATATCCCAGGTTTCAGGAAATATCCTACATCACAATAGCTCTGCAGTTCTCAATTTGTCTGCCTCCAGACAAATGTTTTTCAAGTGGTTTTTTTACAGGAAACATTCCCTTGTTCAGAATTGAATTTAAAATGCTCCTGAAATGCTTAAACAAGGCAGCCAACAAAACAGGTGTAACATTTAAGGTCATGGTGTTCTGGCTCTGTCTCACTCTTGCCTGTAGCCAGTGAGCTGGGAAAACAGGAGCTTCCTTCAGCCCGCTGGAGCTGAAGGATGGCAGGAGTGGAGGCAGGGTCGATGTGTGGGCAAAGAGGTGCTGCCAGGACAGACACAGGAGCAGCAGGGACAGCCCAGAGGGAGCAGAACCCAGGACAGACCCTGGAGCAGAACCCAGGACAGACCCTGGAGCAG
>NW_020884971.1:335524-336244 GCF_003945725.1 Corapipo altera | reverse complement strand
ACCCAGGACAGACCCTGGAGCAGAACCCAGGACAGACCCTGGAGCAGCAGGGACAGCCCAGGGGGAGCAGTTGTGCCCAGCCCCTCTGGGCTGCAGGGCACTCCCTGCACAGCCCTGGGCTCGAGGCAGGGCAGTGCCCAGCACCAGTGCCTGGAGCCTGCTCGTGTGCATTCCCTGTTCCCATCCACTTCCTGCAACACACAACACGGGAAAACACAAAGACACCCTGCTCTATCCAGGCTTGCTATCCACAGAATCACAGAACACTCTGAGCTGGAAGGGACCCATGAGGATCATCAAGGTCCAGCTGTGCAGGCCAAGCTCCCACCCAAGGAGCATGTCTGCATTCCCAGCAGGACAGAGAGCACAGAGCAGAGGGAGGAGGGAATGAATAGTTTCCCCTGGGACCAGCTTGGTGTCACAGACAGAACTAAAAACCTGGGTACACCTGAGCTGGCTCCTCATGGAAACCCCGCAGATCCATCTGTTTGCATTCCTCCTCTTTGGGAGGGATGTGATGAACCATCTGCTGGGTCTGCCAAGCCTCAGAATGACCCACATGAGTCAGGATTATTCATCACAACTCTGCCCCTCAGCACGAAATCCTGCTGCCCTGCCAGCACTGTCTGCAGCCCAGCCCTGTCACAGCACTAGGGATTGGGGGTGTGGAGGACAGAACTCAGTGACACTGCATTTCAGACAGCCCTCAGTGACACTGCA
>NW_020884971.1:327302-335514 GCF_003945725.1 Corapipo altera | reverse complement strand
CCAGCAAAGGTTCATTATCAAACAGCAACACCACTTCCTCTTCCCCCCCAGACATTTTCCAACTTGGCTCTTCCAGGCAGGTGGGAGCAGGAATGAGCTGTGGCTGCACTGTACTGGTGGTACCTGTGCATCTCGGGATTATCCATATGGATTTGGAGATGTGCTTTTAGGGATTATGCTCTCATTGTCTCACATGGCAGGACAAGCAAAGATGTGGGTTGAGGAACAAAACACCATATGATCCTTTTCTTCTCACTTTACCTGCCCTTGTTACTCTGAAAATAATGTACTGTGGCTTTTTTTTCACAGGAGTCTAATGAAAAATTCCTTTTTTCTTTCAGCTATGATGAATGTGTGGGGCCAGGAGCAACACAAATATATATTCCCACAGATGATCCCCCCCCATATTCTCTCATGGACCCTTGTCAAAGAAATGAAATATCTATAAATATCTATATTAGCCAGGAAGAGGAGGTAGCATCTGGGACTACAGGACAGGCTGCAAATTCTGCAGTCAGGCTGCAGGACTTGCAGCAGCCCATTCCATCCATCTCTGTCATCTCTCACCCTGGAGGCTGCACCCCTGTTCAAGACAGTGGGGTGTGAACAGAATATCCCCATCCCACGTGTTCCAACAGAAGTACAGAGCAGTTCTTCCACTGACCATCAGGCCCCAAATCATGTGAACAGAAGTGGCTCTTTCCTTCAATTCTTCTGAAGATCTCAGATTGACAAAAACACTTCAGTGGAAGAATAAAACCTCTGGAAGTTCTACCTATTTTATACATTTAAACAGGGATGCAATGGGATTTTGTTTTTTACAGTGACTTTTTAAAGTTTACCTAAACTTTCCTCTTTGTGCTTCAAAGTGTTCCGTGACCTTACACAGCATAAAAGAGCAGCAGTGACAAGCAGTACAGCTAACCTTCCTGAAGCATTTGAAAACACACTGAAATCAGACACTCCTAATGCATTTCATTCCGTTTCTTGGCAACAAAGCATTTTTAAATAATTTTTTTGTCTAAGTATGTATTTCAGTGTACAGAGACAAGGTACTGCCTAAAACAGACAGTGAACAGTACCATATAGAAGCAAAAGAAAAAGGGAGTGTAATGTTTGGATAGCCACCTTTTTCCTTTGGTGCCAGACTTTCCAGACCATTGCAAAGCCTGCTGTAAGTCTTCCTCAAAGAAACCATCAGCAAGTGATGGAGAAGTGACAGTGGATGCTCAAACACCAGTTGGCTTTACCTACAGAAGTGCAGGCCTGGGAGCTTCATGTCCTTCATGGGGACTTGCCATAGCCAAGGGAAGGGCACAGGAATCCCAGAGGATGCTTTATGCCAATTCCCAGGATGCATTTTCAGGCATGACCTGGGCTCTTCTTTCAATAAGGGGTGGCAGTTTTGCTACAGTGACCTCTAGGAACTGGTGAGTGTGATGTAAATAGTGGATGCTGGGCTGGGCACAGGAGCAGAGAACTCACTGTGAGCACAAACCTCGGAGCCGTTCCCAGCTCTGAGAAAAGAACCAGGAAGGACAAACCCAGTGAGCAGCAGCAGGACATTTCCATGCTGCTACCAGGGTTCCCAACCAGCTGCCAGGGCAGTGGGTGCAGGGAGCTGGAGCTCCAGGGCACAGGGACAGCAGGGTGTGACCAGGACTGGCCAGGGCACTCCAGCACCCTTGTCCCCATGGATGCTATCGCTGGGACATGTCTGCTCTGACACTGACCCCCCTGCACCCACCAAGCCCTGGCTGGGGGGGACACAGAGTGACACAGAGGGGCTCCCCAGGCAGGGCGTGTGGCCTGGGGTGGGCAGGGCAGTGGGCACACCCTGACAGCCGGTCCCTTGGTCACCTCTTGCTCCTTTTCCCCATGCAGATGATGCCAAGCCCCAGGACCCTGCAGCACCCTGCTGTGCCCAGCTCCCCTGGTGCTGGGAACACCCCTAAAGGACAACACACCCCAGAGATCCTGCTGTTCACCCTGAGGTGCACGTGTGCCAGAGGAAGAGCTGCTTTCCTCCCTTCCTTTTCATGGCCCAGCAAAACAAGTTGCAAGACTGGGACTAGAAGACACCCCTGAGATCAAAGGGTGAGCAATGAGCACAGTTCCACCTGACTGCCTTAAAATAGTTTGGATCCTACTGTTCACTTCTGCCTGGAATAGTCCCACTCCTCATCTGGAAGCTGCTGTGAGTCTGGCTGAGGACAGACACAACCCACACAGAGAGCAAGGGGAACTCAGCCCTGTGCTTTCCCTGGGGGAGCACCCTTGGGAAACTTCTTGGCTGTGTTGTTTTGAAACTGGTAACTGCAAGAAAACCAATCCCTCTTGTGTTTGCACTAAACATTTTTAAGTAATTTTTAAGTTCTCTGTCTAATGGAAAACCCCTGGGTGTCTACATCTCCAGTGAGCACCACTCAGCAGAGTTATCAGAGGCACATTTCCACTAAATCTTAGGGGTATTTTCACTGAAATTAAAAAAAAAGGGTTTTTTACACTTGCAGAAAGGACTTCATTTACTGTTTCCACCAAAGGATACATAAAACTGAGTATAGTAAATCTATAATTGTATTCAAAAGGAACCATCATCCAAATTATTAAAATTGCACTTAGATTTTCTGTAAATATGGAATGATTTTCAAATGTAATCATCATTCAACACTCCAAAGATTGACACAGTTATAATTAATACTTAGATGGGAAGTAATTATATGGTTCTTACTGCTATATAAATTATACCATTACTGAGTCATATGCACACGATGAGGTAAGGTAAGTATGCATTTTTTGTTAAGTAGATGACAGTAAATATGTATTTCACTAAAATAACAGAATTCTTTTGCAGTTCAGTAAGATTTTCAATATTCTCAGTGTACTCTACCCAAAAGAACAAAAATACACCATTTTGCATTGCAAAACTGCTGGCAGGCATTGGCACAATGTAGGCTATATTTCATATTTTTATTTTTTAGCAGAGAGAACAATTCCTCCATACAAAGTACTATTTAAACAGTTTTGTGGTACACAAAGTGTCCTGCAATAAGAGAAACAAACCCCTTCATCACCCATAAGGGGCCAGGGATGAAAACCAGCCCAGAAATGCACCAGTCAGTTTTATTGGCAGGAAACTCAGAAGTGAAGGAAGGCACAGAGGTTTGTTTCTGCAGCACAGGAGCTGCCCTCAGAGCTGTGCCTTCCTGCAGCTCTTGGAAACCTGCCTAGAACACAGAAAGGCCACGGGACCAGCCCAGCTTCCTTCAGGCTCAGGCTGGGGAGGTGCAGGGGGAAATCTCATCCACAGAAATTAGAAGGCAAATGTAATTTCTTTTGTCCTCACAGCGAGCTTCTTACATGCAACATGACAAAAGAACATTGCACACAAGCACAGAGGGCTCTTCACACGTGGCAGACAGTGTGTCTGTGCATGGTGGGGGACCCTTTGAACCTATTTGGCTTTTAACCTTTTTAACAGGGATTTCCTGCCCTTCCACTAACTCTCTATCTGTAGTTCACAAAACAAGGTGATTTTAAGCAGACCTCTGATGAAAATGGGAGATGGACATTTTACTTCATGATAGCAATGCATTAGGAAAGTTATAGAAAACTGATCAAAGTCTTTCATCCTTTGGTAATATTGAAGCATCCCCAGCACTGTGGACTGTCAGTGGCAGCGGTTCTCACACTGTCTGCTCCCTCTGGTGGTGTGAACCACTCCAGAAAGTCTGGGCATCCTCACAGCACAGATCACCAAAATAATCAGAATAATCCCAGCTGCCTGGTCACACGGATATGGAGCCACCCAAAACATACACTGCCATACTGTGGCATTTTCTAAGTTATCACTGAACACAAGGGTTTGTCATTCATTGCAAACAAATATCTTTGAAAAACAAACTGTGAATTAAAGGCAGTGATACCTTACCATGATCACCTGCAAGAGTGGCTTAGAATTCTCTGGTCTTGTTCATGGTTTTTAACTGAGTGATGTCCAACAAAGCTGTGAGGGGAAAAAAAGTCTTATAAATCCAACCAAATACCTCTGCAAACAGACAGCACTAGAAAGAGAAGTTTTAGCTCTAAAACACTACAAAGAGAAGTTTGCAGCTCTAGAGCTGCTCCAACAGCTTCCAACACTACTACTGCAACAGTGTTGATATTTGTTGTAATGATGCAATAAGAACATGTTTTAATTTCTTTAAGAATATTTAAGATCTCATATAAATCTCAGCAAAGTGGGCAGTGTCTCTCCTGATGCTGCTCTTAAGAAATTCCTATTCTGCTGTCAGATTTTATCCTAAACTCTTGGAAAATTCTAATGCCAGTGCTAAAAACCAGGTTTAACACAGGGCTTTCATTTCTTACATTACTAATAAACTGCTTGGCCATGCTGTTCCTTGCTATGTGATCACAATACTGTATTTCTGTAGCCATCTCTTTTGCTTCTACTTTTAGTACTGATCTTTACACAGAACTTTTAGTAAAGAACATCCACTCTTGGTATGGTTCCTGTGCTTTTTTATGTTGTCAGTACCACTTTGGGACATCCACCTTTAGTCTCTGGGTAATCAGGCAGTTGAGCAACTGCTGACAAAGCAACACTGTTCTTTAATCACTTACATTTGGGTTTAACATTTGTCAGGAATAAGCAACCATGGGAACACTCAGGTCAGTGTGTGCCCAGCCAAGGTCAGAGCAGGAAGGGAAGAGTCTACAAAGTTGCTGCAGTGAAAACTGTTAGCCTTGAAATGATCTCAGGATTTCTAGAAGCATCAGAAACCCTCACAAGCACGTTCATAGATACCTGAGAAAATCACTGAAGTCAGGACACTGGAAAATAGCTACATACCACCAAGGGAAAAGATGAAAAGTCAGGAAATAAAAGGTCAGTTCTCCCAGAAATGTTCAAACAGATAATTTTTTTTAGCACAGCAAGGTGAGTAATGGTTTATTCCTGAATGGAAAGCACATCAGACTGATTTAACTGGTCTTGGTACAGTCTGACAACTCCTTCCCCTCCTTAAACTACAGAAAGACTTTCTATATAAAATTATAGCCATAGCCTTCTATGAATTAAAATAATAATCATCATACAAGGGAGTCTGTATCAATTTCTCTGGGTTAGTTTGAAAGGATGTGTCAGAGATGTCCTAATGAAAATCCTGAGTGTTGCTGGATTTCAGAGCTTATAGAGAGAATGGACCCATTAAAATCAGGACACTACATCAAACTAGGAGAAGCAGCAGTATCTAGAGGACAGGACTGGAATTTGAAGAGAGAGAGAAATAGTCTGGAAAGCACAAGGTGCAATTCAGTGGACACATATGCAAGTCCTGCACTTGAGAAATGTAGGCTCCAATTCACAAATGCACCACACAGTGACCTGTCAGAAGGCAAGAGAATGTCTGAGGATGAGACTCAGGCAAGTGTGGGCTGAATATGAGCCAACAGTGTTACACTACTAGGAAAAAAAGGAAAAATTAACAACAGCAGCCTGGAAATATAAACAGTGCTATTGTTCTTAAACCATTCCAAACAGCTGTCCATTCCCTCCTGCTCTGGTAGGAAACAGAGCCCAGGCTTCGGCTCTACAATCTGATGAACCTGATGCCTGGAGGAAGGAACAAGAAAGTTAAATGGCCTGGTTATTATTTTTCTTGGGTTTGCATGACAGAGAACAGAAAGATGTTCTTCACTGCCATATAGAAATGAGATTTTAGAACTGAGGGGAAATGGAGAATTAATATTTGATACATCATAAAGGAAGAAAGATTCCACATTACCAGAGATGGAAAGGGCAAGTTTCAGTTCTCCCCTTCCAGCAGAGCTTCCAATGTGCTCTCTTTGTCACTGTCTGACAGTGTCTGATGGTGCTCCGTGGTCTGGGAGTTGGCAGTTGTGGTGTTTTCAATCTGTTTTAGCAGCTCTCCAAACCCCAGGGGCTCTGCCAATACCCTCTGGAAACAGATTCTCTCAGCCCAGACCACACTGGTGACCCATGGCTTCCAAGGCCATACTGTTGTCACAGCAAAGACCTTTCAGTGAAAATACTCATCACCAAAATTATATCCAATATATAGAGAGCACCTCCAGCTCCATTGATGTTCTATACATGAGATGGGAACTGTAGATAGATCAGATACTAAATTCAAGTTTTCTGAATTCCCAACAGCATTTCATGCATTAAAACTTCTCAGCTAACAAAGGACATACTCCTTTCCCTTTTCCTCAGCTCACAGTACTTTGTGCTTGAACACTGCTGACTGAACTCATAAGAATATGAGAAATTTGCAGCTCAGATTTCAGACAGGTCCAGATGTTTTCATTTCCACCAAAGCAAGGAAAAATAACAAGCAAAACATCTTCCATGTCCAGCAGAGGCACAGAGTTAAAGCTTCAGGAACACAGGAGAATCCAGGGTGGTTCATTCATGTTTTGGCTCCAATGCCTTGATCCTCTTATTTGTTCTCCAGCATTCTCTACCAATATTGTTCCAAAACCTTGTTCAGCCTAAATCAGCCCAACTGCAATAAGGGCCAGGTGTGTGGCCTGATGTTATTCACCAGGTATTGGCATTGTGCCTTTTGATCTCCAGGAAATAGCAAGTTTGCTGGAGGTGGCCATTCCTCCCTGCTGAATTCCTCCTTCTCTCCTATGGCCAGAGTTTTGCCTTGCTGTAGTCTTAAAAAAACTCATAGATTCCGATTCTGTTACACTCCAAATGAACCCAGTATATTTACAATGGAGAAATTTCTTTTTTTAAATTTAAATTCAAATTACAATGAAGTAGCAGAAGAACCCTGTAAAAATTAGGATTATTTTGTCACAGCTTTGTCATAGCAGGATTTTTTATTTCTGCAAGAAACTGAAATCAGTAATAAACAAAACTATTATGGATCAAAAAAAAAAAAAAGAGAAAAACTTCTTTGCAAATCCTTTCAAAATCTCACTGAAGAAGGAAGATCCTGATAGAAGATCTCACAGCTCAGGGAACTGCAACTGGACCTTCAGGTACCCAAGTCCTCTGCCCCCTTGGCAGTGATGGGATTGGTACCTCATTAGTACCACACACACATGCCAGGGAAGTGATTAAGCTTCCCTTTTAGAGAACAGAGTTTTATAACACTAGAATCTTCAAAACACAGAAAATAAATCCCATCCTGGGAGTCTGTATGAGGAAAGTAATTCAGGGAATCACACCTCACATACAGCTGGATAGAGACACCTCAGTGTTTGCTGTGTGATGCAGGTACAAGATGACCTCACTTTAACATGGGGGCACCAGAGGCATCTGTCCCCCCTTCCCTCTTGGCTGCACCAGCAATTTTTATACAACAATTATCCACACAGAAATTCTACAGAAGTATTTCCTAATGACATGTCACCTGGAATGACGATCACCAGCACGTGTTTTTGGAAAGTCCTGTTGCCTGGAAAGCCAGAGAGGAAACCAGCTTGTTTGCAACACTCCACACACACCTTCCACGGGAAAAGACACAGGACTGGGGAGGCCAAGCAAGGCCAAGATTTCAGTGGGTCGGGAGAAGCCACCCACTCCCAGTGGTTAACAGTGAGACAGATATTCATTTTTAAATCTGACCTGTCGTGAGGACAGTTTGTAATAAGATGAGACATTAAAAAGATATGAAGTCAAATTCACACCTGCAGCAAGTCAAGTCAGTGGAGACACCACTGATGGCACTGGTCCACACAAAAATTAAGGTCATGGAAGGCCAGTGCCAGCACCGGTTTGGGAAGTCACACAGGTGCACAGCGTTGTAGCAGCCACAGGTGGTGACTCAAAAATTCAGATTCCAAATTCAAGATTAGCAAAATCACCCAGATCACAGGTGTGATTTCCAGCTGCTGGACCTGACCTCCATTTAAACCCATTCCAGGACATTGTCAGCCACCCCAGCAGACACAAGTCTGTTCCAGTTGTTCCCCAGACCTGGTGCGACTGTTCTGCTGTGACACATCATGACACCTCATGACAAGAGCGACAACTCACAACACACCCTCACACCCGGTGACACACCCTCACTCCCAGTGACACACCCGCACACCGACAGCCAGACCCTCAGGATTTGAATCAGACTTTAACAACGAAAATAAAAATTCAGTCAGTAGCTGCAGCTGCACAGTTATGATTACACAAGTGATTTAAGAATGTTTGAGCTTGGCTGACCTTGTGTTTTAAGGCAAA
>NW_020884971.1:315435-322237 GCF_003945725.1 Corapipo altera | reverse complement strand
TGGGCACATCCTGCCCTGATCAGGGTGCTGGGAGCTGGAGCAGTGTCATGGACACATCCTGCCCGGGGCAGTGCCCAGTGTGATGTGTGGCTGCTCCCTGGGATGTCCCTGCCGAGGCCGGGCGTGCTGAGCAGCTCCGGGCTGGGAACGGAGCCGCGGTTGTGGTGAGGCAGCAGAGGTGAAAGCTTTGCCTCTCACCGCTCTGAGCCCTCACTTCTGTTTGCTGTAAAAGGAAGGGGTGTTTTCCTCGGTGGTTTGGTGCCAAAGGCCCCTTATCCCAGCTGGTGGGCAGGAACAGCCCCTGGGAAAGAGGAAACGCTTTTCGCAGCAAGGTGGCCACGGTGACCCCAGTTCCCCAGCACACCCTGCACGTCTCATGGCCCACAAGAGACACAATCTTCACATGGCAAAATCTCAACAGAATCCCCCAACACCCAGCACGAAAACTTACTGCCCTTCCTTCAGCAACTCGTGCTGGTGAGGAAGAGCCATTTCTTTGCTTTTCCCTGCACATAGGTCCCCCCTGTGAATTCTCAAACAACTGTAGGTTTCTGTTCTCATTCATCTCCCTAAAACAGGGTAAAGCATAAGATAATCAGGCCTACAGTTGGTGGGTTCAGCTTCTCCTAACACAAAATCTTAGGCTTCATTAAAATTAAACTTTGAAGACCACTGTGGGTAACCCAAAGTTCAGGCCTGCTGAAGGTGGGGATTGCAAAGCACTGTTGACAGATTTACCCAAGAATGGACTGAGGTTCAGCCCTACATTATACATAACTGTGGCCATTTTGGGGTCAGTTTTGTTCTCCCTGGAGCTTCTGCTTGTGAGACCAATGCTCAGGTCTCAGCCTTAGGCAGTAGTCCCAAGTCCGGCTGTCCCAAGCTGGGCAGCCTGAAAACAAGGGCTAAGTCTTGACTTTGCATTCTCACCTCTGTTCTGTGCTGACTTGCCAGGAGTTGATCATGCTTAGCTTGACAGAGTCTCTCCTATCTCAGTATTTCAGACAAAACCAAAAACCACTTCCACTTCACAAACTGGGCCTCATGTCTAGGGTAGCTCTAAAACTAAGCAAATGTTATTTTTGAAGTTGTTATGCAGCAACAGCAGCATTCTATTCATGTTTTGCAGAAAGCTTGTGCAAAGAGAGGTGTTTGGGCAATATTTCTGCTAGGATGGTCTGCCTTCAAAAAGGTGCTTTCAAAAAAATGGCAGTTTAATTCAAAGGTAGTAAAGTTACAGCAGGAATCTGAACCGTGGAAAAAGGAGATGTTACAGCCTTGTCACCAGTTAGGAAATGCAGTTAACAGTGAATGCATCTTGTTTGCTTCTTTAGGAAAAGATCAGACCTCAGTGAGTTAGTCTATGAATCTTTGTTTAAAAAGCTTATGTTCTTCAGTGGAGCACATAAGATTTATTTCTGGTTTTCTCTAGTTTGACTAAAATAATTTCCTCACTCTCTTCCTTTTTGAATGCTGATGCTCTTAACCAGGACCTCAGCAGGTTTCAACTGGCATCACTTCACTGAAACTAATGTACTGTAGCAAAGCTCTGATGCTTGAGAGGCTGTCAAAATAATGCTTTAGAAAAGCCTCACTCTGCAATTCACAATTCAGGCTTTTAGGAACATGGGTTTTTTTGAAAGCTGTAAGCAATTTCTGAAGTATTTTTGATTTTCAGTCTTTCACGTTTTCTTCCACCCCATTCCCTCAGTGTTTCTCTGTTTCATTCTGTTTCAGACATTCACTGGTAACTTTGTCTACTATATCCAGTCAGTGCTCCCAGATGACATTGTCAAAGCAGTCCTGGAGAAAATAGGGTACGTTGCAACAACAGCAACAGAGTTTTCACTTGTCAAAAAGAGAAATAATGAGGAAACAAAGCAGACTGCATTTGAAATATTCCTGGCAAGGATTGAGTGCGAAACCATCCTGGAAATGACAAGTGAAGGAAAAGGTGGCAATTTGGAGGAGCCCCTGCAGCAGAGAACAGAAACACGGCAGCACCAAGGAGAGCAGGACAGAGATCACCCACCCCCGAGGGGAGACACGGAAAATCCAGAAAAGGAAGAAAGCAGTGAGACACCTTTGTGCCTTGCTCCCCAGCAGAACTGCTCAGCTCCCTGCCCTCTGTCCTTTGAAGCTGCTGGGAATGTGGAAATCAAGGATAAGTTGGCTCAGGCAGCAGGTGCTCCATCCACCTCCATCCCTCTGGAACTCCCCAGGCAAGGCGTCGGCTCCACGCGGCTGCCGGGGCAGTGCTTGGACAGCGAGGACTTCCTGGTCAGGTACAGTGACATTGTCATAGGACAAACACCTATTTTCAGTGAGAATCGTTCTCCAAGGGCTTTTGAGACAGAGCCAAGAGCCAGTGTGAGTGAGGAATGTGCCTTGGCTGCAGAGCCCCGGGGGGCTGAGCTGGGCCCTGTGCCGCTGTCCCCAGGAGCCAGCGGCCCCCCAGCCTTTGCCATGTTTGCTGACAGCCCCTGTGACAGCTCAGCCCCCGTGGAGTTCAGAGCTCCACAACTGCCCCAAGAATCCATCGAAGCAGAAATCAAGGATGCCATGAACTGCATAGACTCAGACCCTGCCGATGGACCCGCTGAGCTGAAGTCTCTGCCCTACACGGACTTTGCCTCTGCCCAGACTGTCCCCAGGGAGGAGGAGGTTTGTGATCTGTCCTTAACTTTCACAAAACTACAGATCAAGGACACTCAGGAAGATCTGATGTATCCAGTGGAGGAAACTGGCCAACCTGTAGCAGCAGCATGTGCCAGCGACAGGCACAGAAGAGAATTTAATCACTCCAAAATCAAACACACATATCTGGCTGATGCTGAGCCATCCTCAGACCTGTGCTGTACTGCTGGGAACACGGAGCATTCCACCACTGGTTCTGATGGCAAGAGACTGTTCATGGATACTGGTAACACACACAGAGCCTCTGAGGGCTTCAGGCACATCAGAGAGCCCCCCAACCTCACCTACATCCCACCACAGAGTATCGATGTTCGGCCTTCACAGCCAAGAAGGACCTGCACACAGGACAGAAGGACCCTCCTGCAGCCTGAACCTGACCCTCCTGAATCCAGTGAAGTAACTCTGGAGAACTGGAATTCAGAACTGAGTGAAAACCAGGAGCCTTATGTCATTATTGACAGGACCGACCAAGGAATGTTATGCCATCACATTTGAGTCTACCAGTGCTTTATCTCTAATCTGCCTAGGGTTTTTGCCTCTCACTTGTGGCCTTGATCATCTTTTCAAGGAGATGATTAGTTTTGTCAAAACAGTTTAAAAAAAACCAAAACCACATCACTGCTTTTGGACAGTAAAAAACAGGAGTAGTTACACAAAGTCTTAATGGCCCCTGTGGCAAGGAAACCTGAATGGTCACCTTTCTGAAGCATAAACTTTCATAAATTTAAATCCATTTAATTCATTAGCCAGATTCCTTCTGGCTGTTTCCAATGCCAGACAGGTTTCTTCAGTTAAGTATACTGCTTTTTTTTCCCCCTTCACAGACCTATTCCTGGAGTATTCTTCCAGTACAAGGTAAATCTTCTAAACTGGAAGACCCAGCTTTCTAGCTTTACAAATGCTGTACTGGAGTGTACTTATGTTTGTTAGCTCACTGCATCCCTTGGAAGCTGCTCTGAGCTCATCTTCCTCCTGCCTTCAGCTGAGAACAAGTTTAGAAAGTTTGACAACGTTCCTCTAGGTTTGAGGAGGGAAACAGCCCTGTGAACACTCATGGTTTTGGAGAGGCAATAACCTGTATTACAGGTTTTGTACCTGCCTTCATTTATAACCAGAATATTCTGTGGTTACCACCACAGTTTTCAAGAGAAGCTTTGAGAATCAGAACTGTTCACTGCCACCAGGAGAGAGATCCAGCTACTGCTGCTATTTCCCTTGTCCCTGCTCCTGCCACTTCATTCTGCACCAGGATTCACAGAATTTTTCTGTAAACCAGTTCATTTTATGCATTTTATTTCATCATAAAATTAAGGAGGAAAAACTGCCATTCTGTGCCATTTTAGCATCAAGGAAATGTCAGCAGAGAAGGTTGCAGTGAGCACCAGAGCCAGGATCAGGGATTCTCTGGAAGCAGCAGTGCTGTGTGCTGAGAGGGAACGGGAGCAGGAGTGTTGGATCAGCTGTGAGCTGAGTCCCAGCAGGGAGAGCCTCTGTCATACACAACATTTAATTCATTTAGAAAATTAATTAAATGTTGTACCTAGTACCTAGCCACTGGTACTGTACTTAAGCAGAGTCTTCAGTGCTTCTTTATACACTTGTTACCCAGAAGGACACTTTAATACTGCATCGAGTAGCTTTTCCCACAGCACTTCAATGTGTGCTGGTTTTGGCTGGGGTGGAGTTAATTTTCTTCACAGTGGCTAATATGGGGCTGTGCTTTGGATGCTAAAAGTGCTTTGTTGTTTCATGTATAGTTTAAACAGTAGCTGAAATTAATTTTGTATAAATAGCTTATAATTGACATTCAGCCCTCAAAAAATTCAAAGAGGAGCACACAGATTACACTAGAAAAAGTTCAGGAGCTAAAATGTAAAGATCTGCTTTTTGAACCACTAATTGCTGAAGTTCTGCCATCCCCTGGTTCCAGCAGTGGGGGGGAAACAGAACTTTGTCCAAGCTCACACCAAGGGTTGCCTTCAGCTTTGGGTGAGGTTGTGAGAAACAGTTATTATGGACAAAAAATGTTCACGGGGCTCTTTCCTGACTAATCACAGTGACATCCTCTGGGCTGTAGGATTCTCTGTACTAAACCATCAAGTGAGATTTTCTGGACTGTACAAAACATGCACCCTGGGCTTCTACAACCCTTAATGAAATCCAAATTTAGAACAAACTGCTGATGACTGAAATTCAAATTTATAGAACCATTTCCAAAGAAACAGTTCTTTTGGACTCTTTTATAGAAGAAAAAGCTTTGAAAGTTTAACAGAAGGTTTTAAGAATAATCACTGTCCCCCTACAAATAAGCTTCAATAAGAAAGATAATTAATTAGCACACAAAATCTTATTTTTAAGCTAGAATTCTAAAGATTTACAACAGACCCATAGCATGGCATTACTGGGATCAGAAGCTTTAGTACTAACTCAGTACTAAACCAGGAAATGCTCAGTGCACTCATCATTAATAAGTCATAGTGATTTGGGAAAAAAAATAGCCCATCAAATGGGACTAAAAAGACATGAACTGCAGTTCCTGACTTGGTGGAGTCACTTCAATGCAAGGTTTTAAGTCATACCACAAAACTGCAAAAGGAAGGCAGTGATCTCCAAGAGCAATACCATCAGATGGTGTTGAAGGGCCATGTCACCCAATATTTTTGTCCTCCAAGTGCCAGACAAATGTCTGCAATCTGTGATCAAAGTGCTCACTGATGCCTTCCTTGGTCCAGCTAAACCAACCAAAACCATTAGGGAAAATATATGTATATTGTACTTCAGGGATCATTCCCCTAAAATTACACAGAAAAAGTAAGGTGAACACAGTCCAAGCTGCTGCCTTGAGAGGATTACCTTGAAGAGAACATTCAGAGGGTAAAGCACCAGAGAAGGGCAACTCAGCACTTGAGCTGATGAGTCCTGAATGAAACCCCCACTAGTTCACTCTCCAAGTACCCGCAGGTCATAATAAACTGATCACAATCTAAACCCAAAGAACCATCTGTATTTTTCTTTGTAAAAAGAAGTAAAAATCAGAGAATCTGAAGCAGTTAAGAAATCAATTAATTCTAGGATTTTTTATTACCATTTGAAAGGAACAACAAATGCCTTTCTGTACACCCTGTTTTGTCACTGTTCCTCAGCTCAGCCATAGCAGGGCTGGGGATCTCATCAACATGGGAGAGAAATAAGCCCTCTACAGAAACCTGTCTGTGACACAGCCTGAAAGCCATTCTGCAATCACACAGAACTACAGCTACATTGTGGTGTCATGCAGAGCAGAAGGAACGTGTAGGGTTAGAGTAAGACCCAAGATTTCAAACTGGCAAGACCTATTTAACAAAGCTGCTTCACTTGATGCACTTCATTTGCTTCCTCTAATAATAAAAAAAGAACATCCCACCTCTTCCATTCCTTGAACACCTCCAGGGATGGGGACTCCACCACCTCCCTGGGCAGCCTGTTCCAACATCTAATCACCCCTTCTGTGAACAAAGTCTTCCTGTTGGCCAGCCTAAACCTCCCCTGGTGCAGCTGAAGATTGTCCTCTTGTCCAGTCACTTGTTCCCTGGGAGCAGAGCCCAACCCCCAGCTCAATGCAAGCTCCTTTCAGGTTGTAGAGAGTGAGAAGGTCCCCCCTGAACCTCCTTTTCTCCAGGCTGAGCATCCCCAGCTCCGTTCCCTTCCCTGGACACGCTCCAGCCCCTTGGTGTTGTTCCTGCAGTGAGGAGCCCAAAACTGGACGCGGCCCTCGAGGGGCCTCAGCAGTGCCAGCACAGGGGAATGGGGGCTGTCCTGCTCCTGCTGCCACACTATTCCTGATCCAGGCCAGGTGCCCTTGACCTTCCTGCCCCCCTGGGCACACCTGGCTCATGTCCAGCCCTGTCACCAGCACTCCCAGGGCCTTTCCCACTGGGCACTTTCCTGCCCCTCTGCCCAGCCTGGAGCTGCAGGGGGTTGTTGTGGCCAAAGTGCAGGACCTGGCACTTGTTGACCCCACACCCGAATTTGCTAATGGTGCACTCAGTCCCCTCATCAATAAAGATACTGAACAGAACTGGGCCCAACACTGATCCCTGGGGACAGCACTAGTGACCAGATCCCA
>NW_020884971.1:307716-315425 GCF_003945725.1 Corapipo altera | reverse complement strand
CAGAGTGCCCCTGTCCAAGCCTTTTCCAGAGTGTGCCATGGGAGACAATGTCCCAGGCTGTGCTGAAGGCCAGGCAGACACATCCACAGCCTTCCCCTCCTCCACCAGGTGGGTCACCTGGTCAGAAAAGGTTGGTCAGGCAGGACCTGCCCCTCCTAATCCTGTGCTGGCTGGGCCTGATCCCTGGCTGTCCTGAGTGTGCCCTGTGAGCACACCCAAAGGGATCTGCTCCATAACCTTGCTGGGCCCAGGGTTGGGCTGACTGTAATAAACACACCTCCCTCATACACACCCCAGTCACTGGGGTCCTTTCACCCCAGTTCACCACAAGGGGTTTACCAACAGCAGCCTCAGTTCTCTGCTTCAGAGGCAGGTAGTAACAAATAATTTATTTTAAATTACAAAACCAGGGTTGTCTTTAGGGAAAAATAAAGAAGAAACTTAGGTTACTTCTAGGAAGCAGCAGTGAAGTGGGAAATGGGGGAAACAGCCATATTTTAGCTGAAGAGATTTGACACAGTAAAGCTGATGGAGAACCCAAAAACACAAAAAGGGATTGGTTTATATTCTGTTCCTGACTTGAACCTGAACATTTCAAAGCCATAACTCCACAACTTTCTACAAAGCATAGTGCAAAACCAAAACTAGTTATATTTAAATATTAAAAATACCAAATCAGACTTCATAAACAGTATTTGGTACAACAGTCACAGGCTCCTATAAATGGTGTTGTCTATTAGTTGGGTTTAGTATTTGGTCCCGTTTTTCTTCATACGTTTCTATCATTTTCTGCATGTCATGGTCAGCTCCAATAACCTTGAAAAGAAGAACATGAACATTAGAAATAACTGACACCATATAACATGGGGGGTTTTGAGCAAAACAGAAGAGGACTAGCACTGAAGCCAAACCAAGACACTCCTGGGGTCTGTCCAAATCACTTTCCATTTGAAATTTGGCATTCCCTGAAAAGTTACATGGCTGATCCTGCAACCATCACAGTGAACAGACCCTCAAATTCCACAAAGAGATGGAAAACCACACTTCCATGCTATACACTACACGTCTGTAAACAGTTTTCTGAGGTTCTCATTCTCCAAGGTTACCAGAAAAGCAGATTTATTTACTTTTACCACTAAATAATGCTCTTATTATTTGAAAAGTACAATCCTCCACATGCCTAATTGGTTATAATTAAAGTAATACTCACAAGCACTGGGCAGGAAACTTCCAACAGTGCACGTTTAATGAGCCACTCTTCATAGAGCTCATGAATAGCTTCTAAATATTCCTAGAAAAGAGGCACTGGAATAACACATATGCCCAGGGATGAAACACACACTGCAATTTATCCATTTGGTAAGCAAAAACACAGAGAAAAGCCAGCACTGGATATTTCCACTAACAAAACATACAAAGCATACAAAGGTTTCACAAAACATTAATTCCCAGCACAAGGTTTTACTCCATAAAGAACCTCAAAGACACAGTTTACAGGAGCACAGGGCTCTCAGCTCCTTTTAAGATCAAGCAACCCTGATTCTCTCCCACAGGTATCATGTGGTTCAAGATTTTACAGAGGAGAATCCAACAAAGAGAAGTAAGCACACGAAGGGCAAGGCAGCAAAGAATATGTACTGGAGGCACTTTGTGTGTTAACACATGTTCCTAAAATTCCCAGTTCCCTTTCTCCCAACCACTCAATTTGCTCTAAAAGCTTTTCTGCCTGTCATCAACTACTGGGTGTTTTTTTCTTGGAGACCACTTTACATTGTTCATTCCAAACTGCTCCCCCAGCCCTGTGAAACAACACAAGGACTCTCCAAATCCATCACAACAAGGATTTACTCTCAAGGCAAAATTTCACATGGCCCAAAATGGAGCTCTTTGCCACTGACAGTTGCTTCTCCTGGACTGCCCAGCAGACAGGCTGTGTGTGCAGAGGGAACCCCGTTTGTGTCTGGTCAGGCTTTCTTTAGTTAATTCATTCACCAAACTGGCACAGAAAGGGATCCTTCCATTACCACAGTTAATTTTAAAGCACATTCCCACACTTAAAATTTTCCAGAAGTTGCTTCTTTTCAGACACAAGCAGAGACACTTTTCCTGCATAAACATCCTGGTAACAGCAGACAACAACTTGCCCACAGAAATCTCCAGCACCTGCATACCCAGGTATTTGTGCTTCAACTGGGTGCTTTTATGCCATTTAATGGTACAAAAGCAATTGACTTTTTACATCTTAGAGAAGATTAACAGTTGATTAATACTCCAGCTAAAGTCAGCTATAGTACAGTGTTTACTAAAACATAACACTTGGGACAGTCAGTGTGCATGACAGATCATTTTTTAAAAATAAATCAAAATTAAATTGTGGAAACAGCTGCACCCCATTTTGGCAGTACACTCAGGACACCATTTTAGAATTTAGATTAGAATCATTATGTTTTTAAGGCTCCTTGTAACCACATACATTGGAGCAACTCCTTACCAGAGGAATGATCTTTTCTTCTTCCCTGCATCGTGTTTTTAACCTCTCATAACAAACTTTAGGAGATGTCTGCAGATAAACTGTTATAACAAAAATTAGAATAGTTATGATCAAGGATCAGCTTTAAAAGCAAAGAAGAACTATAGAAGGAAAGAATCCTGACTTGGGTACCACCACTGAGCCCCCCTTTGGCTCTACCATTAATCCATCCATGAACCACCCACAAATCCAAGCTGTCAGATGCTACATGTTACAACCACTATTACACTGAATAATGTGATTATTTATTACCCAACAAACAAGAATTATTTTTACTCCCAGTAAAGAAAGCCACCCAGAAACACACCCCTCCAGATCCCACGGAAATTTTACCTATCAGATCCACTGAAACATCGATGTTGTTCTTGATCCAGTCAAACCATTCACTTAGCACAGCATAATCCACCTCTGGCATTTTTCCACTGAACAAACAGAAGAGCCATCACTCACTGAACAGCATGCAGAGATCAATTCTAAACTCTGGTTTTTCTCACCAAACTAGAACTGCTCCCCATTTACTCCAGCATATATGAAAAGAAAACAACACCAATGTTATTCCCACCCAAATTGAAGGCCACATAAACCATTGTCTGTACAAGAGAAAGATCAAATATTTTTCTTTTAAGTGCTTATTAAAACAAAGTTTCTATTATTAATAGTTACAAACATTAATTTTTTTCCACTACAGTTAAGAAATAATTACTTGGTGACAAGGAAGAAAATATTACCACAGTGACATTCACACAATAACAGCAAATTAGTGTCAGTGGTTATTTATTGCTCAGGTTCTTTGGATCAGGATCATTTCAAATCTTTCTGCAGTGCATGTCACCAGAAGGGCTGGGCTTACTCAACAGCACTGACAATTCCTTACAGAAGCCACAGTAAAGAGCAGTAAAAAAATAATGACGCTGTAAACAAATTTATTCCCACTGTAAGAAATATTTGTGGAAAGAGTAGTGAAATATTCAACATGCTTAATTGGAGCTCTGTACTCAGAGAGCACAGACAACATAGACAACTGTCCCAACTATCTCACCAAGAATAATAAAATATCAGACAGGGAGTTACAGAGAACATGTTAAGAATCACATTAGTATTTTATAATAAAAACATTCTGGTTTCATTAGTCTCAGATTTTCACTTATTACCATATTCCTAGTAGTCAAATATTACTAGTTTTACATTATCCTGTCTTCAAAACTGGTGACAGTAACACATACTCCACACTCCTTCCTAAATGCCTCTGCAATAAAAATATAAAAAGAGATGGAGTTGGAAGGCTCCTGTCCTCTGCAGCTGAATGATTCACACCAGTTACAACATTTTAAATAGTGAAGAACGAGATTCCACAGATTTCTAAGCCCTTCTCCTGGCAATGTGCTTTGATCACTGGCAAAACAGAGGAGAGATAATACAGGAAGGTATTTCCCTTTAGGTTTGTCAAACCCCATATTTGTACCCCCTCAATTCTTTATCTGCCATCCAGCTGAATGTTCCACCTCCCAAAATGAGATTTCCCACTTCCTAAAACGGGATATCCCCCCCAGAAATGGGATAACAAGTCATTGCTATTCCTCTAATATACCAATCACATACATTCCTGGGTAGCAGGGACCTACGTAAGCCAGATACTGATTCTGCTACTTTTCTCCAGGATAGATGGGGAAAACTGGAAGGTCAAAAGGAATTGGAAATAAGAAAAAGCACCATTATTCTTACCCTAAAAGATGGTAACATCCAAGTCAATTCTGCACTGACCTGCCCTACAGACAACCTGCCTTTGCTTCCCCTTTGTCATGGAGTACCCTGGATAATCCTGTGAGGATTCTGGATCAAGATCCATATACAGGGAATGTACAAGGCACAAAAGGGTGTTCTCATTTCTGAGGTTTGCTGACATTTGACTCCTGCCAAGTCAACTTTTCACTGCAGAAGTTGAACATGAACAAACTGACCTTTGTATCATAACTACAAATTCCAAGGGGACAGAGGGAATTGGTGGTGCTCAGACCCTGCAGCACAGCCTGCACACTCCTGTGCACACATTTAGATTTCTCCTGGTTTTACACCTGACATGAGTGTGCCTTTCATACCAGACTCAAGACACAACTGCACTCAGACTGCAATCCCAGACCTTGGACACTCGTGCCTCTCTCCACCTGCCACAGACACTCCCAGCAGTTGCTCACAATTGAAGCCTTCCATCATTGTTGTAAATCTTTCTCTGGTTCTCTCTCTGGGACAAAGCCTGCAGAGCCAAAACTGAGTGACTGGATCAAAGGAGAACTGATATCCCTGATGTTCCCACAGCTCTTCATCCCTTGCTTCAACTGACCATTCTCCTAAAGGAGCAGAGTTTGTGCAGACATGAGAGAACAGCAACAGGGGGGACCTTCTCAGCCTCACAACCCCCTGACAGGAGGGGGGAGCCGGGGGGGTCGGGCTCTGCTCCCAGGGAACAAGGGACAGGAGGAGAGGAAACAGCCTCAGGCTGTGCCAGGGGAGGATCAGGTTGGAGATTAGGAAAAATTCCTTCATGGAAAGGGTTGTCCAGCCCTGGCACAGCTGCCCAGCTGTGTGTGCTGGGGAACACTTGGACTTGATGATGTTAAGAGTCTCTGCCAACCTAAACAATTCCATGATTCTTCTCCATCTTTAGGACTGGGACCCTAAGCAGTACCTTCTCTTACAGAGAAGAAAGCACAAAATAACCTCTGCTCTGCACTTTGCTTTTGGCCACTACCCGTGACAAGGTATGAGGGAGGCCAGATTTACTTATTTTTTTAATGTGATACAAAATAGCTGTTTTCATATGGCCCCAATTATTCCTTGTTTTATTTAAAATCCTTTTACACACCCTTTTCTTCTGGCTTGTTATTGGTAGCACCAGCTGCCTTCTAGCTTGCTGCAACAAAACAAAGCAAATGCTTTTCATCCAACATTAAAGAGTGCTAAAGCCATGGAACACCTTAGATGCCCTTAAAATGTTATTACAGAATTAACACATGGAGTTGACACAACCAGACTTTGCCTCATAGCAACTGAGTTCTGAGTCTTTGGGACAAAAGCACTTTGTCTACAGTGAAAAAGAGAAGTCAGTAATTAAAAACAAGAAGGATATTCCAGGACACTTCCACTGGGATAAATAATGTCTTTCTGTTTGCCTCACATCCTACTGTGTCTCTCCCCACTCCCAAAGCCATTCCTGCAGCACAGATGACACCTTGTGGCAACAAACTGGTTCGTGCCTTGAGGCCACTGAAAAACCCACTAAAACAACAGCCTGTTCAATTAAAGGTCAGCATTCCAAACAAACCAAACCCAAAACACTCAGTGGTGGTTACCACTGTTTGGTTAGTTTGGGATGGGTGAGTTGGGGCAGGTAATAAATAAGTGATTGTTCTTTCTGTACTCACAGCCTGCCAAGGTTTGCAGCCTGGTCTGATCCTGTAAATCCTGAGCCAGAGCAAGTGACTCGAGTTCCTGCTTCTCCCTCAAATTCCTGCTTGCAAGAAACACCAGTCCTGGGTGCCAGGTTGGGTAACACTACCTAGTTCCCTCCTTCCTACAGTGTCATTCTTTATATCTCCCTGGGTTTTAACCTGTTCAGCGTGTGTTTGCTTTGATTTAGCAGGATTTTTGTATTCAGCTGGAGAGCAGATAACTTCAACAGATGTTGTCCAACTAAATTCTGTGCTAAACACACAGGAGCACTGCTGAGAAAGGCTCTCCATGTCCTACAGGTTTTATTTTACCCGTGGGCAGAACATCCTGACCCACCACACTCCCACTCCAGCACAGAACTGACAGATTTCACAGGCCACTTGGATGCATATTACCAAACAAATTACCAGTTGATTTTATATATATATATATTCACACATATATAAAAAAATTAATTAATCCAAGAAAGTGAAGTATAAATTCATGAACCATACCTTCTGTACAAATTTTCCACAAAGATGTGTTTTGCACTGTGAATTGATCTCTCCATCATTCGGACTGGAGAAGTCTACAAAATAAAACTTGACAGTGTACATTTTTCAACATGTTTGTTATCTTTTCAGACTCACACTGCACATTCTATGAAACATATATGATTTTCAGATCTTTCCTTCAGATTTTGTGACAAACAAACTTACTGGGAAGGTGGGAACCACAAAAAAACCAAGGATTCCTGATCTTATTTATGGCCACTGCATTATTAAACAGCTACATAACTAATTTGTTATTCATACTCATACACAATTTTCAGCATTCGGTTCATTTGAATGAACTTTTTCTGCAACAGAACAGGATTTCTATTGTCTTGGAAAAACAACTCTTCAAAAATCTAATGTTTGTATGTGCAGTATCACTCACAGGTGGTACTGCTGAAAGTTTGCCCCAACACAAACCCAGAAAATAAAACTTAACAACAATCATTAAGATATAAGCATGGCATCTAAGATCAGATCTTGTAATCAGGGAATGGAACACAGTATGGAATGTAAGGGAAAGAGTTTGAAGGCAAGAGAATAAACAAATCCTGGTAAAAATGTAGAACACGAAAAATCAATATAGAAAAAGAAAATATTACAAGAAAAAATTATGTAAACCATCTGAAAAAAAAGTAGTAGAAAATGTTAGAAGCACTTGGAATAAACACAAGAAGCAAGGGCTAAATGAATTATAACATGAGATTATTTAATGTTTGCCAAAGATCTGAAATAGCAAAATTACAGCCAAGGCACTGAGGTGAGATGAGGAAGATTCTAGCTCCTCAGGCTGGTGCCAAACCAGCAGCATCAGTTTGGGGAAGTCAAAGTTCTGAGCAGGCAGGAGGCACATGTTTTGCCCCCAGAGCACATGTCTTTGTACCACAAAAATTCCTCCTCAGTGCAGGAACAAAGAATGAACACAAACAGATCCTAACTTTTGAATACAAGGTTAAAAGCATTTCGCACTCGTAACCATATCTAATTCTTTTTTAAATTAGAAAAGAAATGTCTCTTTACCATTGGTCTGGTGTGCTGCTCCAACATGGTCAGCTGGACATAAGTCTGTAACGTTATCCCCCATCTGGAAGCATCTTGGTACATTAAACCCTGGGGTCAGGGATGGAAGGAAGACACAGACATTTGTCAGGTCAAGGAGCCAAACACTGAAGGTGGTATTTAGTGAGCTCTTACAGTAC
>NW_020884971.1:302716-305216 GCF_003945725.1 Corapipo altera | reverse complement strand
GCACTGAATCCTGAACACAAAAAGTAACAGCAAAAACTCTAAAAATAGAAAAATATCAACATATAACACCATCTTAGCATTTTTAAACTACCAAAGTAAAACACCTAATGAGCCTGGACAGAATTTCTTTATTTTTGAGTCAAAATCAGTCCCACATAAGGGAAAGTACTGCTTAGCAGAGTCCTGATTCCATTTAATGACCTGCCAATTACCTCACAAATTCATGCCAGAGAAACTAACACTTGGCACAAAGAGGATCAGACTGCTATCATATTAGTTTTAATTCTATTTTTTTTGTTTTAACAAACAAACTGTATTCAAAACCTTTACAAAATTAATCAGAAAAGCTTCTACCCTGAATAGGTAAAATGACAAGACTTACCTGGTTCAAACAGGGTCTAAAACTCCAACCACAAAGCCAGGGCTAAGAGACTTAACTAGCTACTTAAAAAATGTTGCACTATAGGCAAATTAAAGTCTGCTATCTTTTGGGTTAACAGTTAATTACTTCATAAGGATTATTTCTGTTAAATTACCAAATAACATCTGGCAACCCAGCATTTCCACGGGGACTCCTAAAACTTACTATCAAATGTATTGCCAGCTCTGCTAGGAAAAGTATTAATATTTGTTGTACACAAAAACAATTGTTCACTTTGTACACAACAACAATTGTTCACTGGGGTTTGATCTTGATTTTGTTTAAAAATACAATAACCCTGCCCTTCCCTCAATCTTGTTCTAAGCAACATGAAATCAAATCTCAAATCAGTCTACAAAATCTTTAGGAACAGTTTTAACAGATTTTCCATTTTTCAAAAAAGCCATATATTCACTAGAATCTCAAGTGTGTGACATCAGTATTTTTACATCATTACATCTTTGCTTATTACAAGACACACCGAAGATTTCAGTGACATGAAATGGCAAACAGGCATGTCCAAACATGCCCAACCCCTGTGGGTTGCTGTTACTTTGCAGAGGTACAGACTCCAATCCACAGGTTTTACTGATCTTTTGGCACCCTGTACTTTATTATTTTCTTTTCTGCAATCTGAGTATAAAAATTTGGGAGATGGGGAGGTCCCTCAGCAAGCCCCTGGCTCACAACCTGCTGCTCCATTCTGTGTGCCCGAGGAGAACATTTCCAGAGTGTCAGTTCTGTCAGGACAAGCAACTGCTGAATGTTGGAAATAAAGATAAAGAACTGTAGATCCAGTACCTCAATGCTGGTAGTTTGTGCAAAATAATCCAGGCATGTTGTTTTCCCACTTGCAATGTTCCCCTCGATGCATATCTGATGAAAAACAGAGTCATTGTGAGAACAGTGTGTGAAAATGTACCCTTCCCATGGCACCAGGCTGGTTCCTTACACTGTGATGAGATTATTTCCCAGGAAGGATTGCTTAAACCTTAAGAGGTACTACATTTTTATTTTCAGAAACTTGAACAACTAAAATAAACTAAGAGATTTTTTTTTCAGCTGTCTTAAAATAATTTATAGCTTCAAGTGATTAAGTTCCAAATAAAAAAAAAAAATCACCACCTGCCAAGGAGGGATGCATAGGGCAATGGCAAGGCTACAGATGCAACACTGACCCCAAACTGTCACCTGTCCCAACACAATCCCTCCCCGTTTTATCCCTCACAATTTTTACACAAATCCCTCACAATTTTATTGGAATTTACAGAACTAGACAAGTGTAGCCTTGCACTGACTATGACCCAGTGCCAGACCCAGCACCACACAGTGACACAGGCACAGGCAACAGCTGCATATGCTCAAATTATAATGAAATTATAATGAAAGAGGCTGCACGTTTTACTTCATTTTCTGAACAAAATGCAAATACTTACAACTCTCTTTGTATCATCTTTCTTTATCAGAAGTTTTTCTAGAATGGAAATAAACAACAGTTAAAATCAACGAGGTCTTCATAACTTAGTTATACTGAGCGTCTTAAGTGAGCCCCTCCATGAAGTTTTTAGGTTCTCTGTTGCTTAATATGCCTATTTGCTAAATAACCAACTTCAAAGGTTTTAGGTCATTATTGGGCCATGCTCTAGACACATTTTGGCACAGACTGACACAGTTCTAGCTGAAGTTCACCACTGGTAACACTACCGAGAGCGGAACAGTGAGTGCCCACACTTCCACCAGGATTTTGTTGTTCCTGCTGCTCCTCGGTTGGCACTGGGGAAAAGTGAATTTCGGGAAGGCCAGTCAGGGAGCAGCCCCTGCTGGGTCTACAGGCCCAGCTACAAGGCAGGGGAAGGGTGAAGGCTCCAAGACAAGCAGTTCAGGCACCTTACACCTCAGAACTGCGGTGTAAAACCTGTGCAAGCCATGCTGGGCTTACGGGACCCCTCGCCCCACAGAGCACGGGAAGGCAGTGATGGGGGACAGAGGGGCTGGGGTACCCGGCACGGCCGGGCGGCTGCTCCCCACGGGCACCAGGGGCCCGAGTGCCAGGGTCTGACCCTGGCCCTGCTGCCCCAG